>NW_027475131.1:6795250-7104125 GCF_051020985.1 Nomia melanderi
GCTGCACAGATTCATGCGCCAGGGCCTCGTACAGACAATGCACTTTGGTTTATTGCGCTATCTCTAATAGCACCCGAGATATCACCTGATATATATTGGATTCTTCCCTGTCCCTGTGTGTCCGGCCCCATGTGTCGGTGGTTTTCTCGGCCCCTGGTGGTCCGAGGTCGTTGCCGCTGCACAGATTCATGCGACCGGGCCTCCCGCAGAGAAAGCACTATGATTTATCGCGCTATCTCTAATAGCACCCGAGATATCACCAGATATATATTGGATTTTTCCCTGACCCTGAGTGTCCGGCCCCATGAGACTGTGGTTTTCTCGGCCCCTGGTGGTCCGAGGTCGTTCCCGCTGGCCACATTCATGCGCCAGGGCCTCCTATAGACAATGCACTTTGATTTATTGCGCTATCTGTAATAGCACCCACGATATAACCAGATATATATTGGATTATTCCCTGACCCTGAGTGTCCGGCCCCATGAGACGGTGGTTTTCTCGGCCCGTGGTGGTCCGAGGTCGTTCCCGCTGCGCAGATTCATGCGCCAGGGCCTCCTGCAGATAAGTCACTTTGGTTTATTCCGCTATCTCTAACAGCACCCGAGATATCACCAGATATATATTGGATTTTCCCCTGACCCTGAGTGTCCGGCCCCATGAGACGGTGGTTTTCTCGGCCCCTGGTGGTCCGAGGTCGTTCCCGCTGCACAGATGCATGCGCCAGGGCCTCCTGCAGATAATTCACTTTGGTTTATTGCGCTATCTCTAATAGTACCCGATATATCATCAGATATACATTGGATTTTCCCCTGACCCTGAGTGTCCGGCCCCATGAGACTGTGGTTTTCTCGGCCCCTGGTCGTCCGAGGTCGTTCCCGCTGCACAGATTCATGCGCCAGGGCCTCCTACAAACAATGCAGTTTGATTTATTGCGCTATCTGTAATAGCACCCGAGATATCACCAGATATATATTGGATTTTACCCTGACCCTGAGTGTCCGGCCCTATGTGACGGTGGTTGTCTCGGCCCCTGGAGGTCCGAGGTCGTTTCCGCTGCACAGATTCATGCGCCAGGGCCTCCTGCAGATAATTCACTTTGGTTTATTGCTCTACCTCTGATAGCACCCGAGATATCACCAGATATATATTGGATATTCCCCTGACCCTGAGTGTCCGGCCCCATGAGACTGTGGTTTTCTCGGCCCCTGGTGGTCCGAGGTCGTTCCCGCTGCACAGATTCATGCGCCAGGGCCTCCTACAGACAATGCACTTTGATTTATTGCGCTATCTGTAATAGCACCCGAGTTATCACCAGATCTATATTGGATTTTCCCCTGACCCTGAGTGTCCGGCCCCATGAGACTGTGGTTTTCTCGGCCCCTTGTGGTCCGAGGTCGTTCCCGTTGCACAGATTCATGCGCCAGGGCCTCCTGCAGATAATTCACTTTGGTTTATTGCGCTATCTCTAATAGCACCCGATATATCATCAGATATACATTGGATTTTCCCCTGACCCTGAGTGTTCGGCCCCATGAGACTGTGGTTTTCTCGGCCCCTGGTCGTCCGAGGTCGTTCCCGCTGCACAGATTCATGCGCCAGGGCCTCCTACAGACAATGCACTTTGATTTATTGCGCTATCTGTAATAGCACCCGAGATATCACCGGATATGTATTTGTTTTTTCCCCGACCCTGAGTGTCCGGCCCCATGAGATGATGGTTTTCTCGTCCCCTGGTGGTCCGAGGTCGTTCCCGCTGCACAGATTCATGCGCCAGGGCCTCCTGCAGATAATTCACTTTGGTTTATTGCGCTATCTATAATAGCACCCGAGATATCACCAGTTATATATTGGATTTTGCCCTGACCCTGTGTGTCCGGCCCCATGAGACGGTGGGTGTCCCGGCCCCTAGTGGTCCGAGGTCGTTCCAGCTGCACAGATTCATGCGCCAGGGCCTCCTACAGACAATGCACTTTGATTTATTGCGCTATCTGTAATAGCACCCGAGATATCACCAGATATATATCGGATTTTTCCCTGACCCTGAGTGTCCGGCCCCATGAGCCGGTGGTTTTCTCGGCCCCTGGTGGTCCGAGGTCGTTCCCGCTGCACAGATTCATGCGCCAGGGCCTCCTACAGACAATGCACTTTGATTTATTGCGCTATCTGTAATAGCACCCGAGTTATCACCAGATCTATATTGGATTTTCCCCTGACCCTGAGTGTCCGGCCCCATGAGACTGTGGTTTTCTCGGCCCCTTGTGGTCCGAGGTCGTTCCCGTTGCACAGATTCATGCGCCAGGGCCTCCTGCAGATAATTCACTTTGGTTTATTGCGCTATCTCTAATAGCACCCGATATATCATCAGATATACATTGGATTTTCCCCTGACCCTGAGTGTTCGGCCCCATGAGAATGTGGTTTTCTCGGCCCCTGGTCGTCCGAGGTCGTTCCCGCTGCACAGATTCATGCGCCAGGGCCTCCTACAGACAATGCACTTTGATTTATTGCGCTATCTGTAATAGCACCCGAGATATCACCGGATATGTATTTGTTTTTTCCCCGACCCTGAGTGTCCGGCCCCATGAGATGATGGTTTTCTCGTCCCCTGGTGGTCCGAGGTCGTTCCCGCTGCACAGATTCATGCGCCAGGGCCTCCTGCAGATAATTCACTTTGGTTTATTGCGCTATCTATAATAGCACCCGAGATATCACCAGTTATATATTGGATTTTGCCCTGACCCTGTGTGTCCGGCCCCATGAGACGGTGGGTGTCCCGGCCCCTAGTGGTCCGAGGTCGTTCCAGCTGCACAGATTCATGCGCCAGGGCCTCCTACAGACAATGCACTTTGATTTATTGCGCTATCTGTAATAGCACCCGAGATATCACCAGATATATATCGGATTTTTCCCTGACCCTGAGTGTCCGGCCCCATGAGACGGTGGTTTTCTCGGCCCTTGGTGGTCCGAGGTCGTTCCCGCTGGCCAGATTCATGCGACAGGGCCTCCTACAGACAATGCACTTTGATTTATTGCGCTATCTGTAATAGCACCCGAGTTATCACCAGATCTATATTGGATTTTACCCTGACCCTGAGTGTCCGGCGCTATGTGACGGTGGTTGTCTCGGCCCCTGGAGGTCCGAGGTCGTTCCCGCTGCACAGGTTCATGCGCCAGGGCCTCCTGCAGATAATTCACTTTGGTTTATTGCGCTATCTCTGATAGCACCCGAGATATCACCAGATATATATTGGATTTTCCCCTGACCCTGAGTGTCCGGCCCCATGAGACTGCGGTTTTGTCGGCCCCTGGTGGTCCGAGGTCGTTCCCGCTGCACAGATTCATGCGCCAGGGCCTCCTACAGACAATGCACTTTGATTTATTGCGCTATCTGTAATAGCACCCGAGATATCACCGGATATATATTGGATTTTTCCCAGACCCTGAGTGTCCGGCCCCATGAGACGGTGGTTGTCTCGGCCTCTGGTGGTCCGAGGTCGTTCCCGCTGCACAGATTCATGCGCCAGGGCCTCCTACAGACAATGCACTTTGATTTATTGCGCTATCTGTAATAGCACCCGAGTTATCACCAGATCTATATTGGATTTTCCCCTGACCCTGAGTGTCCGGCCCCATGAGACTGTGGTTTTCTCGGCCCCTTGTGGTCCGAGGTCGTTCCCGTTGCACAGATTCATGCGCCAGGGCCTCCTGCAGATAATTCACTTTGATTTATTGCGCTATCTCTAATAGTACCCGATATATCATCAGATATACATTGGATTTTCCCCTGACCCTGAGTGTCCGGCCCCATGAGACTGTGGTTTTCTCGGCCCCTGGTCGTCCGAGGTCGTTCCCGCTACACAGATACATGCGCCAGGGCCTCCTACAGACAATGCACTTTGATTTATTGCGCTATCTGTAATAGCACCCGAGATATCACCAGATCTATATTGGATTTTCCCCTGACCCTGAGTATCCGGCCCCATGAGACTGTGGTTTTCTCGGACCCTGGTGGTCCGAGAACGTTCCCGCTGCACAGGTTCATGCACCAGGGCCTCCTGCAGATAATTCACTTTGGTTTATTGCGCTATCTCTAATAGCACCCGAGATATCAGCAGATATATATTGGATTTTTCACTGACAGTGAGTGTCCGGCCCCATGAGACGGTCGTTTTCTCGGCCCCTGGTTGTCCGAGGTCGTTCCCGCTGCACAGGTTCATGCGCCAGGGTCTCATACAGACAATGCACTTTGACTTATTGCGCTATCTGTAATAGCACCCGAGATATCGCCACCTATATATTGGATTTTTCCCTGTCCCTGAGTGTCCGGCCCCATGAGACGGTCGTTTTCTCTGCCCCTGGTGGTCCGAGGTCGTTCCCGCTGCACAGGTTCATGCGCCAGGGCCTCCTACAGACAATGCACTTTGATTTATTGCGCTATCTGTAATAGCACCCGAGATATCACCAGATATATATTGGATTTTACCCTGACCCTGAGTGTCCGGCCCCATGAGACTGCGGTTTTTTCGGCCCCTGGTGGCCCGAGGTCGTTCCCGCTGCACAGATTCATGCGCCAGGGCCTCCTACAGACAATGCACTTTAATTTATTGCGCTATCTCTAATAGCACCCGAGATATGACAAGGTATATATTGGATTTTCCCCTGACCATGAGTGTCCGGCCCCATGAGACTGTGGTTTTCTCGGCCCCTGGTGGACCGAGGACGTTCCCGTTGCACAGATTCATGCGCCAGGGCCTCCTACAGACAGTGCACTTTGATTTATTGCGCTATCTGTAATAGCACCCGAGATATCGCCAGATTTATATTGGATTTTACCCTGACCCTGAGTGTCCGGCCCCATGAGACTGTGGTTTTTTCGGCCCCTGATGGTCCGAGGTCGTTCCCGCTGCACAGATTCATGCGCCAGGGCCTCCTGCAGACAATTCACTTTGGTTTATTGCGCTATCTCTAATAGCACCCGAGATATCACCAGATATATATTGGATTTTACCCTGACCCTGAGTGTCCGGCCCCATGAGACGGTCGTTGTCTCGGCCCCTGGAGGTCCGAGGACGTTCCCGCTGCACAGATTCATGCGCCAGGGCCTCCTACAGACAATGCACTTTGATTTATTGCGCTATCTGTAATAGCACCCGAGATATCAGCAGATATATATTGGATTTTTCACTGACCCTGAGTGTCCGGCCCCATGAGACGGTCGTTTTCTCGGCCCCTGGTGGTCCGAGGTCGTTCCCGCTGCACAGATTCATGCGCCAGGGCCTCCTACAGACAATGCACTTTGGTTTATTGCGCTATCTCTAATAGCACCCGAGATATCACCAGGTATATATTGGATTTTCCCCTGACCCTGAGTGTCCGGCCCCATGAGACTGTGGTTTTCTCGGCCCCTGGTGGTCCGAGGTCGTTCCCGTTGCACAGATTCATGCGCCAGGGCCTCCTACAGACAATGCACTTTGATTTATGGCGCTATCTGTAATAGCACCCGAGATATCACCAGATTTATATTGGATTTTACCCTGACCCTGAGTGTCCGGCCCCATGAGACTGTGGTTTTTTCGGCCCCTGGTGGTCCGAGGTCTTTCCCGCTGCACAGATTCATGCGCCAGGGCCTCCTGCAGACAATTCACTTTGGTTTATTGCAGTATCTCTAATAGCACCCGAGATATCACCAGATATATATTGGATTTTCCCCTGACCCTGAGTGTCCGGCCCCATGAGACTGTGGTTTTCTCGGCCCCTGGTTGTCCGAGGTCGTCCCCGCTGCACAGGTTCATGCGCCAGGGTCTTCTACAGACAATGCACATTGATTTATTGCGCTATCTGTAATAGCACCCGAGATATCACCACATATATATTGGATTTTTCACTGACCCTGAGTGTCCGGCCCCATGAGACGGTGGTTTTCTCGGTCCCTGGTGCTCCAAGGTCGTTCCCGCTGCACAGATTCATGCGCCAGGGCCTCCTGCAGATAATTCACTTTGGTTTATTGCGCTACCTCTAATAGCACCCGAGATATCACCAGATATATATTGGATTTTCCCCTGACCCTGAGTGTCCGGCCCCATGAGACTGTGGTTTTCTCGGCCCCTGGTGGTCCGAGGTCGTTCCCGCTGCACAGATTCATGCGCCAGGGCCTCCTACAGACAATGCACTTTGATTTATTGCTCTATCTGTAATAGCACCCGAGATATCAGCAGATATATATTGGATTTTTCACTGACCCTGAGCGTCCGGTCCCATGAGACGGTCGTTTTCTCGGCCTCTGGTGGTCCGAGGTCGTTCCCGCTGCACAGATTCATGCGCCAGGGCCTCCTACAGACAATGCACTTTGATTTATTGCGCTATCTGTAATAGCACCCGAGATATCACCAGATATATATTGGATTTTACCCTGACCCTGAGTGTCCGGCCCCATGAGACTGTGGTTTTTTCGGCCCCTGGTGGTCCGAGTTCGTTCCCGCTGCACAGATTCATGCGCCAGGGCCTCCTGCAGATAATTCACTTTGGTTTATTGCGCTACCTCTAATAGCACCCGAGATATCACCAGATATATATTGGATTTTCCCCTGACCCTGGGTGTCCGGCCCCATGAGACTGTGGTTTTCTCGGCCCCTGGTGGTCCGAGGTCGTTCCCGCTGCACAGATTCATGCGCCAGGGCCTCCTACAGACAATGCACTTTGATTTATTGCGCTATCTGTAATAGCACCCGAGATATCACCAGATATATATTGGATTTTACCCTGACCCTGAGTGTCCGGCCCCATGAGACTGTGGTTTTTTCGGCCCCTGGTGGTCCGAGGTCGTTCCCGCTGCACAGATTCATGCGCCAGGGCCTCCTGCAGATAATTCACTTTGGTTTATTGCGCTACCTCTAATAGCACCCGAGATATCACCAGATATATATTGGATTTTCCCCTGACCCTGAGTGTCCGGCCCCATGAGACTGTGGTTTTTTCGGCCCCTGGTGGTCCGAGGTCGTTCCCGCTGCACAGATTCATGCGCCAGGGCCTCCTGCAGATAATTCACTTTGGTTTATTGCGCTACCTCTAATAGCACCCGAGATATCACCAGATATATATTGGATTTTCCCCTGACCCTGAGTGTCCGGCCCCATGAGACTGTGGTTTTCTCGGCCCCTGGTGGTCCGAGGTCGTTCCCGCTGCACAGATTCATGCGCCAAGGCCTCCTACATACAATGCACTTTGATTTATTGCTCTATCTGTAATAGCACCCGAGATATCAGCAGATATATATTGGATTTTTCACTGACCCTGAGCGTCCGGTCCCATGAGACGGTCGTTGTCTCGGCCCCTGGAGGTCCGAGGACGTTCCCGCTGCACAGATTCATGCGCCAGGGCCTCCTGCAGATAATACACTTTGGTTTATTGCGCTACCTCTAATAGCACCCGAGATATCACCAGATATATATTGGATTTTCCCCTGACCCTGAGTGTCCGGCCCCATGAGACTGTGGTTTTCTCGGCCCCTGGTGGTCCGAGGTCGTTCCCGCTGCACAGATTCATGCGCCAGGGCCTCCTACAGACAATGCACTTTGATTTATTGCTCTATCTGTAATAGCACCCGAGATATCAGCAGATATATATTGGATTTTTCACTGACCCTGAGCGTCCGGTCCCATGAGACGGTCGTTTTCTCGGCCTCTGGTGGTCCGAGGTCGTTCCCGCTGCACAGATTCATGCGCCAGGGCCTCCTACAGACAATGCACTTTGATTTATTGCGCTATCTGTAATAGCACCCGAGATATCACCAGATATATATTGGATTTTACCCTGACCCTGAGTGTCCGGCCCCATGAGACTGTGGTTTTTTCGGCCCCTGGTGGTCCGAGTTCGTTCCCGCTGCCCAGATTCATGCGCCAGGGCCTCCTGCAGATAATTCACTTTGGTTTATTGCGCTACCTCTAATAGCACCCGAGATATCACCAGATATATATTGGATTTTCCCCTGACCCTGGGTGTCCGGCCCCATGAGACTGTGGTTTTCTCGGCCCCTGGTGGTCCGAGGTCGTTCCCGCTGCACAGATTCATGCGCCAGGGCCTCCTACAGACAATGCACTTTGATTTATTGCGCTATCTGTAATAGCACCCGAGATATCACCAGATATATATTGGATTTTACCCTGACCCTGAGTGTCCGGCCCCATGAGACTGTGGTTTTTTCGGCCCCTGGTGGTCCGAGTTCGTTCCCGTTGCACAGATTCATGCGCCAGGGCCTCCTGCAGATAATTCACTTTGGTTTATTGCGCTACCTCTAATAGCACCCGAGATATCACCAGATATATATTGGATTTTCCCCTGACCCTGGGTGTCCGGCCCCATGAGACTGTGGTTTTCTCGGCCCCTGGTGGTCCGAGGTCGTTCCCGCTGCACAGATTCATGCGCCAGGGCCTCCTACAGACAATGCACTTTGATTTATTGCGCTATCTGTAATAGCACCCGAGATATCACCAGATATATATTGGATTTTACACTGACCCTGAGTGTCCGGCCCCATGAGACTGTGGTTTTTTCGGCCCCTGGTGGTCCGAGGTCTTTCCCGCTGCACAGATTCATGCGCCAGGGCCTCCTGCAGACAATTCACTTTGGTTTATTGCGCTATCTGTAATAGCACCCGAGATATCAGCAGATATATATTGGATTTTTCACTGACCCTGAGTGTCCGGCCCCATGAGACGGTCGTTTTCTCGGCCCCTGGTGGTCCGAGGTCGTTCCCGCTGCACAGATTCATGCGCCAGGGCCTCCTGCAGATAATTCACTTTGGTTTATTGCGCTATCTCTAATAGCACCCGAGATATCAGCAGATATATATTGGATTTTTCACTGACCCTGAGTGACCGGCCCCATGAGACGGTAGTTTTCTCGGCCCCTGGTGGTCCGAGGTCGTTCCCGCTGCACAGATTCATGCGCCAGGGCCTCCTGCAGATAATTCACTTTGGTTTATTGCGCTATCTCTAATAGCACCCGAGATATCACCAGATATATATTGGATTTTCCCCTGACCCTGAGTGACCGGCCCCATGAGACTGTGGTTTTCTCGGCCCCTGGTGGTCCGAGGTCGTTCCCGCTGCACAGATTCATGCGCCAGGGCCTCCAACAGACAATGCACTTTGATTTATTGCGCTATCTGTAATAGCAGCCGAGATATCAGCAGATATATATTGGATTTTTCACTGTCCCTGAGTGTCCGGCCCCATGAGGCGGTCGTTTTCTCGGTCCCTGGTGGTCCGAGGTCGTTCCCGCTGCACAGATTCATGCGCCAGGGCCTCCTACAGACAATGCACTTTGATTTATTGCGCTATCTGTAATAGCACCCGAGATATAACCAGATATATATTGGATTTTTCCCTGACCCTGAGTGTCCGGCCCCATGAGAAGGTGGTTGTCTCATCCCTGGAGGTCCGAGGTCGTTCCCGCTGCACAGATTCATGCGCCAGGGCCTCCTACAGACAATGCACTTTGATTTATTGCGCTATCTGTAATAGCAATCGAGATATCACCAGATATATATTGGATTTTCCCCTGACCCTGAGTGTCCGGCCCCATGAGACTGTGGTTTTCTCGGCCCCTGGTGCTCCGAGATCGTTCCCGCTGCACAGATTCATGCGCCAGGGCCTCCTACAGACAATGCACTTTGATTTATTGCGCTATCTGTAATAGCAGCCAAGATATCACCAGATATATATTGGATTTTTCACTGACCCTGAGTGTCCGGCCCCATGAGACGGTCGTTTTCTCATCTCCTGGTGGTCCGAGGTCGTTCCCGCTGCACAGATTCATGCACCAGGGCCTCCTGCAGATAATTCACTTTGGTTTATTGCGCTATCTCTAATAGCACCCGAGATATCAGCAGATATATATTGGATTTTTCACTGACAGTGAGTGTCCGGCCCCATGAGACGGTCGTTTTCTCGGCCCCTGGTTGTCCGAGGTCGTTCCCGCTGCACAGATTCATGCGCCAGGGCCTCCTGCAGATAATTCACTTTGGTTTATTGCGCTATCTCTAATAGCACCCGAGATATCACCAGATATATATTGGATTTTTACCTGACCCTGAGTGAACGGTCCCATGAGACTGTGGTTTTCTCGGCCCCTGGTGGTCCGAGGTCGTTCCCGCTGCACAGGTTCATGCGCCAGGGTCTCGTACAGACAATGCACTTTGACTTATTGCGCTATCTGTAATAGCACCCGAGATATCGCCACCTATATATTGGATTTTTCCCTGACCCTGAGTGTCCGGCCCCATGAGACGGTCGTTTTCTCGGCCCCTGGTGGTCCGAGGTCGTTCCCGCTGCACAGGTTCATGCGCCAGGGCCTCCTACAGACAATGCACTTTGATTTATTGCGCTATCTGTAATAGCACCCGAGATATCACCAGATATATATTGGATTTTACCCTGACCCTGAGTGTCCGGCCCCATGAGACTGCGGTTTTTTCGGCCCCTGGTGGCCCGAGGTCGTTCCCGCTGCACAGATTCATGCGCCAGGGCCTCCTACAGACAATGCACTTTAATTTATTGCGCTATCTCTAATAGCACCCGAGATATGACAAGGTATATATTGGATTTTCCCCTGACCATGAGTGTCCGGCCCCATGAGACTGTGGTTTTCTCGGCCCCTGGTGGACCGAGGACGTTCCCGTTGCACAGATTCATGCGCCAGGGCCTCCTACAGACAGTGCACTTTGATTTATTGCGCTATCTGTAATAGCACCCGAGATATCACCAGATTTATATTGGATTTTACCCTGACCCTGAGTGTCCGGCCCCATGAGACTGTGGTTTTTTCGGCCCCTGATGGTCCGAGGTCGTTCCCGCTGCACAGATTCATGCGCCAGGGCCTCCTGCAGACAATTCACTTTGGTTTATTGCGCTATCTCTAATAGCACCCGAGATATCACCAGATATATATTGGATTTTACCCTGACCCTGAGTGTCCGGCCCCATGAGACGGTCGTTGTCTCGGCCCCTGGAGGTCCGAGGACGTTCCCGCTGCACAGATTCATGCGCCAGGGCCTCCTACAGACAATGCACTTTGATTTATTCCGCTATCTGTACTAGCACCCGAGATATCAGCAGATATATATTGGATTTTTCACTGACCCTGAGTGTCCGGCCCCATGAGACGGTCGTTTTCTCGGCCCCTGGTGGTCCGAGGTCGTTCCCGCTGCACAGATTCATGCGCCAGGGCCTCCTACAGACAATGCACTTTGGTTTATTGCGCTATCTCTAATAGCACCCGAGATATCACCAGGTATATATTGGATTTTCCCCTGACCCTGAGTGTCCGGCCCCATGAGACTGTGGTTTTCTCGGCCCCTGGTGGTCCGAGGTCGTTCCCGTTGCACAGATTCATGCGCCAGGGCCTCCTACAGACAATGCACTTTGATTTATGGCGCTATCTGTAATAGCACCCGAGATATCACCAGATTTATATTGGATTTTACCCTGACCCTGAGTGTCCGGCCCCATGAGACTGTGGTTTTTTCGGCCCCTGGTGGTCCGAGGTCTTTCCCGCTGCACAGATTCATGCGCCAGGGCCTCCTGCAGACAATTCACTTTGGTTTATTGCAGTATCTCTAATAGCACCCGAGATATCACCAGATATATATTGGATTTTCCCCTGACCCTGAGTGTCCGGCCCCATGAGACTGTGGTTTTCTCGGCCCCTGGTTGTCCGAGGTCGTTCCCGCTGCACAGGTTCATGCGCCAGGGTCTTCTACAGACAATGCACATTGATTTATTGCGCTATCTGTAATAGCACCCGAGATATCACCACATATATATTGGATTTTTCACTGACCCTGAGTGTCCGGCCCCATGAGACGGTGGTTTTCTCGGTCCCTGGTGCTCCAAGGTCGTTCCCGCTGCACAGATTCATGCGCCAGGGCCTCCTGCAGATAATTCACTTTGGTTTATTGCGCTACCTCTAATAGCACCCGAGATATCACCAGATATATATTGGATTTTCCCCTGACCCTGAGTGTCCGGCCCCATGAGACTGTGGTTTTCTCGGCCCCTGGTGGTCCGAGGTCGTTCCCGCTGCACAGATTCATGCGCCAGGGCCTCCTACAGACAATGCACTTTGATTTATTGCTCTATCTGTAATAGCACCCGAGATATCAGCAGATATATATTGGATTTTTCACTGACCCTGAGCGTCCGGTCCCATGAGACGGTCGTTTTCTCGGCCCCTGGTGGTCCGAGGTCGTTCCCGCTGCACAGATTCATGCGCCAGGGCCTCCTACAGACAATGCACTTTGATTTATTGCGCTATCTGTAATAGCACCCGAGATATCACCAGATATATATTGGATTTTACCCTGACCCTGAGTGTCCGGCCCCATGAGACTGTGGTTTTCTCGGCCCCTGGTGCTCCGAGGTCGTTCCCGCTGCACAGATTCATGCGCCAGGGCCTCCTACAGACAATGCACTTTGATTTATTGCGCTATCTGTAAAAGCAGCCGAGATATCACCAGATATATATTGGATTATTCACTGACTCTGAGTGTCCGGCCCCATGAGGCGGTGGTTTTCTCGGTCCCTGGTGTTCTGAGGTCGTTCCCGCTGCACAGATTCATGCGCCAGGGCCTCCTACAGACAATGCACTTTGATTTATTGCGCTATCTGTAATAGCAGCCAAGATATCACCAGATATATATTGGATTTTTCACTGACCCTGAGTGTCCGGCCCCATGAGACGGTCGTTTTCTCATCTCCTGGTGGTCCGAGGTCGTTCCCGCTGCACAGATTCATGCACCAGGGCCTCCTGCAGATAATTCACTTTGGTTTATTGCGCTATCTCTAATAGCAGCCGAGATATCAGCAGATATATATTGGATTTTTCACTGACAGTGAGTGTCCGGCCCCATGAGACGGTCGTTTTCTCGGCCCCTGGTTGTCCGAGGTCGTTCCCGCTGCACAGATTCATGCGCCAGGGCCTCCTACAGACAATGCACTTTGATTTATTGCGCTATCTGTAATAGCACCCGAGATATCACCAGATATATATTGGATTTTACCCTGACCCTGAGTGTCCGGCCCCATGAGACTGTGGTTTTCTCGGCCCCTGGTGCTCCGAGGTCGTTCCCGCTGCACAGATTCATGCGCCAGGGCCTCCTACAGACAATGCACTTTGATTTATTGCGCTATCTGTAAAAGCAGCCGAGATATCACCAGATATATATTGGATTATTCACTGACTCTGAGTGTCCGGCCCCATGAGGCGGTGGTTTTCTCGGTCCCTGGTGTTCTGAGGTCGTTCCCGCTGCACAGATTCATGCGCCAGGGCCTCCTAAAGACAATGCACTTTGATTTATTGCGCTATCTGTAATAGCAGCCAAGATATCACCAGATATATATTGGATTTTTCACTGACCCTGAGTGTCCGGCCCCATGAGACGGTCGTTTTCTCATCTCCTGGTGGTCCGAGGTCGTTCCCGCTGCACAGATTCATGCACCAGGGCCTCCTGCAGATAATTCACTTTGGTTTATTGCGCTATCTCTAATAGCACCCGAGATATCAGCAGATATATATTGGATTTTTCACTGACAGTGAGTGTCCGGCCCCATGAGACGGTCGTTTTCTCGGCCCCTGGTTGTCCGAGGTCGTTCCCGCTGCACAGATTCATGCGCCAGGGCCTCCTGCAGATAATTCACTTTGGTTTATTGCGCTATCTCTAATAGCACCCGAGATATCACCAGATATATATTGGATTTTTACCTGACCCTGAGTGAACGGTCCCATGAGACTGTGGTTTTCTCGGCCCCTGGTGGTCCGAGGTCGTTCCCGCTGCACAGGTTCATGCGCCAGGGTCTCATACAGACAATGCACTTTGACTTATTGCGCTATCTGTAATAGCACCCGAGATATCGCCACCTATATATTGGATTTTTCCCTGACCCTGAGTGTCCGGCCCCATGAGACGGTCGTTTTCTCTGCCCCTGGTGGTCCGAGGTCGTTCCCGCTGCACAGGTTCATGCGCCAGGGCCTCCTACAGACAATGCACTTTGATTTATTGCGCTATCTGTAATAGCACCCGAGATATCACCAGATATATATTGGATTTTACCCTGACCCTGAGTGTCCGGCCCCATGAGACTGCGGTTTTTTCGGCCCCTGGTGGCCCGAGGTCGTTCCCGCTGCACAGATTCATGCGCCAGGGCCTCCTACAGACAATGCACTTTAATTTATTGCGCTATCTCTAATAGCACCCGAGATATGACAAGGTATATATTGGATTTTCCCCTGACCATGAGTGTCCGGCCCCATGAGACTGTGGTTTTCTCGGCCCCTGGTGGACCGAGGACGTTCCCGTTGCACAGATTCATGCGCCAGGGCCTCCTACAGACAGTGCACTTTGATTTATTGCGCTATCTGTAATAGCACCCGAGATATCACCAGATTTATATTGGATTTTACCCTGACCCTGAGTGTCCGGCCCCATGAGACTGTGGTTTTTTCGGCCCCTGATGGTCCGAGGTCGTTCCCGCTGCACAGATTCATGCGCCAGGGCCTCCTGCAGACAATTCACTTTGGTTTATTGCGCTATCTCTAATAGCACCCGAGATATCACCAGATATATATTGGATTTTACCCTGACCCTGAGTGTCCGGCCCCATGAGACGGTCGTTGTCTCGGCCCCTGGAGGTCCGAGGACGTTCCCGCTGCACAGATTCATGCGCCAGGTCCTCCTACAGACAATGCACTTTGATTTATTGCGCTATCTGTAATAGCACCCGAGATATCAGCAGATATATATTGGATTTTTCACTGACCCTGAGTGTCCGGCCCCATGAGACGGTCGTTTTCTCGGCCCCTGGTGGTCCGAGGTCGTTCCCGCTGCACAGATTCATGCGCCAGGGCCTCCTACAGACAATGCACTTTGGTTTATTGCGCTATCTCTAATAGCACCCGAGATATCACCAGGTATATATTGGATTTTCCCCTGACCCTGAGTGTCCGGCCCCATGAGACTGTGGTTTTCTCGGCCCCTGGTGGTCCGAGGTCGTTCCCGTTGCACAGATTCATGCGCCAGGGCCTCCTACAGACAATGCACTTTGATTTATGGCGCTATCTGTAATAGCACCCGAGATATCACCAGATTTATATTGGATTTTACCCTGACCCTGAGTGTCCGGCCCCATGAGACTGTGGTTTTTTCGGCCCCTGGTGGTCCGAGGTCTTTCCCGCTGCACAGATTCATGCGCCAGGGCCTCCTGCAGACAATTCACTTTGGTTTATTGCAGTATCTCTAATAGCACCCGAGATATCACCAGATATATATTGGATTTTCCCCTGACCCTGAGTGTCCGGCCCCATGAGACTGTGGTTTTCTCGGCCCCTGGTTGTCCGAGGTCGTTCCCGCTGCACAGGTTCATGCGCCAGGTTCTTCTACAGACAATGCACATTGATTTATTGCGCTATCTGTAATAGCACCCGAGATATCACCACATATATATTGGATTTTTCACTGACCCTGAGTGTCCGGCCCCATGAGACGGTGGTTTTCTCGGTCCCTGGTGCTCCAAGGTCGTTCCCGCTGCACAGATTCATGCGCCAGGGCCTCCTGCAGATAATTCACTTTGGTTTATTGCGCTACCTCTAATAGCACCCGAGATATCACCAGATATATATTGGATTTTCCCCTGACCCTGAGTGTCCGGCCCCATGAGACTGTGGTTTTCTCGGCCCCTGGTGGTCCGAGGTCGTTCCCGCTGCACAGATTCATGCGCCAGGGCCTCCTACAGACAATGCACTTTGATTTATTGCTCTATCTGTAATAGCACCCGAGATATCAGCAGATATATATTGGATTTTTCACTGACCCTGAGCGTCCGGTCCCATGAGACGGTCGTTTTCTCGGCCTCTGGTGGTCCGAGGTCGTTCCCGCTGCACAGATTCATGCGCCAGGGCCTCCTACAGACAATGCACTTTGATTTATTGCGCTATCTGTAATAGCACCCGAGATATCACCAGATATATATTGGATTTTACCCTGACCCTGAGTGTCCGGCCCCATGAGACTGTGGTTTTTTCGGCCCCTGGTGGTCCGAGTTCGTTCCCGCTGCACAGATTCATGCGCCAGGGCCTCCTGCAGATAATTCACTTTGGTTTCTTGCGCTACCTCTAATAGCACCCGAGATATCACCAGATATATATTGGATTTTCCCCTGACCCTGGGTGTCCGGCCCCATGAGACTGTGGTTTTCTCGGCCCCTGGTGGTCCGAGGTCGTTCCCGCTGCACAGATTCATGCGCCAGGGCCTCCTACAGACAATGCACTTTGATTTATTGCGCTATCTGTAATAGCACCCGAGATATCACCAGATATATATTGGATTTTACCCTGACCCTGAGTGTCCGGCCCCATGAGACTGTGGTTTTTTCGGCCCCTGGTGGTCCGAGGTCGTTCCCGCTGCACAGATTCATGCGCCAGGGCCTCCTGCAGATAATTCACTTTGGTTTATTGCGCTACCTCTAATAGCACCCGAGATATCACCAGATATATATTGGATTTTCCCCTGACCCTGAGTGTCCGGCCCCATGAGACTGTGGTTTTTTCGGCCCCTGGTGGTCCGAGGTCGTTCCCGCTGCACAGATTCATGCGCCAGGGCCTCCTGCAGATAATTCACTTTGGTTTATTGCGCTACCTCTAATAGCACCCGAGATATCACCAGATATATATTGGATTTTCCCCTGACCCTGAGTGTCCGGCCCCATGAGACTGTGGTTTTCTCGGCCCCTGGTGGTCCGAGGTCGTTCCCGCTGCACAGATTCATGCGCCAGGGCCTCCTACATACAATGCACTTTGATTTATTGCTCTATCTGTAATAGCACCCGAGATATCAGCAGATATATATTGGATTTTTCACTGACCCTGAGCGTCCGGTCCCATGAGACGGTCGTTGTCTCGGCCCCTGGAGGTCCGAGGACGTTCCCGCTGCACAGATTCATGCGCCAGGGCCTCCTGCAGATAATTCACTTTGGTTTATTGCGCTACCTCTAATAGCACCCGAGATATCACCAGATATATATTGGATTTTCCCCTGACCCTGAGTGTCCGGCCCCATGAGACTGTGGTTTTCTCGGCCCCTGGTGGTCCGAGGTCGTTCCCGCTGCACAGATTCATGCGCCAGGGCCTCCTACAGACAATGCACTTTGATTTATTGCTCTATCTGTAATAGCACCCGAGATATCAGCAGATATATATTGGATTTTTCACTGACCGTGAGCGTCCGGTCCCATGAGACGGTCGTTTTCTCGGCCTCTGGTGGTCCGAGGTCGTTCCCGCTGCACAGATTCATGCGCCAGGGCCTCCTACAGACAATGCACTTTGATTTATTGCGCTATCTGTAATAGCACCCGAGATATCACCAGATATATATTGGATTTTACCCTGACCCTGAGTGTCCGGCCCCATGAGACTGTGGTTTTTTCGGCCCCTGGTGGTCCGAGTTCGTTCCCGCTGCACAGATTCATGCGCCAGGGCCTCCTGCAGATAATTCACTTTGGTTTATTGCGCTACCTCTAATAGCACCCGAGATATCACCAGATATATATTGGATTTTCCCCTGACCCTGGGTGTCCGGCCCCATGAGACTGTGGTTTTCTCGGCCCCTGGTGGTCCGAGGTCGTTCCCGCTGCACAGATTCATGCGCCAGGGCCTCCTACAGACAATGCACTTTGATTTATTGCGCTATCTGTAATAGCACCCGAGATATCACCAGATATATATTGGATTTTACCCTGACCCTGAGTGTCCGGCCCCATGAGACTGTGGTTTTTTCGGCCCCTGGTGGTCCGAGTTCGTTCCCGTTGCACAGATTCATGCGCCAGGGCCTCCTGCAGATAATTCACTTTGGTTTATTGCGCTACCTCTAATAGCACCCGAGATATCACCAGATATATATTGGATTTTCCCCTGACCCTGGGTGTCCGGCCCCATGAGACTGTGGTTTTCTCGGCCCCTGGTGGTCCGAGGTCGTTCCCGCTGCACAGATTCATGCGCCAGGGCCTCCTACAGACAATGCACTTTGATTTATTGCGCTATCTGTAATAGCACCCGAGATATCACCAGATATATATTGGATTTTACCCTGACCCTGAGTGTCCGGCCCCATGAGACTGTGGTTTTTTCGGCCCCTGGTGGTCCGAGGTCTTTCCCGCTGCACAGATTCATGCGCCAGGGCCTCCTGCAGACAATTCACTTTGGTTTATTGCGCTATCTGTAATAGCACCCGAGATATCAGCAGATATATATTGGATTTTTCACTGACCCTGAGTGTCCGGCCCCATGAGACGGTCGTTTTCTCGGCCCCTGGTGGTCCGAGGTCGTTCCCGCTGCACAGATTCATGCGCCAGGGCCTCCTACAGACAATGCACTTTGGTTTATTGCGCTATCTCTAATAGCACCCGAGATATCACCAGGTATATATTGGATTTTCCCCTGACCCTGAGTGTCCGGCCCCATGAGACTGTGGTTTTCTCGGCCCCTGGTGGTCCGAGGTCGTTCCCGTTGCACAGATTCATGCGCCAGGGCCTCCTACAGACAATGCACTTTGATTTATGGCGCTATCTGTAATAGCACCCGAGATATCACCAGATTTATATTGGATTTTACCCTGACCCTGAGTGTCCGGCCCCATGAGACTGTGGTTTTTTCGGCCCCTGGTGGTCCGAGGTCTTTCCCGCTGCACAGATTCATGCGCCAGGGCCTCCTGCAGACAATTCACTTTGGTTTATTGCAGTATCTCTAATAGCACCCGAGATATCACCAGATATATATTGGATTTTCCCCTGACCCTGAGTGTCCGGCCCCATGAGACTGTGGTTTTCTCGGCCCCTGGTTGTCCGAGGTCGTTCCCGCTGCACAGGTTCATGCGCCAGGTTCTTCTACAGACAATGCACATTGATTTATTGCGCTATCTGTAATAGCACCCGAGATATCACCACATATATATTGGATTTTTCACTGACCCTGAGTGTCCGGCCCCATGAGACGGTGGTTTTCTCGGTCCCTGGTGCTCCAAGGTCGTTCCCGCTGCACAGATTCATGCGCCAGGGCCTCCTGCAGATAATTCACTTTGGTTTATTGCGCTACCTCTAATAGCACCCGAGATATCACCAGATATATATTGGATTTTCCCCTGACCCTGAGTGTCCGGCCCCATGAGACTGTGGTTTTCTCGGCCCCTGGTGGTCCGAGGTCGTTCCCGCTGCACAGATTCATGCGCCAGGGCCTCCTACAGACAATGCACTTTGATTTATTGCTCTATCTGTAATAGCACCCGAGATATCAGCAGATATATATTGGATTTTTCACTGACCCTGAGCGTCCGGTCCCATGAGACGGTCGTTTTCTCGGCCTCTGGTGGTCCGAGGTCGTTCCCGCTGCACAGATTCATGCGCCAGGGCCTCCTACAGACAATGCACTTTGATTTATTGCGCTATCTGTAATAGCACCCGAGATATCACCAGATATATATTGGATTTTACCCTGACCCTGAGTGTCCGGCCCCATGAGACTGTGGTTTTTTCGGCCCCTGGTGGTCCGAGTTCGTTCCCGCTGCACAGATTCATGCGCCAGGGCCTCCTGCAGATAATTCACTTTGGTTTCTTGCGCTACCTCTAATAGCACCCGAGATATCACCAGATATATATTGGATTTTCCCCTGACCCTGGGTGTCCGGCCCCATGAGACTGTGGTTTTCTCGGCCCCTGGTGGTCCGAGGTCGTTCCCGCTGCACAGATTCATGCGCCAGGGCCTCCTACAGACAATGCACTTTGATTTATTGCGCTATCTGTAATAGCACCCGAGATATCACCAGATATATATTGGATTTTACCCTGACCCTGAGTGTCCGGCCCCATGAGACTGTGGTTTTTTCGGCCCCTGGTGGTCCGAGGTCGTTCCCGCTGCACAGATTCATGCGCCAGGGCCTCCTGCAGATAATTCACTTTGGTTTATTGCGCTACCTCTAATAGCACCCGAGATATCACCAGATATATATTGGATTTTCCCCTGACCCTGAGTGTCCGGCCCCATGAGACTGTGGTTTTTTCGGCCCCTGGTGGTCCGAGGTCGTTCCCGCTGCACAGATTCATGCGCCAGGGCCTCCTGCAGATAATTCACTTTGGTTTATTGCGCTACCTCTAATAGCACCCGAGATATCACCAGATATATATTGGATTTTCCCCTGACCCTGAGTGTCCGGCCCCATGAGACTGTGGTTTTCTCGGCCCCTGGTGGTCCGAGGTCGTTCCCGCTGCACAGATTCATGCGCCAGGGCCTCCTACATACAATGCACTTTGATTTATTGCTCTATCTGTAATAGCACCCGAGATATCAGCAGATATATATTGGATTTTTCACTGACCCTGAGCGTCCGGTCCCATGAGACGGTCGTTGTCTCGGCCCCTGGAGGTCCGAGGACGTTCCCGCTGCACAGATTCATGCGCCAGGGCCTCCTGCAGATAATTCACTTTGGTTTATTGCGCTACCTCTAATAGCACCCGAGATATCACCAGATATATATTGGATTTTCCCCTGACCCTGAGTGTCCGGCCCCATGAGACTGTGGTTTT
The DNA here is from genome assembly GCF_051020985.1 of Nomia melanderi. Classification (NCBI taxonomy): domain Eukaryota; kingdom Metazoa; phylum Arthropoda; class Insecta; order Hymenoptera; family Halictidae; genus Nomia; species Nomia melanderi. Next base: position 6,815,870 of record NW_027475131.1, read on the forward strand.
CTCGGCCCCTGGTGGTCCGAGGTCGTTCCCGCTGCACAGATTCATGCGCCAGGGCCTCCTACAGACAATGCACTTTGATTTATTGCTCTATCTGTAATAGCACCCGAGATATCAGCAGATATATATTGGATTTTTCACTGACCGTGAGCGTCCGGTCCCATGAGACGGTCGTTTTCTCGGCCTCTGGTGGTCCGAGGTCGTTCCCGCTGCACAGATTCATGCGCCAGGGCCTCCTACAGACAATGCACTTTGATTTATTGCGCTATCTGTAATAGCACCCGAGATATCACCAGATATATATTGGATTTTACCCTGACCCTGAGTGTCCGGCCCCATGAGACTGTGGTTTTTTCGGCCCCTGGTGGTCCGAGTTCGTTCCCGCTGCACAGATTCATGCGCCAGGGCCTCCTGCAGATAATTCACTTTGGTTTATTGCGCTACCTCTAATAGCACCCGAGATATCACCAGATATATATTGGATTTTCCCCTGACCCTGGGTGTCCGGCCCCATGAGACTGTGGTTTTCTCGGCCCCTGGTGGTCCGAGGTCGTTCCCGCTGCACAGATTCATGCGCCAGGGCCTCCTACAGACAATGCACTTTGATTTATTGCGCTATCTGTAATAGCACCCGAGATATCACCAGATATATATTGGATTTTACCCTGACCCTGAGTGTCCGGCCCCATGAGACTGTGGTTTTTTCGGCCCCTGGTGGTCCGAGTTCGTTCCCGTTGCACAGATTCATGCGCCAGGGCCTCCTGCAGATAATTCACTTTGGTTTATTGCGCTACCTCTAATAGCACCCGAGATATCACCAGATATATATTGGATTTTCCCCTGACCCTGGGTGTCCGGCCCCATGAGACTGTGGTTTTCTCGGCCCCTGGTGGTCCGAGGTCGTTCCCGCTGCACAGATTCATGCGCCAGGGCCTCCTACAGACAATGCACTTTGATTTATTGCGCTATCTGTAATAGCACCCGAGATATCACCAGATATATATTGGATTTTACCCTGACCCTGAGTGTCCGGCCCCATGAGACTGTGGTTTTTTCGGCCCCTGGTGGTCCGAGGTCTTTCCCGCTGCACAGATTCATGCGCCAGGGCCTCCTGCAGACAATTCACTTTGGTTTATTGCGCTATCTGTAATAGCACCCGAGATATCAGCAGATATATATTGGATTTTTCACTGACCCTGAGTGTCCGGCCCCATGAGACGGTCGTTTTCTCGGCCCCTGGTGGTCCGAGGTCGTTCCCGCTGCACAGATTCATGCGCCAGGGCCTCCTGCAGATAATTCACTTTGGTTTATTGCGCTATCTCTAATAGCACCCGAGATATCAGCAGATATATATTGGATTTTTCACTGACCCTGAGTGACCGGCCCCATGAGACGGTAGTTTTCTCGGCCCCTGGTGGTCCGAGGTCGTTCCCGCTGCACAGATTCATGCGCCAGGGCCTCCTGCAGATAATTCACTTTGGTTTATTGCGCTATCTCTAATAGCACCCGAGATATCACCAGATATATATTGGATTTTCCCCTGACCCTGAGTGACCGGCCCCATGAGACTGTGGTTTTCTCGGCCCCTGGTGGTCCGAGGTCGTTCCCGCTGCACAGATTCATGCGCCAGGGCCTCCTACAGACAATGCACTTTGATTTATTGCGCTATCTGTAATAGCAGCCGAGATATCAGCAGATATATATTGGATTTTTCACTGTCCCTGAGTGTCCGGCCCCATGAGGCGGTCGTTTTCTCGGTCCCTGGTGGTCCGAGGTCGTTCCCGCTGCACAGATTCATGCGCCAGGGCCTCCTACAGACAATGCACTTTGATTTATTGCGCTATCTGTAATAGCACCCGAGATATAACCAGATATATATTGGATTTTACCCTGACCCTGAGTGTCCGGCCCCATGAGACTGTGGTTTTCTCGGCCCCTGGTGGTCCGAGGTCGTTCCCGTTGCACAGATTCATGCGCCAGGGCCTCCTGCAGATAATTCACTTTGGTTTATTGCGCTATCTCTAATAGCACCCGAGATATCACCAGATATATATTGGATTTTCCCCTGACCCTGAGTGTCCGGCCCCATGAGACTGTGGTTTTCTCGGCCCCTGGTGGTCCGAGGTCGTTCCCGTTGCACAGATTCATGCGCCAGTGCCTCCTGCAGATAATTCACTTTGGTTTATTGCGCTATCTCTAATAGCACCCGAGATATCAGCACATATATATTGGATTTTTCACTGACCCTGAGCGTCCGGCCCCATGAGACGGTCGTTTTCTCGGCCCCTGGTGGTCCGAGGTCGTTCCCGCTGCACAGATTCATGCGCCAGGGCCTCCTACAGACAATGCACTTTGATTTATTGCGCTATCTGTAATAGCACCCGAGATATCACCAGATATATATTGGATTTTACCCTGACCCTGAGTGTCCGGCCCCATGAGACGGTCGTTGTCTCGGCCCCTGGAGGTCCGAGGACGTTCCCGCTGCACAGATTCATGCGCCAGTGCCTCCTACAGGTAATGCACTTTGATTTATTGCGCTACCTGTAATAGCACCCGAGATATCACCAGATCTATATTGGATTTTCCACTGACCCTGAGTGTCCGGCCCCATGAGACTGTGGTTTTCTCGGCCCCTGGTGGTCCGAGGTCGTTCCCGTTGCACAGATTCATGCGCCAGGGCCTCCTGCAGATAATTCACTTTGGTTTATTGCGCTATCTCTAATAGCACCCGAGATATCACCAGATATATATTGGATTTTTCACTGACCCTGAGGGTCCGGCCCAATGAGGCGGTCGTTTTCTCGGCCCCTGGTGGTCCGAGGTCGTTCCCGCTGCACAGATTCATGCGCCAGGGCCTCCTACAGACAATGCACTTTGATTTATTGCGCTATCTGTAATAGCACCCGAGATATCACCAGATATATATTGGATTTTACCCTGACCCTGAGTGTCCGGCCCCATGAGACAGTGGTTTTTTCGGCCCCTGGTGGTCCGAGGTCGTTCCCGCTGCACAGATTCATGCGCCAGGGCCTCCTACAAACAATTCACTTTGATTTATTGCGCTATCTGTAATAGCACCCGAGATATCAGCAGATATATATTGGATTTTTCACTGACCCTGAGTGTCCGGCCCCATGAGACGGTCGTTTTCTCGGCCCCTGGTGGTCCGAGGTCGTTCCCGCTGCACAGATTCATGCGCCAGGGCCTCCTGCAGATAATTCACTTTGGTTTATTGCGCTATCTCTAATAGCACCCGAGATATCAGCAGATATATATTGGATTTTTCACTGACCCTGAGTGACCGGCCCCATGAGACGGTAGTTTTCTCGGCCCCTGGTGGTCCGAGGTCGTTCCCGCTGCACAGATTCATGCGCCAGGGCCTCCTGCAGATAATTCACTTTGGTTTATTGCGCTATCTCTAATAGCACCCGAGATATCACCAGATATATATTGGATTTTCCCCTGACCCTGAGTGACCGGCCCCATGAGACTGTGGTTTTCTCGGCCCCTGGTGGTCCGAGGTCGTTCCCGCTGCACAGATTCATGCGCCAGGGCCTCCTACAGACAATGCACTTTGATTTATTGCGCTATCTGTAATAGCAGCCGAGATATCACCAGATATATATTGGATTTTTCACTGACCCTGAGTGTCCGGCCCCATGAGGCGGTCGTTTTCTCGGTCCCTGGTGGTCCGAGGTCGTTCCCGCTGCACAGATTCATGCGCCAGGGCCTCCTACAGACAATGCACTTTGATTTATTGCGCTATCTGTAATAGCACCCGAGATATCACCAGATATATATTGGATTTTACCCTGACCCTGAGTGTCCGGCCCCATGAGACTGTGGTTTTTTCGGCCGCTGGTGGTCCGAGGTCGTTCCCGCTGCACAGATTCATGCGCCAGGGCCTCCTGCAGATAATTCACTTTGGTTTATTGCGCTACCTCTAATAGCACCCGAGATATCACCAGATATATATTGGATTTTCCACTGACCCTGAGTGTCCGGCCCCATGAGACAGTGGTTTTTTCGGCCCCTGGTGGTCCGAGGTCCTTCCCGCTGCACAGATTCATGCGCCAGGGCCTCCTACAGACAATGCACTTTGATTTATTGCGCTATCTGTTATAGCACCCGAGATATCAGCAGATATATATTGAATTATTCACTGACTCTGAGTGTCCGGCCCCATGAGACGGTCGTTTTCTCGGCCCCTGGTGGTCCGAGTTCGTTCCCGCTGCACAGATTCATGCGCCAGGGCCTCCTACAGACAATGCACTTTGATTTATTGCGCTATCTGTTATAGCACCCGAGATATCAGCAGATATATATTGAATTATTCACTGACCCTGAGTGTCCGGCCCCATGAGACGGTCGTTTTCTCGGCCCCTGGTGGTCCGAGGTCGTTCCCGCTGCACAGATTCATGCGCCAGGGCCTCCTACAGACAATGCACTTTGATTTATTGCGCTATCTGTAATAGCACCCGAGATATCACCAGATATATATTGGATTTTACCCTGACCCTGAGTGTCCGGCCCCATGAGACGGTGGTTTTCTCGGCCCCTGGTGGTCCGAGGTCGTTCCCGCTGCACAGATTCATGCGCCAGGGCCTCCTGCAGATAATTCACTTTGGTTTATTGCGCTATCTCTAATAGCACCCGAGATATCAGCAGATATATATTGGATTTTTCCCTGACCCTGAGTGTCCGGCCCCACGAGACTGTGTTTTTCTCGGCCCCTGGTGGTCCGAGGTCGTTCCCGCTGCACAGATTCATGCGCCAGGGCCTCCTACAGACAAGGCACTTTGATTTATTGCGCTATCTGTAATAGCACCCGAGACATCAGCAGATATATATTGGATTTTTCACTGACCCTGAGTGTCCGGCCCAAGAGACGGTCGTTTTCTCGGCCCCTGGTGGTCCGAGGTCGTTCCCGCTGCACAGATTCATGCGCCAGGGCCTCATGCAGATAATTCACTTTGGTTTATTGCGCTACCTCTAATAGCACCCGAGATATCACCAGATATATATTGGATTTTCTCCTGACCCTGAGTGTCCGGCCCCATGAGACTGTGGTTTTCTCGGCCCCTGGTGGTCCGAGGTCGTTCCCGCTGCACAGATTCATGCGCCAGGGCCTCCTACAGACAATGCACTTTGATTTATTGCGCTATCTGTAATAGCACCCGAGATATCAGCAGATATATATTGGATTTTTCACTGACCCTGAGTGTCCGGCCCCATGAGACGGTCGTTTTCTCGGCCCCTGGTGGTCCGAGGTCGTTCCCGCTGCACAGATTCATGCTCCAGGGCCTCCTGCAGATAATTCACTTTGGTTTATTGCGCTATCTCTAATAGCACCCGAGATATCAGCAGATATATATTGGATTTTTCACTGACCCTGAGTGACCGGCCCCATGAGACGGTGGTTTTCTCGGCCCCTGGTGGTCCGAGGTCGTTCCCGCTGCACAGATTCATGCGCCAGGGCCTCCTGCAGATAATTCACTTTGGTTTATTGCGCTATCTCTAATAGCACCCGAGATATCACCAGATATATATTGGATTTTTCCCTGACCCTGAGTGTCCGGCCCCACGAGACTGTGGTTTTCTCGGCCCCTGGTGGTCCGAGGTCGTTCCCGCTGCACAGATTCATGCGCCAGGGCCTCCTACAGACAAGGCACTTTGATTTATTGCGCTATCTGTAATAGCACCCGAGATATCAGCAGATATATATTGGATTTTTCACTGACCCTGAGTGTCCGGCCCCATGAGACGGTCGTTTTCTCGGCCCCTGGTGGTCCGAGGTCGTTCCCGCTGCACAGATTCATGCGCCAGGGCCTCATGCAGATAATTCACTTTGGTTTATTGCGCTATCTGTAATAGCACCCGAGATATCAGCAGATATATATTGGATTTTCTCCTGACCCTGAGTGTCCGGCCCCATGAGACTGTGGTTTTCTCGGCCCCTGGTGGTCCGAGGTCGTTCCCGCTGCACAGATTCATGCGCCAGGGCCTCCTGCAGATAATTCACTTTGGTTTATTGCGCTATCTCTAATAGCACCCGAGATATCAGCAGATATATATTGGATTTTTCACTGACCCTGAGTGACCGGCCCCATGAGACGGTGGTTTTCTCGGCCCCTGGTGGTCCGAGGTCGTTCCCGCTGCACAGATTCATGCGCCAGGGCCTCCTGCAGATAATTCACTTTGGTTTATTGCGCTATCTCTAATAGCACCCGAGATATCACCAGATATATATTGGATTTTTCCCTGACCCTGAGTGTCCGGCCCCATGAGACTGTGGTTTTCTCGGCCCCTGGTGGTCCGAGGTCGTTCCCGCTGCACAGATTCATGCGCCAGGGCCTCCTACAGACAATGCACTTTTATTTATTGCGCTATCTGTAATAGCACCCGAGATATCAGCAGATATATATTGGATTTTTCACTGACCCTGAGTGTCCGGCCCCATGAGACGGTCGTTTTCTCGGCCCCTGGTGGTCCGAGGTCGTTCCCGCTGCACAGATTCATGCGCCAGGGCCTCCTGCAGATAATTGACTTTGGTTTATTGCGCTATCTCTAATAGCACCCGAGATATCAGCAGATATATATTGGATTTTTCACTGACCCTGAGTGACCGGCCCCATGAGACGGTAGTTTTCTCGGCCCCTGGTGGTCCGAGGTCGTTCCCGCTGCACGGATTCATGCGCCAGGCCCTCCTGCAGATAATTCACTTTGGTTTATTGCGCTATCTCTAATAGCACCCGAGATATCACCAGATATATATTGGATTTTCCCCTGACCCTGAGTGTCCGGCCCCATGAGACTGTGGTTTTCTCGGCCCCTGGTGGTCCGAGGTCGTTCCCGCTTCACAGATTCATGCGCCAGGGCCTCCTACAGACAATGCACTTTGATTTATTGCGCTATCTGTAATAGCACCCGAGATATCAGCAGATATATATTGGATTTTTCACTGACCCTGAGTGTCCGGCCCCATGAGACGGTCGTTTTCTCGGCCCCTGGTGGTCCGAGGTCGTTCCCGCTGCACAGATTCATGCGCCAGGGCCTCCTGCAGATAATTCACTTTGGTTTATTGTGCTATCTCTAATAGCACCCGAGATATCACCAGATATATATTGGATTTTACCCTGACCCTGAGTGTCCGGCCCCATGAGACTGTGCTTTTCTCGGCCCCTGGTGGTCCGAGGTCGTTCCCGCTGCACAGATTCATGCGCCAGGGCCTCCTACAGACAATGCACTTTGATTTATTGCGCTATCTGTAATAGCACCCGAGGTATCACCAGATATATATTGGAATTTACCCTGACCCTGAGTGTCCGGCCCCATGAGACTGTGGTTTTCTCGGCCCCTGGTGGTCCGAGCTCGTTCCCGTTGCACAGATTCATGCGCCAGGGCCTCCTGCAGATAATTCACTTTGGTTTATTGCGCTATCTCTAATAGCACCCGAGATATCACCAGATATATATTGGATTTTTCACTGACCCTGAGCGTCCGGCCCCATGAGACGGTGGTTTTCTCGGTCCCTGGTGTTCCGAGGTCGTTCCCGCTGCACAGATTCATGCGCCAGGGCCTCCTACAGGTAATGCACTTTGATTTATTGCGCTATCTGTAATAGCACCCGAGATATCACCACATATATATTGGATTTTTCACTGACCCTGAGTGTCCGGCCCCATGAGACGGTCGTTTTCTCGGCCCCTGGTGGTCCGAGGTCGTTCCCGCTGCACAGATTCATGCGCCAGGGCCTCCTACAGACAAGGCACTTTGATTTATTGCGCTATCTGTAATAGCACCCGAGATATCAGCAGATATATATTGGATTTTTCACTGACCCTGAGTGTCCGGCCCCATGAGACGGTCGTTTTCTCGGCCCCTGGTGGTCCGAGGTCGTTCCCGCTGCACAGATTCATGCGCCAGGGCCTGATGCAGATAATTCACTTTGGTTTATTGCGCTACCTCTAATAGCACCCGAGATATCACCAGATATATATTGGATTTTCTCCTGACCCTGAGTGTCCGGCCCCATGAGACTGTGGTTTTCTCGGCCCCTGGTGGTCCGAGGTCGTCCCCGCTGCACAGATTCATGCGCCAGGGCCTCCTACAGACAATGCACTTTGATTTATTGCGCTATCTGTAATAGCACCCGAGATATCAGCAGATATATATTGGATTTTTCACTGACCCTGAGTGTCCGGCCCCATGAGACGGTCGTTTTCTCGGCCCCTGGTGGTCCGAGGTCGTTCCCGCTGCACAGATTCATGCTCCAGGGCCTCCTGCAGATAATTCACTTTGGTTTATTGCGCTATCTCTAATAGCACCCGAGATATCAGCAGATATATATTGGATTTTTCACTGACCCTGAGTGACCGGCCCCATGAGACGGTAGTTTTCTCGGCCCCTGGTGGTCCGAGGTCGTTCCCGCTGCACGGATTCATGCGCCAGGCCCTCCTGCAGATAATTCATTTTGGTTTATTGCGCTATCTCTAATAGCACCCGAGATATCACCAGATATATATTGGATTTTCCCCTGACCCTGAGTGTCCGGCCCCATGAGACGGTGGTTTTCTCGGCCCCTGGTGGTCCGAGGTCGTTCCCGCTGCACAGATTCATGCGCCAGGGCCTCCTGCAGATAATTCACTTTGGTTTATTGCGCTATCTCTAATAGCACCCGAGATATCACCAGATATATATTGGATTTTTCCCTGACCCTGAGTGTCCGGCCCCACGAGACTGTGGTTTTCTCGGCCCCTGGTGGTCCGAGGTCGTTCCCGCTGCACAGATTCATGCGCGAGGGCCTCCTACAGACAAGGCACTTTGATTTATTGCGCTATCTGTAATAGCACCCGAGATATCAGCAGATATATATTGGATTTTTCACTGACCCTGAGTGTCCGGCCCCATGAGACGGTCGTTTTCTCGGCCCCTGGTGGTCCGAGGTCGTTCCCGCTGCACAGATTCATGCGCCAGGGCCTCATGCAGATAATTCACTTTGGTTTATTGCGCTACCTCTAATAGCACCCGAGATATCACCAGATATATATTGGATTTTCTCCTGACCCTGAGTGTCCGGCCCCATGAGACTGTGGTTTTCTCGGCCCCTGGTGGTCCGAGGTCGTTCCCGCTGCACAGATTCATGCGCCAGGGCCTCCTACAGACAATGCACTTTGATTTATTGCGCTATCTGTAATAGCACCCGAGATATCAGCAGATATATATTGGATTTTTCACTGACCCTGAGTGTCCGGCCCCATGAGACGGTCGTTTTCTCGGCCCCTGGTGGTCCGAGGTCGTTCCCGCTGCACAGATTCATGCTCCAGGGCCTCCTGCAGATAATTCACTTTGGTTTATTGCGCTATCTCTAATAGCACCCGAGATATCAGCAGATATATATTGGATTTTTCACTGACCCTGAGTGACCGGCCCCATGAGACGGTGGTTTTCTCGGCCCCTGGTGGTCCGAGGTCGTTCCCGCTGCACAGATTCATGCGCCAGGGCCTCCTGCAGATAATTCACTTTGGTTTATTGCGCTATCTCTAATAGCACCCGAGATATCACCAGATATATATTGGATTTTTCCCTGACCCTGAGTGTCCGGCCCCATGAGACTGTGGTTTTCTCGGCCCCTGGTGGTCCGAGGTCGTTCCCGCTGCACAGATTCATGCGCCAGGGCCTCCTACAGACAATGCACTTTGATTTATTGCGCTATCTGTAATAGCACCCGAGATATCAGCAGATATATATTGGATTTTTCACTGACCCTGAGTGTCCGGCCCCATGAGACGGTCGTTTTCTCGGCCCCTGGTGGTCCGAGGTCGTTCCCGCTGCACAGATTCATGCTCCAGGGCCTCCTGCAGATAATTCACTTTGGTTTATTGCGCTATCTCTAATAGCACCCGAGATATCAGCAGATATATATTGGATTTTTCACTGACCCTGAGTGACCGGCCCCATGAGACGGTGGTTTTCTCGGCCCCTGGTGGTCCGAGGTCGTTCCCGCTGCACAGATTCATGCGCCAGGGCCTCCTGCAGATAATTCACTTTGGTTTATTGCGCTATCTCTAATAGCACCCGAGATATCACCAGATATATATTGGATTTTTCCCTGACCCTGAGTGTCCGGCCCCACGAGACTGTGGTTTTCTCGGCCCCTGGTGGTCCGAGGTCGTTCCCGCTGCACAGATTCATGCGCCAGGGCCTCCTACAGACAAGGCACTTTGATTTATTGCGCTATCTGTAATAGCACCCGAGATATCAGCAGATATATATTGGATTTTTCACTGACCCTGAGTGTCCGGCCCCATGAGACGGTCGTTTTCTCGGCCCCTGGTGGTCCGAGGTCGTTCCCGCTGCACAGATTCATGCGCCAGGGCCTCATGCAGATAATTCACTTTGGTTTATTGCGCTACCTCTAATAGCACCCGAGATATCACCAGATATATATTGGATTTTCTCCTGACCCTGAGTGTCCGGCCCCATGAGACTGTGGTTTTCTCGGCCCCTGGTGGTCCGAGGTCGTTCCCGCTGCACAGATTCATGCGCCAGGGCCTCCTACAGACAATGCACTTTGATTTATTGCGCTATCTGTAATAGCACCCGAGATATCAGCAGATATATATTGGATTTTTCACTGACCCTGAGTGTCCGGCCCCATGAGACGGTCGTTTTCTCGGCCCCTGGTGGTCCGAGGTCGTTCCCGCTGCACAGATTCATGCTCCAGGGCCTCCTGCAGATAATTCACTTTGGTTTATTGCGCTATCTCTAATAGCACCCGAGATATCAGCAGATATATATTGGATTTTTCACTGACCCTGAGTGACCGGCCCCATGAGACGGTGGTTTTCTCGGCCCCTGGTGGTCCGAGGTCGTTCCCGCTGCACAGATTCATGCGCCAGGGCCTCCTGCAGATAATTCACTTTGGTTTATTGCGCTATCTCTAATAGCACCCGAGATATCACCAGATATATATTGGATTTTTCCCTGACCCTGAGTGTCCGGCCCCATGAGACTGTGGTTTTCTCGGCCCCTGGTGGTCCGAGGTCGTTCCCGCTGCACAGATTCATGCGCCAGGGCCTCCTACAGACAATGCACTTTTATTTATTGCGCTATCTGTAATAGCACCCGAGATATCAGCAGATATATATTGGATTTTTCACTGACCCTGAGTGTCCGGCCCCATGAGACGGTCGTTTTCTCGGCCCCTGGTGGTCCGAGGTCGTTCCCGCTGCACAGATTCATGCGCCAGGGCCTCCTGCAGATAATTGACTTTGGTTTATTGCGCTATCTCTAATAGCACCCGAGATATCAGCAGATATATATTGGATTTTTCACTGACCCTGAGTGACCGGCCCCATGAGACGGTAGTTTTCTCGGCCCCTGGTGGTCCGAGGTCGTTCCCGCTGCACGGATTCATGCGCCAGGCCCTCCTGCAGATAATTCACTTTGGTTTATTGCGCTATCTCTAATAGCACCCGAGATATCACCAGATATATATTGGATTTTCCCCTGACCCTGAGTGTCCGGCCCCATGAGACTGTGGTTTTCTCGGCCCCTGGTGGTCCGAGGTCGTTCCCGCTTCACAGATTCATGCGCCAGGGCCTCCTACAGACAATGCACTTTGATTTATTGCGCTATCTGTAATAGCACCCGAGATATCAGCAGATATATATTGGATTTTTCACTGACCCTGAGTGTCCGGCCCCATGAGACGGTCGTTTTCTCGGCCCCTGGTGGTCCGAGGTCGTTCCCGCTGCACAGATTCATGCGCCAGGGCCTCCTGCAGATAATTCACTTTGGTTTATTGTGCTATCTCTAATAGCACCCGAGATATCACCAGATATATATTGGATTTTACCCTGACCCTGAGTGTCCGGCCCCATGAGACTGTGCTTTTCTCGGCCCCTGGTGGTCCGAGGTCGTTCCCGCTGCACAGATTCATGCGCCAGGGCCTCCTACAGACAATGCACTTTGATTTATTGCGCTATCTGTAATAGCACCCGAGGTATCACCAGATATATATTGGAATTTACCCTGACCCTGAGTGTCCGGCCCCATGAGACTGTGGTTTTCTCGGCCCCTGGTGGTCCGAGCTCGTTCCCGTTGCACAGATTCATGCGCCAGGGCCTCCTGCAGATAATTCACTTTGGTTTATTGCGCTATCTCTAATAGCACCCGAGATATCACCAGATATATATTGGATTTTTCACTGACCCTGAGCGTCCGGCCCCATGAGACGGTGGTTTTCTCGGTCCCTGGTGTTCCGAGGTCGTTCCCGCTGCACAGATTCATGCGCCAGGGCCTCCTACAGGTAATGCACTTTGATTTATTGCGCTATCTGTAATAGCACCCGAGATATCACCACATATATATTGGATTTTTCACTGACCCTGAGTGTCCGGCCCCATGAGACGGTCGTTTTCTCGGCCCCTGGTGGTCCGAGGTCGTTCCCGCTGCACAGATTCATGCGCCAGGGCCTCCTACAGACAAGGCACTTTGATTTATTGCGCTATCTGTAATAGCACCCGAGATATCAGCAGATATATATTGGATTTTTCACTGACCCTGAGTGTCCGGCCCCATGAGACGGTCGTTTTCTCGGCCCCTGGTGGTCCGAGGTCGTTCCCGCTGCACAGATTCATGCGCCAGGGCCTGATGCAGATAATTCACTTTGGTTTATTGCGCTACCTCTAATAGCACCCGAGATATCACCAGATATATATTGGATTTTCTCCTGACCCTGAGTGTCCGGCCCCATGAGACTGTGGTTTTCTCGGCCCCTGGTGGTCCGAGGTCGTCCCCGCTGCACAGATTCATGCGCCAGGGCCTCCTACAGACAATGCACTTTGATTTATTGCGCTATCTGTAATAGCACCCGAGATATCAGCAGATATATATTGGATTTTTCACTGACCCTGAGTGTCCGGCCCCATGAGACGGTCGTTTTCTCGGCCCCTGGTGGTCCGAGGTCGTTCCCGCTGCACAGATTCATGCTCCAGGGCCTCCTGCAGATAATTCACTTTGGTTTATTGCGCTATCTCTAATAGCACCCGAGATATCAGCAGATATATATTGGATTTTTCACTGACCCTGAGTGACCGGCCCCATGAGACGGTAGTTTTCTCGGCCCCTGGTGGTCCGAGGTCGTTCCCGCTGCACGGATTCATGCGCCAGGCCCTCCTGCAGATAATTCATTTTGGTTTATTGCGCTATCTCTAATAGCACCCGAGATATCACCAGATATATATTGGATTTTCCCCTGACCCTGAGTGTCCGGCCCCATGAGACGGTGGTTTTCTCGGCCCCTGGTGGTCCGAGGTCGTTCCCGCTGCACAGATTCATGCGCCAGGGCCTCCTGCAGATAATTCACTTTGGTTTATTGCGCTATCTCTAATAGCACCCGAGATATCACCAGATATATATTGGATTTTTCCCTGACCCTGAGTGTCCGGCCCCACGAGACTGTGGTTTTCTCGGCCCCTGGTGGTCCGAGGTCGTTCCCGCTGCACAGATTCATGCGCCAGGGCCTCCTACAGACAAGGCACTTTGATTTATTGCGCTATCTGTAATAGCACCCGAGATATCAGCAGATATATATTGGATTTTTCACTGACCCTGAGTGTCCGGCCCCATGAGACGGTCGTTTTCTCGGCCCCTGGTGGTCCGAGGTCGTTCCCGCTGCACAGATTCATGCGCCAGGGCCTCATGCAGATAATTCACTTTGGTTTATTGCGCTACCTCTAATAGCACCCGAGATATCACCAGATATATATTGGATTTTCTCCTGACCCTGAGTGTCCGGCCCCATGAGACTGTGGTTTTCTCGGCCCCTGGTGGTCCGAGGTCGTTCCCGCTGCACAGATTCATGCGCCAGGGCCTCCTACAGACAATGCACTTTGATTTATTGCGCTATCTGTAATAGCACCCGAGATATCAGCAGATATATATTGGATTTTTCACTGACCCTGAGTGTCCGGCCCCATGAGACGGTCGTTTTCTCGGCCCCTGGTGGTCCGAGGTCGTTCCCGCTGCACAGATTCATGCTCCAGGGCCTCCTGCAGATAATTCACTTTGGTTTATTGCGCTATCTCTAATAGCACCCGAGATATCAGCAGATATATATTGGATTTTTCACTGACCCTGAGTGACCGGCCCCATGAGACGGTGGTTTTCTCGGCCCCTGGTGGTCCGAGGTCGTTCCCGCTGCACAGATTCATGCGCCAGGGCCTCCTGCAGATAATTCACTTTGGTTTATTGCGCTATCTCTAATAGCACCCGAGATATCACCAGATATATATTGGATTTTTCCCTGACCCTGAGTGTCCGGCCCCATGAGACTGTGGTTTTCTCGGCCCCTGGTGGTCCGAGGTCGTTCCCGCTGCACAGATTCATGCGCCAGGGCCTCCTACAGACAATGCACTTTTATTTATTGCGCTATCTGTAATAGCACCCGAGATATCAGCAGATATATATTGGATTTTTCACTGACCCTGAGTGTCCGGCCCCATGAGACGGTCGTTTTCTCGGCCCCTGGTGGTCCGAGGTCGTTCCCGCTGCACAGATTCATGCGCCAGGGCCTCCTGCAGATAATTGACTTTGGTTTATTGCGCTATCTCTAATAGCACCCGAGATATCAGCAGATATATATTGGATTTTTCACTGACCCTGAGTGACCGGCCCCATGAGACGGTAGTTTTCTCGGCCCCTGGTGGTCCGAGGTCGTTCCCGCTGCACGGATTCATGCGCCAGGCCCTCCTGCAGATAATTCACTTTGGTTTATTGCGCTATCTCTAATAGCACCCGAGATATCACCAGATATATATTGGATTTTCCCCTGACCCTGAGTGTCCGGCCCCATGAGACTGTGGTTTTCTCGGCCCCTGGTGGTCCGAGGTCGTTCCCGCTTCACAGATTCATGCGCCAGGGCCTCCTACAGACAATGCACTTTGATTTATTGCGCTATCTGTAATAGCACCCGAGATATCAGCAGATATATATTGGATTTTTCACTGACCCTGAGTGTCCGGCCCCATGAGACGGTCGTTTTCTCGGCCCCTGGTGGTCCGAGGTCGTTCCCGCTGCACAGATTCATGCGCCAGGGCCTCCTGCAGATAATTCACTTTGGTTTATTGTGCTATCTCTAATAGCACCCGAGATATCACCAGATATATATTGGATTTTACCCTGACCCTGAGTGTCCGGCCCCATGAGACTGTGCTTTTCTCGGCCCCTGGTGGTCCGAGGTCGTTCCCGCTGCACAGATTCATGCGCCAGGGCCTCCTACAGACAATGCACTTTGATTTATTGCGCTATCTGTAATAGCACCCGAGGTATCACCAGATATATATTGGAATTTACCCTGACCCTGAGTGTCCGGCCCCATGAGACTGTGGTTTTCTCGGCCCCTGGTGGTCCGAGCTCGTTCCCGTTGCACAGATTCATGCGCCAGGGCCTCCTGCAGATAATTCACTTTGGTTTATTGCGCTATCTCTAATAGCACCCGAGATATCACCAGATATATATTGGATTTTTCACTGACCCTGAGCGTCCGGCCCCATGAGACGGTGGTTTTCTCGGTCCCTGGTGTTCCGAGGTCGTTCCCGCTGCACAGATTCATGCGCCAGGGCCTCCTACAGGTAATGCACTTTGATTTATTGCGCTATCTGTAATAGCACCCGAGATATCACCACATATATATTGGATTTTTCACTGACCCTGAGTGTCCGGCCCCATGAGACGGTCGTTTTCTCGGCCCCTGGTGGTCCGAGGTCGTTCCCGCTGCACAGATTCATGCGCCAGGGCCTCCTACAGACAAGGCACTTTGATTTATTGCGCTATCTGTAATAGCACCCGAGATATCAGCAGATATATATTGGATTTTTCACTGACCCTGAGTGTCCGGCCCCATGAGACGGTCGTTTTCTCGGCCCCTGGTGGTCCGAGGTCGTTCCCGCTGCACAGATTCATGCGCCAGGGCCTGATGCAGATAATTCACTTTGGTTTATTGCGCTACCTCTAATAGCACCCGAGATATCACCAGATATATATTGGATTTTCTCCTGACCCTGAGTGTCCGGCCCCATGAGACTGTGGTTTTCTCGGCCCCTGGTGGTCCGAGGTCGTCCCCGCTGCACAGATTCATGCGCCAGGGCCTCCTACAGACAATGCACTTTGATTTATTGCGCTATCTGTAATAGCACCCGAGATATCAGCAGATATATATTGGATTTTTCACTGACCCTGAGTGTCCGGCCCCATGAGACGGTCGTTTTCTCGGCCCCTGGTGGTCCGAGGTCGTTCCCGCTGCACAGATTCATGCTCCAGGGCCTCCTGCAGATAATTCACTTTGGTTTATTGCGCTATCTCTAATAGCACCCGAGATATCAGCAGATATATATTGGATTTTTCACTGACCCTGAGTGACCGGCCCCATGAGACGGTAGTTTTCTCGGCCCCTGGTGGTCCGAGGTCGTTCCCGCTGCACGGATTCATGCGCCAGGCCCTCCTGCAGATAATTCATTTTGGTTTATTGCGCTATCTCTAATAGCACCCGAGATATCACCAGATATATATTGGATTTTTCCCTGACCCTGAGTGTCCGGCCCCATGAGACTGTGGTTTTCTCGGCCCCTGGTGGTCCGAGGTCGTTCCCGCTGCACAGATTCATGCGCCAGGGCCTCCTACAGACAATGCACTTTGATTTATTGCGCTATCTGTAATAGCACCCGAGATATCAGCAGATATATATTGGATTTTTCACTGACCCTGAGTGTCCGGCCCCATGAGACGGTCGTTTTCTCGGCCCCTGGTGGTCCGAGGTCGTTCCCGCTGCACAGATTCATGCGCCAGGGCCTCCTGCAGATAATTCACTTTGGTTTATTGTGCTATCTCTAATAGCACCCGAGATATCACCAGATATATATTGGATTTTACCCTGACCCTGAGTGTCCGGCCCCATGAGACTGTGCTTTTCTCGGCCCCTGGTGGTCCGAGGTCGTTCCCGCTGCACAGATTCATGCGCCAGGGCCTCCTACAGACAATGCACTTTGATTTATTGCGCTATCTGTAATAGCACCCGAGATATCACCACATATATATTGGATTTTTCACTGACCCTGAGTGTCCGGCCCCATGAGACGGTCGTTTTCTCGGCCCCTGGTGGTCCGAGGTCGTTCCCGCTGCACAGATTCATGCGCCAGGGCCTCCTACAGACAAGGCACTTTGATTTATTGCGCTATCTGTAATAGCACCCGAGATATCAGCAGATATATATTGGATTTTTCACTGACCCTGAGTGTCCGGCCCCATGAGACGGTCGTTTTCTCGGCCCCTGGTGGTCCGAGGTCGTTCCCGCTGCACAGATTCATGCGCCAGGGCCTCCTGCAGATAATTCACTTTGGTTTATTGCGCTACCTCTAATAGCACCCGAGATATCACCAGATATATATTGGATTTTCTCCTGACCCTGAGTGTCCGGCCCCATGAGACTGTGGTTTTCTCGGCCCCTGGTGGTCCGAGGTCGTTCCCGCTGCACAGATTCATGCGCCAGGGCCTCCTACAGACAATGCACTTTGATTTATTGCGCTATCTGTAATAGCACCCGAGATATCAGCAGATATATATTGGATTTTTCACTGACCCTGAGTGTCCGGCCCCATGAGACGGTCGTTTTCTCGGCCCCTGGTGGTCCGAGGTCGTTCCCGCTGCACAGATTCATGCTCCAGGGCCTCCTGCAGATAATTCACTTTGGTTTATTGCGCTATCTCTAATAGCACCCGAGATATCAGCAGATATATATTGGATTTTTCACTGACCCTGAGTGACCGGCCCCATGAGACGGTAGTTTTCTCGGCCCCTGGTGGTCCGAGGTCGTTCCCGCTGCACGGATTCATGCGCCAGGCCCTCCTGCAGATAATTCATTTTGGTTTATTGCGCTATCTCTAATAGCACCCGAGATATCACCAGATATATATTGGATTTTCCCCTGACCCTGAGTGTCCGGCCCCATGAGACGGTGGTTTTCTCGGCCCCTGGTGGTCCGAGGTCGTTCCCGCTGCACAGATTCATGCGCCAGGGCCTCCTGCAGATAATTCACTTTGGTTTATTGCGCTATCTCTAATAGCACCCGAGATATCACCAGATATATATTGGATTTTTCCCTGACCCTGAGTGTCCGGCCCCACGAGACTGTGGTTTTCTCGGCCCCTGGTGGTCCGAGGTCGTTCCCGCTGCACAGATTCATGCGCCAGGGCCTCCTACAGACAAGGCACTTTGATTTATTGCGCTATCTGTAATAGCACCCGAGATATCAGCAGATATATATTGGATTTTTCACTGACCCTGAGTGTCCGGCCCCATGAGACGGTCGTTTTCTCGGCCCCTGGTGGTCCGAGGTCGTTCCCGCTGCACAGATTCATGCGCCAGGGCCTCATGCAGATAATTCACTTTGGTTTATTGCGCTACCTCTAATAGCACCCGAGATATCACCAGATATATATTGGATTTTCTCCTGACCCTGAGTGTCCGGCCCCATGAGACTGTGGTTTTCTCGGCCCCTGGTGGTCCGAGGTCGTTCCCGCTGCACAGATTCATGCGCCAGGGCCTCCTACAGACAATGCACTTTGATTTATTGCGCTATCTGTAATAGCACCCGAGATATCAGCAGATATATATTGGATTTTTCACTGACCCTGAGTGTCCGGCCCCATGAGACGGTCGTTTTCTCGGCCCCTGGTGGTCCGAGGTCGTTCCCGCTGCACAGATTCATGCTCCAGGGCCTCCTGCAGATAATTCACTTTGGTTTATTGCGCTATCTCTAATAGCACCCGAGATATCAGCAGATATATATTGGATTTTTCACTGACCCTGAGTGACCGGCCCCATGAGACGGTGGTTTTCTCGGCCCCTGGTGGTCCGAGGTCGTTCCCGCTGCACAGATTCATGCGCCAGGGCCTCCTGCAGATAATTCACTTTGGTTTATTGTGCTATCTCTAATAGCACCCGAGATATCACCAGATATATATTGGATTTTACCCTGACCCTGAGTGTCCGGCCCCATGAGACTGTGCTTTTCTCGGCCCCTGGTGGTCCGAGGTCGTTCCCGCTGCACAGATTCATGCGCCAGGGCCTCCTACAGACAATGCACTTTGATTTATTGCGCTATCTGTAATAGCACCCGAGGTATCACCAGATATATATTGGAATTTACCCTGACCCTGAGTGTCCGGCCCCATGAGACTGTGGTTTTCTCGGCCCCTGGTGGTCCGAGCTCGTTCCCGTTGCACAGATTCATGCGCCAGGGCCTCCTGCAGATAATTCACTTTGGTTTATTGCGCTATCTCTAATAGCACCCGAGATATCACCAGATATATATTGGATTTTTCACTGACCCTGAGCGTCCGGCCCCATGAGACGGTGGTTTTCTCGGTCCCTGGTGTTCCGAGGTCGTTCCCGCTGCACAGATTCATGCGCCAGGGCCTCCTACAGGTAATGCACTTTGATTTATTGCGCTATCTGTAATAGCACCCGAGATATCACCACATATATATTGGATTTTTCACTGACCCTGAGTGTCCGGCCCCATGAGACGGTCGTTTTCTCGGCCCCTGGTGGTCCGAGGTCGTTCCCGCTGCACAGATTCATGCGCCAGGGCCTCCTACAGACAAGGCACTTTGATTTATTGCGCTATCTGTAATAGCACCCGAGATATCAGCAGATATATATTGGATTTTTCACTGACCCTGAGTGTCCGGCCCCATGAGACGGTCGTTTTCTCGGCCCCTGGTGGTCCGAGGTCGTTCCCGCTGCACAGATTCATGCGCCAGGGCCTGATGCAGATAATTCACTTTGGTTTATTGCGCTACCTCTAATAGCACCCGAGATATCACCAGATATATATTGGATTTTCTCCTGACCCTGAGTGTCCGGCCCCATGAGACTGTGGTTTTCTCGGCCCCTGGTGGTCCGAGGTCGTCCCCGCTGCACAGATTCATGCGCCAGGGCCTCCTACAGACAATGCACTTTGATTTATTGCGCTATCTGTAATAGCACCCGAGATATCAGCAGATATATATTGGATTTTTCACTGACCCTGAGTGTCCGGCCCCATGAGACGGTCGTTTTCTCGGCCCCTGGTGGTCCGAGGTCGTTCCCGCTGCACAGATTCATGCTCCAGGGCCTCCTGCAGATAATTCACTTTGGTTTATTGCGCTATCTCTAATAGCACCCGAGATATCAGCAGATATATATTGGATTTTTCACTGACCCTGAGTGACCGGCCCCATGAGACGGTAGTTTTCTCGGCCCCTGGTGGTCCGAGGTCGTTCCCGCTGCACGGATTCATGCGCCAGGCCCTCCTGCAGATAATTCATTTTGGTTTATTGCGCTATCTCTAATAGCACCCGAGATATCACCAGATATATATTGGATTTTCCCCTGACCCTGAGTGTCCGGCCCCATGAGACTGTGGTTTTCTCGGCCCCTGGTGGTCCGAGGTCGTTCCCGCTGCACAGATTCATGCGCCAGGGCCTCCTACAGACAATGCACTTTGATTTATTGCGCTATCTGTAATAGCACCCGAGATATCAGCAGATATATATTGGATTTTTCACTGACCCTGAGTGTCCGGCCCCATGAGACGGTCGTTTTCTCGGCCCCTGGTGGTCCGAGGTCGTTCCCGCTGCACAGATTCATGCGCCAGGGCCTCCTGCAGATAATTCACTTTGGTTTATTGTGCTATCTCTAATAGCACCCGAGATATCACCAGATATATATTGGATTTTACCCTGACCCTGAGTGTCCGGCCCCATGAGACTGTGCTTTTCTCGGCCCCTGGTGGTCCGAGGTCGTTCCCGCTGCACAGATTCATGCGCCAGGGCCTCCTACAGACAATGCACTTTGATTTATTGCGCTATCTGTAATAGCACCCGAGATATCACCACATATATATTGGATTTTTCACTGACCCTGAGTGTCCGGCCCCATGAGACGGTCGTTTTCTCGGCCCCTGGTGGTCCGAGGTCGTTCCCGCTGCACAGATTCATGCGCCAGGGCCTCCTACAGACAAGGCACTTTGATTTATTGCGCTATCTGTAATAGCACCCGAGATATCAGCAGATATATATTGGATTTTTCACTGACCCTGAGTGTCCGGCCCCATGAGACGGTCGTTTTCTCGGCCCCAGGTGGTCCGAGGTCGTTCCCGCTGCACAGATTCATGCGCCAGGGCCTCATGCAGATAATTCACTTTGGTTTATTGCGCTACCTCTAATAGCACCCGAGATATCACCAGATATATATTGGATTTTCTCCTGACCCTGAGTGTCCGGCCCCATGAGACTGTGGTTTTCTCGGCCCCTGGTGGTCCGAGGTCGTTCCCGCTGCACAGATTCATGCGCCAGGGCCTCCTACAGACAATGCACTTTGATTTATTGCGCTATCTGTAATAGCACCCGAGATATCAGCAGATATATATTGGATTTTTCCCTGACCCTGAGTGTCCGGCCCCATGAGACTGTG
The DNA here is from genome assembly GCF_051020985.1 of Nomia melanderi. Lineage (NCBI taxonomy): Eukaryota > Metazoa > Arthropoda > Insecta > Hymenoptera > Halictidae > Nomia > Nomia melanderi. Next base: position 6,837,389 of record NW_027475131.1, read on the forward strand.
GTTTTCTCGGCCCCTGGTGGTCCGAGGTCGTTCCCGCTGCACAGATTCATGCGCCAGGGCCTCCTACAGACAATGCACTTTTATTTATTGCGCTATCTGTAATAGCACCCGAGATATCAGCAGATATATATTGGATTTTTCACTGACCCTGAGTGTCCGGCCCCATGAGACGGTCGTTTTCTCGGCCCCTGGTGGTCCGAGGTCGTTCCCGCTGCACAGATTCATGCGCCAGGGCCTCCTGCAGATAATTAACTTTGGTTTATTGCGCTATCTCTAATAGCACCCGAGATATCAGCAGATATATATTGGATTTTTCACTGACCCTGAGTGACCGGCCCCATGAGACGGTAGTTTTCTCGGCCCCTGGTGGTCCGAGGTCGTTCCCGCTGCACGGATTCATGCGCCAGGCCCTCCTGCAGATAATTCACTTTGGTTTATTGCGCTATCTCTAATAGCACCCGAGATATCACCAGATATATATTGGATTTTCCCCTGACCCTGAGTGTCCGGCCCCATGAGACTGTGGTTTTCTCGGCCCCTGGTGGTCCGAGGTCGTTCCCGCTGTACAGATTCATGCGCCAGGGCCTCCTACAGACAATGCACTTTGATTTATTGCGCTATCTGTAATAGCACCCGAGATATCAGCAGATATATATTGGATTTTTCACTGACCCTGAGTGTCCGGCCCCATGAGACGGTCGTTTTCTCGGCCCCTGGTGGTCCGAGGTCGTTCCCGCTGCACAGATTCATGCGCCAGGGCCTCCTGCAGATAATTCACTTTGGTTTATTGTGCTATCTCTAATAGCACCCGAGATATCACCAGATATATATTGGATTTTACCCTGACCCTGAGTGTCCGGCCCCATGAGACTGTGCTTTTCTCGGCCCCTGGTGGTCCGAGGTCGTTCCCGCTGCACAGATTCATGCGCCAGGGCCTCCTACAGACAATGCACTTTGATTTATTGCGCTATCTGTAATAGCACCCGAGATATCACCAGATATATATTGGATTTTTCACTGACCCTGAGTGACCGGCCCCATGAGACGGTAGTTTTCTCGGCCCCTGGTGGTCCGAGGTCGTTCCCGCTGCACAGATTCATGCTCCAGGGCCTCCTGCAGATAATTCACTTTGGTTTATTGCGCTATCTCTAATAGCACCCGAGATATCAGCAGATATATATTGGATTTTTCACTGACCCTGAGTGACCGGCCCCATGAGACGGTGGTTTTCTCGGCCCCTGGTGGTCCGAGGTCGTTCCCGCTGCACAGATTCATGCGCCAGGGCCTCCTGCAGATAATTCACTTTGGTTTATTGCGCTATCTCTAATAGCACCCGAGATATCACCAGATATATATTGGATTTTTCCCTGACCCTGAGTGTCCGGCCCCATGAGACTGTGGTTTTCTCGGCCCCTGGTGGTCCGAGGTCGTTCCCGCTGCACAGATTCATGCGCCAGGGCCTCCTACAGACAATGCACTTTTATTTATTGCGCTATCTGTAATAGCACCCGAGATATCAGCAGATATATATTGGATTTTTCACTGACCCTGAGTGTCCGGCCCCATGAGACGGTCGTTTTCTCGGCCCCTGGTGGTCCGAGGTCGTTCCCGCTGCACAGATTCATGCGCCAGGGCCTCCTGCAGATAATTAACTTTGGTTTATTGCGCTATCTCTAATAGCACCCGAGATATCAGCAGATATATATTGGATTTTTCACTGACCCTGAGTGACCGGCCCCATGAGACGGTAGTTTTCTCGGCCCCTGGTGGTCCGAGGTCGTTCCCGCTGCACGGATTCATGCGCCAGGCCCTCCTGCAGATAATTCACTTTGGTTTATTGCGCTATCTCTAATAGCACCCGACATATCACCAGATATATATTGGATTTTCCCCTGACCCTGAGTGTCCGGCCCCATGAGACTGTGGTTTTCTCGGCCCCTGGTGGTCCGAGGTCGTTCCCGCTGTACAGATTCATGCGCCAGGGCCTCCTACAGACAATGCACTTTGATTTATTGCGCTATCTGTAATAGCACCCGAGATATCAGCAGATATATATTGGATTTTTCACTGACCCTGAGTGTCCGGCCCCATGAGACGGTCGTTTTCTCGGCCCCTGGTGGTCCGAGGTCGTTCCCGCTGCACAGATTCATGCGCCAGGGCCTCCTGCAGATAATTCACTTTGGTTTATTGTGCTATCTCTAATAGCACCCGAGATATCACCAGATATATATTGGATTTTACCCTGACCCTGAGTGTCCGGCCCCATGAGACTGTGCTTTTCTCGGCCCCTGGTGGTCCGAGGTCGTTCCCGCTGCACAGATTCATGCGCCAGGGCCTCCTACAGACAATGCACTTTGATTTATTGCGCTATCTGTAATAGCACCCGAGATATCACCAGATATATATTGGATTTTACCCTGACCCTGAGTGTCCGGCCCCATGAGACTGTGGTTTTCTCGGCCCCTGGTGGTCCGAGGTCGTTCCCGTTGCACAGATTCATGCGCCAGGGCCTCCTGCAGATAATTCACTTTGGTTTATTGCGCTATCTCTAATAGCACCCGAGATATCACCAGATATATATTGGATTTTTCACTGACCCTGAGCGTCCGGCCCCATGAGACGGTCGTTTTCTCGGCCCCTGGTGGTCCCAGGTCGTTCCCGCTGCACAGGTTCATGCGCCAGGGACTCCTACAGACAATGCACTTTGATTTATTGCGCTATCTGTAATAGCACCCGAGATATCACCACATATATATTGGATTTTTCACTGACCCTGAATGTCCGGCCCCATGAGACGGTGGTTTTCTCGGTCCCTGGTGTTCCGAGGTCGTTCCCGCTGCACAGATTCATGCGCCAGGGCCTCCTACAGGTAATGCACTTTGATTTATTGCGCTATCTGTAATAGCACCCGAGATATCACCACATATATATTGGATTTTTCACTGACCCTGAGTGTCCGGCCCCATGCGACGGTGGTTTTCTCGGTCCCTGGTGTTCCGAGGTCGTTCCCGCTGCACACATTTATGCGCCAGGGCCTCCTACAGACAATGCACTTTGATTTATTGCGCTATCTGTAATAGTACCCGAGATATCGCCAGATATATGTTGGATTTTACCCTGACCCTGAGTGTCCGGCCCCATGAGACAGTGGTTTTTTCGGCCCCTGGTGGTCCGAGGTCGTTCCCGCTGCACAGATTCATGCGCCAGGGCCTCCTACAGACAATGCACTTTGATTTATTGCGCTATCTGTTATAGCACCCGAGATATCAGCAGATATATATTGAATTATTCACTGACCCTGAGTGTCCGGCCCCATGAGACGGTGGTTTTCTCGGCCCCTGGTGGTCCGAGGTCGTTCCCGCTGCACAGATTCATGCGCCAGGGCCTCCTGCAGATAATTCACTTTGGTTTATTGCGCTATCTCTAATAGCACCCGAGATATCACCAGATATATATTGGATTTTTCCCTGACCCTGAGTGTCCGGCCCCATGAGACTGTGGTTTTCTCGGCCCCTGGTGGTCCGAGGTCGTTCCCGCTGCACAGATTCATGCGCCAGGGCCTCCTGCAGATAATTCACTTTGGTTTATTGCGCTATCTCTAATAGCACCCGAGATATCACCAGATATATATTGGATTTTTCACTGACCCTGAGGGTCCGGCCCAATGAGGCGGTCGTTTTCTCGGCCCCTGGTGGTCCGAGGTCGTTCCCGCTGCACAGATTCATGCGCCAGGGCCTCCTACAGACAATGCACTTTGATTTATTGCGCTATCTGTAATAGCACCCGAGATATCACCAGATATATATTGGATTTTACCCTGACCCTGAGTGTCCGGCCCCATGAGACTGTGGTTTTTTCGGCCCCTGGTGGTCCGAGGTCGTTCCCGCTGCACAGATTCATGCGCCTGGGCCTCCTACAAACAATTCACTTTGATTTATTGCGCTATCTGTAATAGCACCCGAGATATCAGCAGATATATATTGGATTTTTCACTGACCCTGAGTGTCCGGCCCCATGAGACGGTCGTTTTCTCGGCCCCTGGTGGTCCGAGGTCGTTCCCGCTGCACAGATTCATGCGCCAGGGCCTCCTGCAGATAATTCACTTTGGTTTATTGCGCTATCTCTAATAGCACCCGAGATATCACCAGATATATATTGGATTTTCCCCTGACCCTGAGTGTCCGGCCCCATGAGACTGTGGTTTTCTCGGCCCCTGGTGGTCCGAGGTCGTTCCCGCTGCACAGATTCATGCGCCAGGGCCTCCTACAGACAATGCACTTTGATTTATTGCGCTATCTGTAATAGCACCCGAGATATCAGCAGATATATATTGGATTTTTCACTGACCCTGAGTGTCCGGCCCCATGAGACGGTCGTTGTCTCGGCCCCTGGAGGTCCGAGGACGTTCCCGCTGCACAGATTCATGCGCCAGGGCCTCCTACAGGTAATGCACTTTGATTTATTGCGCTATCTGTAATAGCACCGGAGATATCACCAGATCTATATTGGATTTTCCCCTGACCCTGAGTGTCCGGCCCCATGAGACTGTGGTTTTCTCGGCCCCTGGTGGTCCGAGGTCGTTCCCGTTGCACAGATTCATGCGCCAGGGCCTCCTGCAGATAATTCACTTTGGTTTATTGCGCTATCTGTAATAGCACCCGAGATATCACCAGATCTATATTGGATTTTCCCCTGACCCTGAGTGTCCGGCCCCATGAGACTGTGGTTTTCTCGGCCCCTGGTGGTCCGAGGTCGTTCCCGTTGCACAGATTCATGCGCCAGGGCCTCCTGCAGATAATTCACTTTGGTTTATTGCGCTATCTCTAATAGCACCCGAGATATCACCAGATATATATTGGATTTTTCACTGACCCTGAAGGTCCGGCCCCATGAGACGGTCGTTATCTCGGCCCCTGGTGGTCCGAGGTCGTTCCCGCTACACAGGTTCATGCGCCAGGGTCTCCTACAGACAATGCACTTTGATTTATTGCGCTATCTGTAATAGCACCCGAGATATCACCACATATATATTGGATTTTTCACTGACACTGAGTGTCCGGCCCCATGAGACGGTGGTTTTCTCGGTCCCTGGTGTTCCGAGATCGTTCCCGCTGCACAGATTCATGCGCCAGGGCCTCCTACAGACAATGCACTTTGATTTATTGCGCTATCTCTAATAGCACCCGAGATATCACCAGATATATATTGGATTTTCCCCTGACCCTGAGTGTCCGGCCCCATGAGACTGTGGTTTTCTCCGCCCCTGGTGGTCCGAGGTCGTTCCCGTTGCACAGATTCATGCGCCAGGGCCTCCTGCAGATAATTCACTTTGGTTTATTGCGCTGTCTCAAATAGCACCCGACATATCAGCAGATATATATTGGATTTTTCACTGACCCTGAGTGACCGGCTCCATGAGACGGTAGTTTTCTCGGCCCCTTGTAGTCCGAGGTCGTTCCCGCTGCACAGATTCATGCGCCAGGGCCTCCTGCAGAAAATTCACTTTGGTTTATTGCGCTATCTCTAATAGCACCCGAGATATCACCAGATATATATTGGATTTTCCCCTGACCCTGAGTGCCCGGCCCCATGAGACTGTGGTTTTGTCGGCCCCTGGTGGTCCGAGGTCGTTCCCGCTGCACAGATTCATGCGCCAGGGCCTCCTACAGACAATGCACTTTGATTTATTGCGCTATCTGTAATAGCACCCGAGATATCAGCAGATATATATTGGATTTTTCACTGACCCTGAGTGTCCGGGCCCATGAGACTGTGCTTTTCTCGGCCCCTGGTGGTCCGAGGTCGTTCCCGCTGCACAGATTCATGCGTCAGGGCCTCCTACAGGTAATGCACATTGATTTATTGCGCTGTCTGTAATAGCACCCCAGATATCACCAGATCTATATTGGATTTTCCCCTGACCCTTAGTGTCCGGCCCCATGAGACTGTGGTTTTCTCGGCCCCTGGTGGTCCGAGGTCGTTCCCGTTGCACAGATTCATGCGCCAGGGCCTCCTGCAGATAATTCACTTTGGTTTATTGCGCTATCTGTAACAGCACCCGAGATATCACCAGATCTATATTGGATTTTCCCCTGACCCTGAGTGTCCGGCCCCATGAGACTGTGGTTTTCTCGGCCCCTGGTGGTCCGAGGTCGTTCCCGCTGCACAGATTCATGCGCCAGGGCCTACTGCAGATAATTCACTTTGATTTATTGCGCTATCTGTAATACCACCCGAGATATCACCACATATATATTGGATTTTTCACTGACCCTGAGTATCCGGCCCCATGAGACGGTGGTTTTCTCGGTCCCTGGTGTTCCGAGGTCGTTCCCGCTGCACAGATTCATGCGCCAGGGCCTCCTACAGACAATGCACTTTGGTTTATTGCGCTATCTCTAATAGCACCCGAGATATCACCAGATATATATTGGATTTTCCCCTGACCCTGAGTGTCCGGCCCCACGAGACTGTGGTTTTCTCGGCCCCTGGTGGTCCGGGGGCGTTCCCGTTGCACAGATTCATGCGACAGGGCCTCCTACAGGCAATGCACTTTGATTTATTGCGCTATCTGTCATAGCACCCGAGATATCACCAGATATATATTGGATTTTCCCCTGACCCTGAGTGACCGGCCCCATGAGACTGTGGTTTTTTCGGCCCCTGGTGGTCAGAGGTCGTTCCCGCTGCACAGATTCATGCGCCAGGGCCTCCTGCAGATAATTCACTTTGGTTTATTGCGCTATCTCTAATAGCACCCGAGATATCACCAGATACATATTGGATTTTACCCTGACCCTGAGTGTCCGGCCCCATGAGACTGTGCTTTTCTCGGCCCCTGGTGGTCCGAGGTCGTTCCCGCTGCACAGATTCATGCGCCAGGGCCTCCTACAGACAATGAACTTTGATTTATTGCGCTATCTGTAATAGCACCCGAGATATCACCAGATATATATTGGATTTTACCCTGACCCTGAGTGTCCGGCCCCATGAGACGGTCGTTGTCTCGGCCCCTGGAGGTCCGAGGACGTTCCCGCTGCACAGATTCATGCGCCAGGGCCTCCTACAGGTAATGCACTTTGATTTATTGCGCTACCTGTAATAGCACCCGAGATATCACCAGATCTATATTGGATTTTCCCCTGACCCTGAGTGTCCGGCCCCACGAGACTGTGGTTTTCTCGGCCCCTGGTGGTCCGGGGGCGTTCCCGTTGCACAGATTCATGCGACAGGGCCTCCTACAGACAATGCACTTTGATTTATTGCGCTATCTGTCATAGCACCCGAGATATCACCAGATATATATTGGATTTTCCCCTGACCCTGAGTGACCGGCCCCATGAGACTGTGGTTTTTTCGGCCCCTGGTGGTCAGAGGTCGTTCCCGCTGCACAGATTCATGCGCCAGGGCCTCCTGCAGATAATTCACTTTGGTTTATTGCGCTATCTCTAATAGCACCCGAGATATCACCAGATACATATTGGATTTTACCCTGACCCTGAGTGTCCGGCCCCATGAGACTGTGCTTTTCTCGGCCCCTGGTGGTCCGAGGTCGTTCCCGCTGCACAGATTCATGCGCCAGGGCCTCCTACAGACAATGCACTTTGATTTATTGCGCTATCTGTAATAGCACCCGAGATATCACCAGATATATATTGGATTTTACCCTGACCCTGAGTGTCCGGCCCCATGAGACGGTCGTTGTCTCGGCCCCTGGAGGTCCGAGGACGTTCCCGCTGCACAGATTCATGCGCCAGGGCCTCCTACAGGTAATGCACTTTGATTTATTGCGCTACCTGTAATAGCACCCGAGATATCACCAGATCTATATTGGATTTTCCCCTGACCCTGAGTGTCCGGCCCCATGAGACTGTGGTTTTCTCGGCCCCTGGTGGTCCGAGGTCGTTCCCGCTGCACAGATTCATGCGCCAGGGCCTCCTACAGACAATGCACTTTGATTTATTGCGCTATCTGTAATAGCACCCGAGATATCAGCAGATATATATTGGATTTTTCACTGACCCTGAGTGTCCGGGCCCATGAGACTGTGCTTTTCTCGGCCCCTGGTGGTCCGAGGTCGTTCCCGCTGCACAGATTCATGCGTCAGGGCCTCCTACAGGTAATGCACATTGATTTATTGCGCTATCTGTAATACCACCCGAGATATCACCACATATATATTGGATTTTTCACTGACCCTGAGTATCCGGCCCCATGAGACGGTGGTTTTCTCGGTCCCTGGTGTTCCGAGGTCGTTCCCGCTGCACAGATTCATGCGCCAGGGCCTCCTACAGACAATGCACTTTGGTTTATTGCGCTATCTCTAATAGCACCCGAGATATCACCAGATATATATTGGATTTTCCCCTGACCCTGAGTGTCCGGCCCCATGAGACTGTGGTTTTCTCGGCCCCTGGTGGTCCGGGGGCGTTCCCGTTGCACAGATTCATGCGCCAGGGCCTCCTACAGACAATGCACTTTGATTTATTGCGCTATCTGTAATAGCACCCGAGATATCACCAGATATATATTGGATTTACCCCTGACCCTGAGTGACCGGCCCCATGAGACTGTGGTTTTTTCGGCCCCTGGTGGTCAGAGGTCGTTCCCGCTGCACAGATTCATGCGCCCGGGCCTCCTGCAGATAATTCAGTTTGGTTTATTGCGCTATCTCTAATAGCACCCGAGATATCACCAGATATATATTGGATTTTACCCTGACCCTGAGTGTCCGGCCCCATGAGACTGTGCTTTTCTCGGCCCCTGGTGGTCCGAGGTCGTTCCCGCTGCACAGATTCATGCGCCAGGGCCTCCTACAGACAATGCACTTTGATTTATTGCGCTATCTGTAATAGCACCCGAGATATCACCAGATATATATTGGATTTTACCCTGACCCTGAGTGTCCGGCCCCATGAGACGGTCGTTGTCTCGGCCCCTGGAGGTCCGAGGACGTTCCCGCTGCACAGATTCATGCGCCAGGGCCTCCTACAGGTAATGCACTTTGATTTATTGCGCTACCTGTAATAGCACCCGAGATATCACCAGATCTATATTGGATTTTCCCCTGACCCTGAGTGTCCGGCCCCATGAGACTGTGGTTTTCTCGGCCCCTGGTGGCCCGAGGTCGTTCCCGTTGCACAGATTCATGCGCCAGGGCCTCCTGCAGATAATTCACTTTGATTTATTGCGCTATCTGTAATAGCACCCGAGATATCACCAGATCTATATTGGATTTTCCCCTGACCCTGAGTGTCCGGTCCCATGAGACTGTGGTTTTCTCGGCCCCTGGTGGTCCGAGGTCGTTCCCGTTGCACAGATTCATGCGCCAGGGCCTCCTACAGACAATGCACTTTGATTTATTGCGCTATCTGTAATAGCACCCGAGATATCACCAGATATATATTGGATTTTCCCCTGACCCTGAGTGTCCGGCCGCATGAGACGGTCGTTGTCTCGGCCCCTGGAGTTCCGAGGACGTTCCCGCTGCACAGATTCATGCGCCAGGGCCTCCTACAGGTAATGCACTTTGATTTATTGCGCTATCTGTAATAGCACCCGAGATATCACCAGATCTATATTGGATTTTCCCCTGACCCTGAGTGTCCGGCCCCATGAGACTGCGGTTTTCTCGGCCCCTGGTGGTCCGAGGTCGTTCCCGTTGCACAGATTCATGCGCCAGGGCCTCCTGCAGATAATTCACTTTGGTTTATTGCGCTATCTGTAATAGCACCCGAGATATCACCAGATCTATATTGGATTTTCCCCTGACCCTGAGTGTCCGGCCCCATGAGACTGTGGTTTTCTCGGCCCCTGGTGGTCCGAGGTCGTTCCCGCTGCACAGATTCATGCGCCAGGGCCTACTGCAGATAATTCACTTTGATTTATTGCGCTATCTGTAATAGCACCTGAGATATCACCACATATATATTGGATTTTTCACTGACCCTGAGTATCCGGCCCCATGAGACGGTGGTTTTCTCGGTCCCTGGTGTTCCGAGGTCGTTCCCGCTGCACAGATTCATGCGCCAGGGCCTCCTACAGACAATGCACTTTGGTTTATTGCGCTATCTGTAATAGCACCCGAGATATCACCAGATATATATTGGATTTTCCACTGACCCTGAGTGTCCGGCCACATGAGACTGTGGTTTTCTCGGCCCCTGGTGGTCCGAGGTCGTTCCCGTTGCACAGATTCATGCGCCAGGGCCTCCTACAGACAATGCACTTTGATTTATTGCGCTATCTCTAATAGCACCCGAGATATCACCAGATATATATTGGATTTTCCCCTGACCCTGAGTGTCCGGCCCCATGAGACTGTGGTTTTCTCGGCCCCTGGTGGTCCGAGGTCGTTCCCGCTGCACAGATTCATGCGCCAGGGCCTCCTACAGACAACGCACTTTGATTTATTGCGCTATCTGTAATAGCACCCGAGATATCACCAGATATATATTGGATTTTACCCTGACCCTGAGTGTCCGGCCCCATGAGACTGTGCTTTTCTCGGCCCCTGGTGGTCCGAGGTGTTCCCGCTGCACAGATTCATGCGCCAGGGCCTCCTACAGACAATGCACTTTGATTTATTGCGCTATCTGTAATAGCACCCGAGATATCAGCAGATATATATTGGATTTTTCACTGACCCTGAGTGTCCGGGCCCATGAGACTGTGCTTTTCTCGGCCCCTGGTGGTCCGAGGTCGTTCCCGCTGCACAGATTCATGCGTCAGGGCCTCCTACAGGTAGTGCACTTTGATTTATTGCGCTATCTGTAATAGCACCCGAGATATCACCAGATCTATATTGGATTTTCCCCTGACCCTGAGTGTCCGGCCCCATGAGACTGTGGTTTTCTCGGCCCCTGGTGGACTGAGGTCGTTCCCGCTGCACAGATTCATGCGCCAGGGCCTACTGCAGATAATTCACTTTGATTTATTGCGCTATCTGTAATAGCACCCGAGATATCACCACATATATATTGGATTTTTCACTGACCCTGAGTATCCGGCCCCATGAGACGGTGGTTTTCTCGGTTCCTGGTGTTCCGAGGTCGTTCCCGCTGCACAGATTCATGCGCCAGGGCCTCCTACAGACAATGCACTTTGGTTTATTGCGCTATCTCTAATAGCACCCGATATATCACCAGATATATATTGGATTTTCCCTTGACCCTGTGTGTCCGGCCCCATGAGACTGTGGTTTTCTCGGCCCCTGGTGGTCCGAGGTCGTTCCCGTTGCACAGATTCATGCGCCAGGGCCTCCTACAGACAATGCACTTTGATTTATTGCGCCATCTGTAATAGCACCCGAGATATCACCAGATATATATTGGATTTTCCCCTGACCCTGAGTGACCGGCCCCACGAGACTGTGGTTTTCTCGGTCCCTGGTGTTCCGAGGTCGTTCCCGCTGCACAGATTTATGCGCCAGGGCCTCCTACAGACAATGCACTTTGGTTTATTGCGCTATCTCTAATAGCACCCGAGATATCACCAGATATATATTGGATTTTCCTCTGACCCTCAGTGACCGGCCCCATGAGACTGTGGTTTTTTCGGCCCCTGGTGGTCCGAGGTCGTTCCCGCTGCACAGATTCATGCGCCAGGGCCTCCTACAGACAATGCACTTTGATTTATTGCGCTATCTGTAATAGCACCCGAGATATCACCAGATATATATTGGATTTTCCCCTGACCCTGAGTGACCGGCCCCATGAGACTGTGGTTTTTTCGGCCCCTGGTGGTCCGAGGTCGTTCCCGCTGCACAGATTCATGCGCCAGGGCCTCCTGCAGATAATTCACTTTGGTTTATTGCGCTATCTCTAATAGCACCCGAGATATCACCAGATATATATTGGATTTTACCCTGACCCTGAGTGTCCGGCCCCATGAGACTGTGCTTTTCTCGGCCCCTGGTGGTCCGAGGTCGTTCCCGCTGCACAGATTCATGCGCCAGGGCCTCCTACAGACAATGCACTTTGATTTATTGCGCTATCTGTAATAGCACCCGAGATATCACCAGATATATATTGGATTTTCCACTGACCCTGAGTGTCCGGCCCCATGAGACTGTGGTTTTCTCGGCCCCTGGTGGTCCGAGGTCGTTCCCGCTGCACAGATTCATGCGCCAGGGCCTCCTACAGACAATGCACTTTGGTTTATTGCGCTATCTGTAATAGCACCCGAGATATCACCAGATATATATTGGATTTTCCACTGACCCTGAGTGTCCGGCCACATGAGACTGTGGTTTTCTCGGCCCCTGGTGGTCAGAGGTCGTTCCCGTTGCACAGATTCATGCGCCAGGGCCTCCTACAGACTATGCACTTTGATTTATTGCGCTATCTCTAATAGCACCCGAGATATCACCAGATATATATTGGATTTTCCCCTGACCCTGAGTGTCCGGTCCCATGAGACTGTGGTTTTCTCGGCCCCTGGTCGTCCGAGGTCGTTCCCGCTGCACTGATTCATGCGCCAGGGCCTCCTACAGACAACGCACTTTGATTTATTGCGCTATCTGTAATAGCACCCGAGATATCACCAGATATATATTGGATTTTACCCTGACCCTGAGTGTCCGGCCCCATGAGACTGTGCTTTTCTCGGCCCCTGGTGGTCCGAGGTCGTTCCCGCTGCACAGATTCATGCGCCAGGGCCTCCTACAGACAATGCACTTTGATTTATTGCGCTACCTGTAATAGCACCCGAGATATCAGCAGATATATATTGGATTTTTCACTGACCCTGAGTGTCCGGGCCCATGAGACTGTGCTTTTCTCGGCCCCTGGTGGTCCGAGGTCGTTCCCGCTGCACAGATTCATGCGTCAGGGCCTCCTACAGGTAATGCACTTTGATTTATTGCGCTATCTGTAATAGCAGCCGAGATATCACCAGATATATATTGGATTTTCCTCTGACCCTGAGTGTCCGGCCCCATGAGACTGTGGTTTTGTCGGCCCCTGGTCGTCCGAGGTCGTTCCCGCTGCACAGATTCATGCGCCAGGGCCTCCTACAGACAACGCACTTTGATTTATTGCGCTATCTGTAATAGCACCCGAGATATCACCAGATATATATTGGATTTTACCCTGACCCTGAGTGTCCGGCCCCATGAGACGGTCGTTGTCTCGGCCCCTGGAGGTCCGAGGACGTTCCCGCTGCACAGATTCATGCGCCAGGGCCTCCTACAGGTAATGCACTTTGATTTATTGCGCTATCTGTAATAGCACCCGAGATATCACCAGATCTATATTGGATTTTCCCCTGACCCTGAGTGACCGGCCCAATGAGACTGTGGTTTTTCCGGCCCCTGGTGGTCCGAGGTCGTTCCCGCTTCACAGATTCATGCGCCAGGGCCTCCTACAGACAATGCACTATGATTTATTGCGCTATCTATAATAGCACCCGAGATATCAGCAGATATATAATGGATTTTTCACTGACCCTGAGTGTCCGACCCCATGAGACGGTCGTTTTCTCGGCCCCTGGTGGTCCGAGGTCGTTCCCGCTGCACAGATTCATGCGCCAGGGCCTCCTGCAGATAATTCACTTTGATTTATTGCGCTATCTCTAATAGCACCCGAGATATCAGCAGATATATATTGGATTTTTCACTGACCCTGAGTGACCGGCCCCATGAGACGGTAGTTTTCTCGGCCCCTGGTGGTCCGAGGTCGTTCCCGCTGCACAGATTCATGCGCCAGGGCCTCCTGCAGATAATTCACTTTGGTTTATTGCGCTACCTCTAATAGCACCCGAGATATCACCAGATATATATTGGATTTTCCCCTGACCCTGAGTGTCCGGCCCCATGAGACTGTGGTTTTCTCGGCCCCTGGTGGTCCGAGGTCGTTCCCGCTGCACAGATTCAGGGAACAGGGCCTCCTACAGACAATGCACTTTGATTTATTGCGCTATCTGTAATAGCACCCGAGATATCACCAGATATATATTGCATTTTACCCTGACCCTGAGTGTCCGGCCCCATGAGACTGTGGTTTTTTCGGCCCCTGGTGGTCCGAGGTCGTTCCCGCTGCACAGATTCATGCGCCAGGGCCTCCTACAGACAATGCACTTTGATTTATTGCGCTATCTGTAACAGCACCCGAGATATCACCAGATATATATTGGATTTTTAACTGACCCTGAGTGTCCGGCCCCATGAGACGGTCGTTTTCTCGGACCCTGGTGGTCCGAGGTCGTTCCCGCTGCACAGATTCATGCGCCAGGGCCTCCTACAGACAATGCACTTTGATTTATTGCGCTATCTGTAATAGCACCCGAGATATCACCAGATACATATTGGATTTTACCCTGACCCTGAGTGTCCGGCCCCATGAGACTGTGCTTTTCTCGGCCCCTGGTGGTCCGAGGTCGTTCCCGCTGCACAGATTCATGCGCCAGGGCCTCCTACAGACAATGCACTTTGATTTATTGCGCTATCTGTAATAGCACCCGAGATATCACCAGATATATATTGGATTTTACCCTGACCCTGAGTGTCCGGCCCCATGAGACGGTCGTTGTCTCGGCCCCTGGAGGTCCGAGGACGTTCCCGCTGCACAGATTCATGCGCCAGGGCCTCCTACAGGTAATGCACTTTGATTTATTGCGCTACCTGTAATAGCACCCGAGATATCACCAGATCTATATTGGATTTTCCCCTGACCCTGAGTGTCCGGCCCCATGAGACTGTGGTTTTCTCGGCCCCTGGTGGTCCGAGGTCGTTCCCGCTGCACAGATTCATGCGCCAGGGCCTCCTACAGACAATGCACTTTGATTTATTGCGCTATCTGTAATAGCACCCGAGATATCAGCAGATATATATTGGATTTTTCACTGACCCTGAGTGTCCGGGCCCATGAGACTGTGCTTTTCTCGGCCCCTGGTGGTCCGAGGTCGTTCCCGCTGCACAGATTCATGCGTCAGGGCCTCCTACAGGTAATGCACATTGATTTATTGCGCTATCTGTAATACCACCCGAGATATCACCACATATATATTGGATTTTTCACTGACCCTGAGTATCCGGCCCCATGAGACGGTGGTTTTCTCGGTCCCTGGTGTTCCGAGGTCGTTCCCGCTGCACAGATTCATGCGCCAGGGCCTCCTACAGACAATGCACTTTGGTTTATTGCGCTATCTCTAATAGCACCCGAGATATCACCAGATATATATTGGATTTTCCCCTGACCCTGAGTGTCCGGCCCCATGAGACTGTGGTTTTCTCGGCCCCTGGTGGTCCGGGGGCGTTCCCGTTGCACAGATTCATGCGCCAGGGCCTCCTACAGACAATGCACTTTGATTTATTGCGCTATCTGTAATAGCACCCGAGATATCACCAGATATATATTGGATTTACCCCTGACCCTGAGTGACCGGCCCCATGAGACTGTGGTTTTTTCGGCCCCTGGTGGTCAGAGGTCGTTCCCGCTGCACAGATTCATGCGCCCGGGCCTCCTGCAGATAATTCAGTTTGGTTTATTGCGCTATCTCTAATAGCACCCGAGATATCACCAGATATATATTGGATTTTACCCTGACCCTGAGTGTCCGGCCCCATGAGACTGTGCTTTTCTCGGCCCCTGGTGGTCCGAGGTCGTTCCCGCTACACAGATTCATGCGCCAGGGCCTCCTACAGACAATGCACTTTGATTTATTGCGCTATCTGTAATAGCACCCGAGATATCACCAGATATATATTGGATTTTACCCTGACCCTGAGTGTCCGGCCCCATGAGACGGTCGTTGTCTCGGCCCCTGGAGGTCCGAGGACGTTCCCGCTGCACAGATTCATGCGCCAGGGCCTCCTACAGGTAATGCACTTTGATTTATTGCGCTACCTGTAATAGCACCCGAGATATCACCAGATCTATATTGGATTTTCCCCTGACCCTGAGTGTCCGGCCCCATGAGACTGTGGTTTTCTCGGCCCCTGGTGGCCCGAGGTCGTTCCCGTTGCACAGATTCATGCGCCAGGGCCTCCTGCAGATAATTCACTTTGATTTATTGCGCTATCTGTAATAGCACCCGAGATATCACCAGATCTATATTGGATTTTCCCCTGACCCTGAGTGTCCGGTCCCATGAGACTGTGGTTTTCTCGGCCCCTGGTGGTCCGAGGTCGTTCCCGTTGCACAGATTCATGCGCCAGGGCCTCCTACAGACAATGCACTTTGATTTATTGCGCTATCTGTAATAGCACCTGAGATATCACCACATATATATTGGATTTTTCACTGACCCTGAGTATCCGGCCCCATGAGACGGTGGTTTTCTCGGTCCCTGGTGTTCCGAGGTCGTTCCCGCTGCACAGATTCATGCGCCAGGGCCTCCTACAGACAATGCACTTTGGTTTATTGCGCTATCTGTAATAGCACCCGAGATATCACCAGATATATATTGGATTTTCCACTGACCCTGAGTGTCCGGCCACATGAGACTGTGGTTTTCTCGGCCCCTGGTGGTCCGAGGTCGTTCCCGTTGCACAGATTCATGCGCCAGGGCCTCCTACAGACAATGCACTTTGATTTATTGCGCTATCTCTAATAGCACCCGAGATATCACCAGATATATATTGGATTTTCCCCTGACCCTGAGTGTCCGGCCCCATGAGACTGTGGTTTTCTCGGCCCCTGGTGGTCCGAGGTCGTTCCCGCTGCACAGATTCATGCGCCAGGGCCTCCTACAGACAACGCACTTTGATTTATTGCGCTATCTGTAATAGCACCCGAGATATCACCAGATATATATTGGATTTTACCCTGACCCTGAGTGTCCGGCCCCATGAGACTGTGCTTTTCTCGGCCCCTGGTGGTCCGAGGTGTTCCCGCTGCACAGATTCATGCGCCAGGGCCTCCTACAGACAATGCACTTTGATTTATTGCGCTATCTGTAATAGCACCCGAGATATCAGCAGATATATATTGGATTTTTCACTGACCCTGAGTGTCCGGGCCCATGAGACTGTGCTTTTCTCGGCCCCTGGTGGTCCGAGGTCGTTCCCGCTGCACAGATTCATGCGTCAGGGCCTCCTACAGGTAGTGCACTTTGATTTATTGCGCTATCTGTAATAGCACCCGAGATATCACCAGATCTATATTGGATTTTCCCCTGACCCTGAGTGTCCGGCCCCATGAGACTGTGGTTTTCTCGGCCCCTGGTGGACTGAGGTCGTTCCCGCTGCACAGATTCATGCGCCAGGGCCTACTGCAGATAATTCACTTTGATTTATTGCGCTATCTGTAATAGCACCCGAGATATCACCACATATATATTGGATTTTTCACTGACCCTGAGTATCCGGCCCCATGAGACGGTGGTTTTCTCGGTTCCTGGTGTTCCGAGGTCGTTCCCGCTGCACAGATTCATGCGCCAGGGCCTCCTACAGACAATGCACTTTGGTTTATTGCGCTATCTCTAATAGCACCCGATATATCACCAGATATATATTGGATTTTCCCTTGACCCTGTGTGTCCGGCCCCATGAGACTGTGGTTTTCTCGGCCCCTGGTGGTCCGAGGTCGTTCCCGTTGCACAGATTCATGCGCCAGGGCCTCCTACAGACAATGCACTTTGATTTATTGCGCCATCTGTAATAGCACCCGAGATATCACCAGATATATATTGGATTTTCCCCTGACCCTGAGTGACCGGCCCCACGAGACTGTGGTTTTCTCGGTCCCTGGTGTTCCGAGGTCGTTCCCGCTGCACAGATTTATGCGCCAGGGCCTCCTACAGACAATGCACTTTGGTTTATTGCGCTATCTCTAATAGCACCCGAGATATCACCAGATATATATTGGATTTTCCTCTGACCCTCAGTGACCGGCCCCATGAGACTGTGGTTTTTTCGGCCCCTGGTGGTCCGAGGTCGTTCCCGCTGCACAGATTCATGCGCCAGGGCCTCCTACAGACAATGCACTTTGATTTATTGCGCTATCTGTAATAGCACCCGAGATATCACCAGATATATATTGGATTTTCCCCTGACCCTGAGTGACCGGCCCCATGAGACTGTGGTTTTTTCGGCCCCTGGTGGTCCGAGGTCGTTCCCGCTGCACAGATTCATGCGCCAGGGCCTCCTGCAGATAATTCACTTTGGTTTATTGCGCTATCTCTAATAGCACCCGAGATATCACCAGATATATATTGGATTTTACCCTGACCCTGAGTGTCCGGCCCCATGAGACTGTGCTTTTCTCGGCCCCTGGTGGTCCGAGGTCGTTCCCGCTGCACAGATTCATGCGCCAGGGCCTCCTACAGACAATGCACTTTGATTTATTGCGCTATCTGTAATAGCACCCGAGATATCACCAGATATATATTGGATTTTCCACTGACCCTGAGTGTCCGGCCCCATGAGACTGTGGTTTTCTCGGCCCCTGGTGGTCCGAGGTCGTTCCCGCTGCACAGATTCATGCGCCAGGGCCTCCTACAGACAATGCACTTTGGTTTATTGCGCTATCTGTAATAGCACCCGAGATATCACCAGATATATATTGGATTTTCCACTGACCCTGAGTGTCCGGCCACATGAGACTGTGGTTTTCTCGGCCCCTGGTGGTCAGAGGTCGTTCCCGTTGCACAGATTCATGCGCCAGGGCCTCCTACAGACTATGCACTTTGATTTATTGCGCTATCTCTAATAGCACCCGAGATATCACCAGATATATATTGGATTTTCCCCTGACCCTGAGTGTCCGGTCCCATGAGACTGTGGTTTTCTCGGCCCCTGGTCGTCCGAGGTCGTTCCCGCTGCACTGATTCATGCGCCAGGGCCTCCTACAGACAACGCACTTTGATTTATTGCGCTATCTGTAATAGCACCCGAGATATCACCAGATATATATTGGATTTTACCCTGACCCTGAGTGTCCGGCCCCATGAGACTGTGCTTTTCTCGGCCCCTGGTGGTCCGAGGTCGTTCCCGCTGCACAGATTCATGCGCCAGGGCCTCCTACAGACAATGCACTTTGATTTATTGCGCTACCTGTAATAGCACCCGAGATATCAGCAGATATATATTGGATTTTTCACTGACCCTGAGTGTCCGGGCCCATGAGACTGTGCTTTTCTCGGCCCCTGGTGGTCCGAGGTCGTTCCCGCTGCACAGATTCATGCGTCAGGGCCTCCTACAGGTAATGCACTTTGATTTATTGCGCTATCTGTAATAGCAGCCGAGATATCACCAGATATATATTGGATTTTCCTCTGACCCTGAGTGTCCGGCCCCATGAGACTGTGGTTTTGTCGGCCCCTGGTCGTCCGAGGTCGTTCCCGCTGCACAGATTCATGCGCCAGGGCCTCCTACAGACAACGCACTTTGATTTATTGCGCTATCTGTAATAGCACCCGAGATATCACCAGATATATATTAGATTTTACCCTGACCCTGAGTGTCCGGCCCCATGAGACGGTCGTTGTCTCGGCCCCTGGAGGTCCGAGGACGTTCCCGCTGCACAGATTCATGCGCCAGGGCCTCCTACAGGTAATGCACTTTGATTTATTGCGCTATCTGTAATAGCACCCGAGATATCACCAGATCTATATTGGATTTTCCCCTGACCCTGAGTGACCGGCCCAATGAGACTGTGGTTTTTCCGGCCCCTGGTGGTCCGAGGTCGTTCCCGCTTCACAGATTCATGCGCCAGGGCCTCCTACAGACAATGCACTATGATTTATTGCGCTATCTATAATAGCACCCGAGATATCAGCAGATATATAATGGATTTTTCACTGACCCTGAGTGTCCGACCCCATGAGACGGTCGTTTTCTCGGCCCCTGGTGGTCCGAGGTCGTTCCCGCTGCACAGATTCATGCGCCAGGGCCTCCTGCAGATAATTCACTTTGATTTATTGCGCTATCTCTAATAGCACCCGAGATATCAGCAGATATATATTGGATTTTTCACTGACCCTGAGTGACCGGCCCCATGAGACGGTAGTTTTCTCGGCCCCTGGTGGTCCGAGGTCGTTCCCGCTGCACAGATTCATGCGCCAGGGCCTCCTGCAGATAATTCACTTTGGTTTATTGCGCTACCTCTAATAGCACCCGAGATATCACCAGATATATATTGGATTTTCCCCTGACCCTGAGTGTCCGGCCCCATGAGACTGTGGTTTTCTCGGCCCCTGGTGGTCCGAGGTCGTTCCCGCTGCACAGATTCAGGGAACAGGGCCTCCTACAGACAATGCACTTTGATTTATTGCGCTATCTGTAATAGCACCCGAGATATCACCAGATATATATTGCATTTTACCCTGACCCTGAGTGTCCGGCCCCATGAGACTGTGGTTTTTTCGGCCCCTGGTGGTCCGAGGTCGTTCCCGCTGCACAGATTCATGCGCCAGGGCCTCCTACAGACAATGCACTTTGATTTATTGCGCTATCTGTAACAGCACCCGAGATATCACCAGATATATATTGGATTTTTAACTGACCCTGAGTGTCCGGCCCCATGAGACGGTCGTTTTCTCGGACCCTGGTGGTCCGAGGTCGTTCCCGCTGCACAGATTCATGCGCCAGGGCCTCCTACAGACAATGCACTTTGATTTATTGCGCTATCTGTAATAGCACCCGAGATATCAGCAGATATATATTGGATTTTTCACTGACCCTGAGTGTCCGGCCCCATGAGACGGTCGTTTTCTCGGACCCTGGTGGTCCGAGGTCGTTTCCGCTGCACAGATTCATGCGCCAGGGCCTCCTGCAGATAATTCACTTTGGTTTATTGCGCTATCTCTAATAGCACCCGAGATATCACCAGATATATATTGGATTTTCCCCTGACCCTGAGTGTCCGGCCCCATGAGACTGTGGTTTTCTCGGCCCCTGGTCGTCCTAGGTCGTTCCCGCTTCACAGATTCATGCGCCAGGGCCTCCTACAGACAATGCACTTTGATTTATTGCGCTATCTGTAATAGCACCCGAGATATCAGCAGATATATATTGGATTTTTCACTGACCCTGAGTGTCCGGCCCCATGAGACGGTCGTTTTCTCGGCCCCTCGTGGTCCGCGATCGTTCCCGCTGCACAGATTCATGCGCCAGGGCCTCCTGCAGATAATTCACTTTGGTTTATTGCGCTATCTCTAATAGCACCCGAGATATCAGCAGATATATATTGGATTTTTCACTGACCCTGAGTGACCGGCCCCATGAGACGGTAGTTTTCTCGGCCCCTGGTGGTCCGAGGTCGTTCCCGCTGCACAGATTCATGCGCCAGGGCCTCCTGCAGATAATTCACTTTGGTTTATTGCGCTACCTCTAATAGCACCCGAGATATCACCAGATATATATTGGATTTTCCCCTGACCCTGAGTGTCCGGCCCCATGAGACTGTGGTTTTCTCGGCCCCTGGTGGTCCGAGGTCGATCCCGTTGCACAGATTCATTCGCCAGGGCCTCCTACAGACAATGCACTTTGATTTATTGCGCTATCTGTAATAGCACCCGAGATATCAGCAGATATATATTGGATTTTTCACTGACCCTGAGTGTCCGGCCCCATGAGACGGTCGTTTTCTCGGCCCCTCGTGGTCCGCGGTCGTTCCCGCTGCACAGATTCATGCGCCAGGGCCTCCTGCAGATAATTCACTTTGGTTTATTGCGCTATCTCTAATAGCACCCGAGATATCAGCAGATATATATGGGATTTTTCACTGACCCTGAGTGACCGGCCCCATGAGACGGTAGTTTTCTCGGCCCCTGGTGGTCCGAGGTCGTTCCCGCTGCACAGATTCATGCGCCAGGGCCTCCTGCAGATAATTCACTTTGGTTTATTGCGCTACCTCTAATAGCACCCGAGATATCACCAGATATATATTGGATTTTCCCCTGACCCTGAGTGTCCGGCCCCATGAGACTGTGGTTTTCTCGGCCCCTGGTGGTCCGAGGTCGATCCCGTTGCACAGATTCATTCGCCAGGGCCTCCTGCAGATAATTCACTTTGGTTTATTGCGCTATCTCTAATAGCACCCGAGATATCACCAGATATATATTGGATTTTTCACTGACCCTGAGCGTCCGGCCCCATGAGACGGTCGTTTTCTCGGCCCCTGGTGGTCCGAGGTCGTTCCCGCTGCACAGATTCATGCGCCAGGATCTCCTGCAGATAATTCACTCTGGTTTATTGCGCTATCTCTAATAGCACCCGAGATATCACCACATATATATTGGATTTTTCACTGATCCTGAGTGTCCGGCCCCATGAGACGGTGGTTTTCTCGGTCCCTGGTATTCCGAGGTCGTTCCCGCTGCACAGATTCATGCGCCAGGGCCTCCTACAGACAATGCACTATGATTTATGGAGCTACCTGTAATAGCACCCGAGATATCGCCAGATATATATTGGATTTTACCCTGACCCTGAGTGTCCGGCCCCCTGAGACAGTGGTTTTTTCGGCCCCTGGTGGTCCGAGGTTGTTCCCGCTGCACAGATTCATGCGCCAGGGCCTCCTACAGACAATGCACTTTGATTTATTGCGCTATCTCTAATAGCACCCGAGATATCAGCAGATATATATTGGATTTTTCACTGACCCTGAGTGTCCGGCCCCATGAGACGGTCGTTTTCTCGGCCCCTGGTGGTCCGAGGTCGTTCCCGCTGCACAGATTCATGCGCCAGGTCCTCCTGCAGACAATGCACTTTGGTTTATTGCGCTATCTGTAATAGCACCCGAGATATCACCAGATATATATTGGATTTTCCACTGACCCTGAGTGTCCGGCCACATGAGACTGTGGTTTTCTCGGCCCCTGGTGGTCAGAGGTCGTTCCCGTTGCACAGATTCATGCGCCAGGGCCTCCTACAGACTATGCACTTTGATTTATTGCGCTATCTCTAATAGCACCCGAGATATCACCAGATATATATTGGATTTTCCCCTGACCCTGAGTGTCCGGTCCCATGAGACTGTGGTTTTCTCGGCCCCTGGTCGTCCGAGGTCGTTCCCGCTGCACTGATTCATGCGCCAGGGCCTCCTACAGACAACGCACTTTGATTTATTGCGCTATCTGTAATAGCACCCGAGATATCACCAGATATATATTGGATTTTACCCTGACCCTGAGTGTCCGGCCCCATGAGACTGTGGTTTTCTCGGCCCCTGGTGGTCCGAGGTCGTTCCCGCTGCACAGATTCATGCGCCAGGGCCTCCTACAGACAATGCACTTTGATTTATTGCGCTACCTGTAATAGCACCCGAGATATCACCAGATATATATTGGATTTTCCCCTGACCCTGAGTGTCCGGCCCCATGAGACTGTGGTTTTCTCGGCCCCTGGTCGTCCGAGGTCGTTCCCGCTGCACAGATTCATGCGCCAGGGCCTCCTACAGGCAATGCACTTTGATTTATTGCGCTATCTGTAATAGCACCAGAGATATCACCAGATATATATTGGATTTTACCCTGACCCTGAGTGTCCGGCCCCATGAGACGGTCGTTGTCTCGGCCCCTGGAGGTCCGAGGACGTTCCCGCTGCACAGATTCATGCGCCAGGGCCTCCTACAGGTAATGCACTTTGATTTATTGCGCTATCTCTAATAGCACCCGAGATATCAGCAGATATATATTGGATTTTTCACTGACCCTGAGTGACCGGCCCCATGAGACGGTAGTTTTCTCGGCCCCTGGTGGCCCGAGGTCGTTCCCGCTGCACAGATTCATGCGCCAGGGCCTACTGCAGATAATTCACTTTGATTTATTGCGCTATCTCTAATAGCACCCGAGATATCACCACATATATATTGGATTTTTGACTGACCCTGAGCGTCCGGCCCCATGAGACGGTCGTTTTCTCGGCCCCTGGTGGTCCGAGGTCGTTCCCGCTGCACAGGTTCATGCGCCAGGGTCTCCCACAGACAATGCACTTTGATTTATTGCGCTACCTGTAATAGCACCCGAGATATCGCCAGATATATATTGCATTTTACCCTGACCCTGAGTGTCCGGCCCCATGAGACAGTGGTTTTTTCGGCCCCTGGTGGTCCGAGGTCGTTCCCGCTCCACAGATTCATGCGCCAGGGCCTCCTGCAGATAATTCACTTTGGTTTATTGCGCTATCTCTAATAGCACCCGAGATATCAGCAGATCTATATTGGATTTTACCCTGACCCTGAGTGTCCGGCCCCATGAGACGGTCGTTGTCTCGGCCCCTGGTGGTCCGAGGTCGTTCCCGCTGCACAGATTCATGCGCCAGGGCCTCCTACAGGTAATGCACTTTGATTTATTGCGCTATCTGTAATAGCACCCGAGATATCACCAGATCTATATTGGATTTTCCCCTGACCCTGAGTGTCCGGCCCCATGAGACTGTGGTTTTCTCGGCCCCTGGTGGTCCGAGGTCGTTCCCGTTGCACAGATTCATGCGTCAGGGCCTCCTACAGACAATGCACTATGATTTATGGAGCTACCTGTAATAGCACCCGAGATATCGCCAGATATATATTGGATTTTACCCTGACCCTGAGTGTCCGGCCCCCTGAGACAGTGGTTTTTTCGGCCCCTGGTGGTCCGAGGTCGTTCCCGCTGCACAGATTCATGCGCCAGCGCCTCCTACAGACAATGCACTTTGATTTATTGCGCTATCTCTAATAGCACCCGAGATATCAGCAGATATATATTGGATTTTTCACTGACCCTGAGTGTCCGGCCCCATGAGACGGTCGTTTTCTCGGCCCCTGGTGGTCCGAGGTCGTTCCCGCTGCACAGATTCATGCGCCAGGGCCTCCTGCAGATAATTCACTTTGGATTATTGCGCTATCTCTAATAGCACCCGAGATATCAGCAGATATATATTGGATTTTTCACTGACCCTGAGTGACCGGCCCAATGAGCCGGTAGTTTTCTCGGCCCCTGGTGGTCCGAGGTCGTTCCCGCTGCACAGATTCATGCGCCAGGATCTCCTGCAGATAATTCACTCTGGTTTATTGCGCTATCTCTAATAGCACCCGAGATATCACCAGATCTATATTGGATTTTCCCCTGACCCTGAGTGTCCGGCCCCATGAGACTGTGGTTTTCTCGGCCCCTGGTGGTCCGAGGTCGTTCCCGTTGCACAGATTCATGCGCCAGGGCCTCCTGCAGATAATTCACTTTGGTTTATTGCGCTATCTCTAATAGCACCCGAGATATCACCAGATATATATTGGATTTTCCCCTGACCCTGAGTGTCCGGCCCCATGAGACTGTGGTTTTCTCGGACCCTGGTGGTCCGAGGTCGTTCCCGCTGCACAGATTCATGCGCCAGGTCCTCCTGCAGACAATGCACTTTTATTTATTGCGCTATCTCTAATAGCACCCGAGATATCACCAGATATATATTGGATTTTCCCCTGACCCTGAGTGTCCGGCCCCATGAGACTGTGGTTTTCTCGGCCCCTGGTCGTCCGAGATCGTTCCCGCTGCACAGATTCATGCGCCAGGGCCTCCTACAGGCAATGCACTTTGATTTATTGCGCTATCTGTAATAGCACCAGAGATATCACCAGATATATATTGGATTTTACCCTGACCCTGAGTGTCCGGCCCCATGAGACGGTCGTTGTCTCGGCCCCTGGAGGTCCGAGGACGTTCCCGCTGCACAGATTCATGCGCCAGGGCCTCCTACAGGTAATGCACTTTGATTTATTGCGCTATCTGTAATAGCACCCGAGATATCACCAGATCGATATTGGATTTTCCCCTGACCCTGAGTGTCCGGCCCCATGAGACTGTGGTTTTCTCGGCCCCAGGTGGTCCGAGGTCGATCCCGTTGCACAGATTCATGCGCCAGGGCCTCCTGCCGATAATTCACTTTGGTTTATTGCGCTATCTCTAATAGCACCCGAGATATCAGCAGATATATATTGGATTTTTCACTGACCCTGAGTGACCGGCCCCATGAGACGGTAGTTTTCTCGGCCCCTGGTGGCCCGAGGTCGTTCCCGCTGCACAGATTCATGCGCCAGGGCCTACTGCAGATAATTCACTTTGATTTATTGCGCTATCTCTAATAGCACCCGAGATATCACCACATATATATTGGATTTTTCACTGACCCTGAGCGTCCGGCCCCATGAGACGGTCGTTTTCTCGGCCCCTGGTGGTCCGAGGTCGTTCCCGCTGCACAGGTTCATGCGCCAGGGTCTCCCACAGACAATGCACTTTGATTTATTGCGCTACCTGTAATAGCACCCGAGATATCGCCAGATATATATTGCATTTTACCCTGACCCTGAGTGTCCGGCCCCATGAGACAGTGGTTTTTTCGGCCCCTGGTGGTCCGAGGTCGTTCCCGCTCCACAGATTCATGCGCCAGGGCCTCCTGCAGATAATTCACTTTGGTTTATTGCGCTATCTCTAATAGCACCCGAGATATCAGCAGATATATATTGGATTTTTCACTGACCCTGAGTGTCCGGCCCCATGAGACGGTCGTTGTCTCGGCCCCTGGTGGTCCGAGGTCGTTCCCGCTGCACAGATTCATGCGCCAGGGCCTCCTACAGGTAATGCACTTTGATTTATTGCGCTATCTGTAATAGCACCCGAGATATCAGCAGATCTATATTGGATTTTACCCTGACCCTGAGTGTCCGGCCCCATGAGACGGTCGTTGTCTCGGCCCCTGGTGGTCCGAGGTCGTTCCCGCTGCACAGATTCATGCGCCAGGGCCTCCTACAGGTAATGCACTTTGATTTATTGCGCTATCTGTAATAGCACCCGAGATATCACCAGATCTATATTGGATTTTCCCCTGACCCTGAGTGTCCGGCCCCATGAGACTGTGGTTTTCTCGGCCCCTGGTGGTCCGAGGTCGTTCCCGTTGCACAGATTCATGCGTCAGGGCCTCCTACAGACAATGCACTTTGATTTATTGCGCTATCTGTAATAGCAGCCGAGATATCACCAGATATATATTGGATTTTTCACTGACCCTGAGTGTCCGGCCCCATGAGACGGTCGTTTTCTCGGCCCCTGGTGGTCCGAGGTCGTTCCCGCTGCACAGATTCATGCGCCAGGGCCTCCTGCAGATAATTCACTTTGGTTTATTGCGCTACCTCTAATAGCACCCGAGATATCACCAGATATATATTGGATTTTCCCCTGACCCTGAGTGTCCGGCCCCATGAGACTGTGGTTTTCTCGGCCCCTGGTGGTCCGAGGTCGTTCCCGCTGCACAGATTCAGGGGCCAGGGCCTCCTACAGACAATGCACTTTGATTTATTGCGCTATCTGTAATAGCACCCGAGATATCACCAGATATATATTGCATTTTACCCTGACCCTGAGTGTCCGGCCCCATGAGACTGTGGTTTTTTCGGCCCCTGGTGGTCCGAGGTCGTTCCCGCTGCACAGATTCATGCGCCAGGGCCTCCTACAGACAATGCACTTTGATTTATTGCGCTATCTGTAACAGCACCCGAGATATCACCAGATATATATTGGATTTTTAACTGACCCTGAGTGTCCGGCCCCATGAGACGGTCGTTTTCTCGGACCCTGGTGGTCCGAGGTCGTTCCCGCTGCACAGATTCATGCGCCAGGGCCTCCTACAGACAATGCACTTTGATTTATTGCGCTATCTGTAATAGCACCCGAGATATCAGCAGATATATATTGGATTTTTCACTGACCCTGAGTGTCCGGCCCCATGAGACGGTCGTTTTCTCGGACCCTGGTGGTCCGAGGTCGTTTCCGCTGCACAGATTCATGCGCCAGGGCCTCCTGCAGATAATTCACTTTGGTTTATTGCGCTATCTCTAATAGCACCCGAGATATCACCAGATATATATTGGATTTTCTCCTGACCCTGAGTGTCCGGCCCCATGAGACTGCGGTTTTCTCGGCCCCTGGTCGTCCTAGGTCGTTCCCGCTGCACAGATTCATGCGCCAGGGCCTCCTACAGACAATGCACTTTGATTTATTGCGCTATCTGTAATAGCAGCCGAGATATCAGCAGATATATATTGGATTTTTCACTGACCCTGAGTGTCCGGCCCCATGAGACGGTCGTTTTCTCGGCCCCTCGTGGTCCGCGGTCGTTCCCGCTGCACAGATTCATGCGCCAGGGCCTCCTGCAGATAATTCACTTTGGTTTATTGCGCTACCTCTAATAGCACCCGAGATATCACCAGATATATATTGGATTTTCCCCTGACCCTGAGTGTCCGGCCCCATGAGACTGTGGTTTTCTCGGCCCCTGGTGGTCCGAGGTCGATCCCGTTGCACAGATTCATTCGCCAGGGCCTCCTGCAGATAATTCACTTTGGTTTATTGCATTATCTCTAATAGCACCCGAGATATCACCAGATATATATTGGATTTTTCACTGACCCTGAGCGTCCGGCCCCATGAGACGGTCGTTTTCTCGGCCCCTGGTGGTCCGAGGTCGTTCCCGCTGCACAGGTTCATGCGCCAGGGTCTCCTACAGACAATGCACTTTGATTTATTGCGCTATCTGTAATAGCACCCGAGATATCACCACATATATATTGGATTTTTCACTGACCCTGAGTGTCCGGCCCCATGAGACGGTGATTTTCTCGGCCCCTACGGGTCCGAGGTCGTTCCCGCTGCACAGATTCATGCGCCAGGGCCTCCTACAGACAATGCACTTTGATTTATTGCGCTATCTGTAATAGCACCAGAGATATCACCAGATATATATTGGATTTTACCCTGACCCTGAGTGTCCGGCCCCATGAGACGGTCGTTGTCTCGGCCCCTGGAGGTCCGAGGACGTTCCCGCTGCACAGATTCATGCGCCAGGGCCTCCTATAGGTAATGCACTTTGATTTATTGCGCTATCTGTAATAGCACCCGAGATATCACCAGATCGATATTGGATTTTCCCCTGACCCTGAGTGTCCGGCCCCATGAGACTGTGGTTTTCTCGGCCCCAGGTGGTCCGAGGTCGATCCCGTTGCACAGATTCATGCGCCAGGGCCTCCTGCCGATAATTCACTTTGGTTTATTGCGCTATCTCTAATAGCACCCGAGATATCAGCAGATATATATTGGATTTTTCACTGACCCTGAGTGACCGGCCCCATGAGACGGTAGTTTTCTCGGCCCCTGGTGGCCCGAGGTCGTTCCCGCTGCACAGATTCATGCGCCAGGGCCTACTGCAGATAATTCACTTTGATTTATTGCGCTATCTCTAATAGCACCCGAGATATCACCACATATATATTGGATTTTTCACTGACCCTGAGCGTCCGGCCCCATGAGACGGTCGTTTTCTCGGCCCCTGGTGGTCCGAGGTCGTTCCCGCTGCACAGGTTCATGCGCCAGGGTCTCCCACAGACAATGCACTTTGATTTATTAAGCTACCTGTAATAGCACCCGAGATATCGCCAGATATATATTGCATTTTACCCTGACCCTGAGTGTCCGGCCCCATGAGACAGTGGTTTTTTCGGCCCCTGGTGGTCCGAGGTCGTTCCCGCTCCACAGATTCATGCGCCAGGGCCTCCTGCAGATAATTCACTTTGGTTTATTGCGCTATCTCTAATAGCACCCGAGATATCAGCAGATATATATTGGATTTTTCACTGACCCTGATTGACCGGCCCCATGAGACGGTAGTTTTCTCGGCCCCTGGTGGTCCGAGGTCGTTCCCGCTGCACAGATTCATGCGCCAGGGCCTACTGCAGATAATTCACTTTGATTTATTGCGCTATCTGTAATAGCACCCGAGATATCACCAGATATATATTGGATTTTCCCCTGACCCTGTGTGTCCGGCCCCATGAGACGGTCGTTTTCTCGGACTCTGGTGGTCCGAGGTCGTTCCCGTTGCACAGATTCATGCGCCAGGGCCTCCTGCAGATAATTCACTTTGGTTTATTGCGCTATCTCTAATAGCACCCGAGATATCACCAGATATATATTGGATTTTCCCCTGACCCTGTGTGTCCGGCCCCATGAGACTGTGGTTTTCTCGGCCCCTGGTCGTCCGAGGTCGTTCCCGCTGCACAGATTCATGCGCCAGGGCCTCCTACAGACAATGCACTTTGATTTATTGCGCTATCTGTAATAGCACCCGAGATATCACCAGATATATATTGGATTTTACCCTGACCCTGAGTGTCCGGCCCCATGAGACGGTCGTTGTCTCGGCCCCTGGAGGTCCGAGGACGTTTCCGCTGCAGATATTCATGCGCCAGGGCCTCCTACAGGTAATGCACTTTGATCTATTGCGCTATCTGTAATAGCACCCGAGATATCACCAGATATATATTGGATTTTTCCCTGACCCTGAGTGTCCGGCCCCATGAGAAGGTGGTTGTCTCGCCCCTGGTGGTCCTAGGTCGTTCCCGCTGCACAGATTCATGCGCCAGGGCCTCCTACAGACAATGCACTTTGATTTATTGCGCTATCTGTAATAGCAGCCGAGATATCACCAGATATATATTGGATTTTACCCTGACCCTGAGTGTCCGTCCCCATGAGACTGCGGTTTTTTCGGCCCCTGGTGGTCCGAGGTCGTTCCCGCTGCACAGATTCATGCGCCAGGGCCTCCTACAGACAATGCACTTTGATTTATTGCGCTATCTGTAATAGCACCCGAGATATCAGCAGATATATATTGGATTTTTCACTGACCCTGAGTGTCCGGCCGCATGAGACGGTCGTTTTCTCGGCCCCTGGTGGTCCGAGGTCGTTCCCGCTGCACAGATTCATGCGCCAAGGCCTCCTGCAGATAATTAACTTTCGTTTATTGCGCTATCTCTAATAGCACCCTAGATATCAGCAGATATATATTGGATTTTTCACTGACCCTGAGTGACCGGCCCCATGAGACGGTAGTTTTCTCGGCCCCTGGTGGTCCGAGGTCGTTCCCGCTGCACAGGTTCATGCGCCAGGGTCTCCTACAGACAATGCACTTTGATTTATTGCGCTATCTCTAATAGCACCCGAGATATCACCAGATATATATTGGATTTTACACTGACCCTGAGTGTCTGGCCCCATGAGACTGTGGTTTTTTCGGCCCCTGGTGGTCCGAGGTCGTTCCCGCTGCACAGATTCATGCGCCAGGGCCTCCTACAGACAGTCCACTTTGATTTATTGCGCTATCTGTAATAGCACCCGAGATATCAGCAGATATATATTGGATTTTTCACTGACCCTGAGTGTCCGGCCCCATGAGGCGGTCGTTTTCTCGGCCCCTGGTGGTCCGAGGTCGTTCCCGCTGCACAGATTCATGCGCCAAGGCCTCCTACAGATAATTCACTTTCGTTTATTGCGCTATCTCTAATAGCACCCGAGATATCACCATATACATATTGGATTTTCCCCTGACCCTGAGTGTCCGGCCCCATGAGACGGTGGTTTTCTCGGCCCCTGGTGGTCCGAGGTCGTTCCTGCTGCTCAGATTAATACGCTAGGCCCTCCTGCAGATAATTCACTTTGGTTTATTGCGCTATCTCTAACAGCAGCCGTGATATCAAAAGATATATATTGGATTTTTCCCTAACCCTGACAGTCCGGCCGCATGAGACGGTGGATTTCTCGGCCCCTGGTGGTCCGAGGTCGTTCCCGCTGCACAGATTCATGCGCCAGGGCCTCCTATAGATAATTCACTTTGGATTATTGCGCTATCTCTAATAGCACCCGAGATGTCACCAGATATATATTGGATTTTTCCCTGACCCTGACAATCCAGCCCCATGAGACGGTGATTTTCTCGGCCCCTGGTGGTCCGAGGTCGATCCCGCTGCACAGATTCATGCGCCAGTGCCCCCTGCAGACAATGCACTTTGATTTATTGCGCTAGCTCTAATAGCACCCGAGATATCACCAGATATATATTGGATTTTCCCCTGACCCCGAGTTTCCGGCCCCATGAGACGGTGGTTGTCTCGGCCACTGGAGGTCCGAGGTCGTTCCCGCTGCACAGATTCATGCGCTAGGGCCTCCTGCAGACAATGCACTTTGATTTATTGCGCTAGCTCTAATAGCACCCGAGATATCACCAGATATATATTGCACCTTTCCCTGACCCTGACAGTCCGGCCTCATGAGAAAGTGATTTTCTCGGCCCCTGGTGGTCCGAATTCGATCCCGCTGCACAGATTCATGCGCCAGGGCCTCCTACAGACAATGCACTTTGCTTTATTGCGCTATCAGTAATAGCACCCGAGATATCACCAGATATATATTGGATTTTTCACTGACCCTGCCAGTCCGACCCCATGAGACGGTGATTTTCTCGGACCCTTGTGGTCCGAGGTCGATCCCGCTGCACAGATTCATGCGCCAGGGCCTGCTACAGACAATGCACTTTGATTGATTGTGCTATCTGTTATAGCACCCGAGATATCACCATATATATATTGGATTTTCCCCTGACAATGAGTGTCCGGCCCCATGAGACGGTAGTTTTCTCGGCCCCTGGTGGTCCCAGGTCGTTCCCACTGCACAGATTCATGCGCTAGGGCCTCCTGCAGACAATGCACTTTGATTTATTGCGCTATCTCTAATAGCACCCGAGATATCACCAGATATATATTGGATTTTTCCCTGACCCTGAGTCTCCGACCCCATGAGACGGTGGTTTTCTCGGCCCCTGGTGGTCCGAGGTCGTTCCCGCTGCACAGATTCATGCGCCAGGGCCTCCTGCAGACAATGCACGTTGATTTATTTCGCTATCCCTAATAGCACCCGAGATATCACCAGATATATATTGGATTTTTCCCTGACCCTGAGTGTCCGACCCCATGAGACGGTGGTTTTCTCGGCCCCTGTTGGTCCGAGGTCGATCCCGCTGCACAGATTCATGCGCCAGGGACTCCTACAGACAACGCACTTTGATTTATTGCGCTATCTGTAATAGCACCCGAGATATCACCAGATATTTGCTGGATTTTTACATGACCTTGGGTGACGGACTCCGAATATCTGTAATTTTCTCGGCCACTGGTGGCCCGAGGTCGTTCCTGCGGCACAGATTCATTCGGAAGGGCCTGCTACAGACAATGCACTTTGATTTATTGCGCTATCTGTAATAGCACCCGAGATATCACCAGATATATATTGGATTTTTCCCTGACCCTGAGTGTCCGGCTCCATGAGACGGTGATTTTCTCGTCCCCTGTTGGTCCGACGCCGTTCCCGCTGCCCAGATTCATGCGCCAGGGCCTCCTACAGACAATGCGCTTTGGTTTATTGCGCTATCTGTAATAGCACCCGAGATATCACCAGATATATATTGGATTTTCCCCTGACCCTGAGTGTCCGGCCCCATGAGACGGTGGTTTTCTCGGCCCCTGGTGGTCGGAGGTCGTTCCTGCTGGCCAGATTCATTCGCCTGGGCCTCCTACAGACAATGCACTTTGATTTATTGCGCTATCTGTAATAGCACCCGAGATATCACCAGATATATATTCGATTTTCCCCTGACCCTGAGTGTCCGGACCCATGAGACTGTGGTTTTCCCGGCCCCTGGTGGTCCGAGGTCGTTCCCGCTGCACAGATTCATGCGGCAGGGCCTCCTACAGACAATGCACTTTGATTTGTTGGGCTATCTGTAATAGCACCCGAGATATCACCAGATATATATTGGATTTTCCCCTGACCCTGAGTGTCCGGACCCATGAGACGGTGGTTTTCTCGGCCCCTGGTGGTCCGAGGTCGTTCCCGCTGGCCAGATTCATGCGCCTCGGCCTCCTACAGACAATGCACTTTGGTTTATTGCGGTATCTCTTATAGCACCCGAGATATCACCAGATATATATTGGATTTTCCCCTGACCCTGAGTGTCCGGCCCCGTGAGTCGGTGGTTTTCTCGGCCCCTGCCGGTCCGAGGTCGTTCCCGCTGCGCAGATTCATGCGCCAGGGCCTCCTACAGACAATGCACTTTGGTTTATTGCGCTATCTCTAATAGCACCCGAGATATCACCAGATATATATTGGATTTTCCTCTGACCCTGAGTGTCCGGCCCCGTGTGTCGGTGGTTTTCTCGGCCCCTGGTGGTCCGAGGTCGTTCCCGCTGCACAGATTCATGCGCCAGGGCCTCCTACAGACAATGCACATTGATTTATTGCGCTATCGGTAATAGCAGCCGAGATATCACCAGATATATATTGGATTTTTCACTGACCCTGAGTGTCCGGCCCCATGAGACGGTCGTTTTCTCGGCCCCTGGTGGTCCGAGGTCATTCCCGCTGCACAGATTCATGGGCCAGGGCCTCCTATAGACAATGCACTTTGATTTATTGCGCTATCTGTAATAGCACCCGAGATATCACCAGATATATATTGGATTTTCCCCTGACCCTGAGTGACCGGCCCCTTGAGACTGTGGTTTTTTCGGCCCCTGGTGGTCCGAGGTCGTTCCCGCTGCACAGATTCATGCGCCAGGGCCTCCTGCAGATAATTCACTTTGGTTTATTGCGCTATCTCTAATAGCACCCGTGATTTCACCAGATATATATTTGATTTTTCCCTGACCCTGAGTGTCCGGCTCCATGAGACGGTGGTTTTCTTGGCCCCTGGTGCTCCGAGGTCGTTCCCGCTGCACAGATGCATGCGCCAGGGCCTCCTACAGACAATGCACTTTGGTTTATTGCGCTATCTGTAATAGCACCCGAGATATCACCAGATATATGCTGGATTTTTACATGACCTTGGGTGACGGATTCCGAATATCTGTAATTTTCTCGGCCACTGGTGGTCCGAGGTCGTTCCTGCGGCACAGATTCATTCGCCAGTGCCTCCTACAGACAATGCACTTTGATTTATTGCGCTATCTCTAATAGCACCCGAGATATCACCAGATATATATTGAATTTTCCCCTGACCCTGAGTGTCCGGCCCCATGAGACTGTGGTTTTCCCGGCCCCTGGTGGTCCGAGGTCCTTCCCGCTGCCCGTATTCATGCGCCAGGGCCTCCTACAGACAATGCACTTTGATTTATTGCGCTATCTCAAATAGCACCCGAGATATCACCAGATATTTGCTGGATTTTTACATGACCGTGGGTGACGGATTCCGAATATCTGTAATTTTCTCGGCCACTGGTGGTCCGAGGTCGTTCCTGCGGTACAGATTCATTCGCAAGGGCTTCCTACAGACAATGCACTTTGGTTTATTGCGCTATCTGTAATAGCACCCGAGATATCACCAGATATATATTGGATTTTCCCCTGACCCTGAGTGTCCGGCCCCATGAGACTGTGGTTTTCTCGGCCCCTGGTGGTCCGAGGTCGTTCCCGCTGCACAGATTCATTCGCCTGGGCCTCCTACAGACAATGCACTTTGATTTATTGCGCTATCTGTAATAGCACCCGAGATATCACCAGATATATATTGGATTTTTCCCTGACCCTGAGTGTCCGGCTCCATGAGACGGTGATTTTCTCGGTCCCTGGTGGTCCGAGGTCGTTCCCGCTGCCCAGATTCATGCGCCAGGGCCTCCTACAGATAATGCACTTTGGGTTATTAGGCTATCTGTAATAGGACCCGAGATATCACCAGATATATGCTGGATTTTTACATGACCTTGGGTGACGGATTCCGAATATCTGTAATTTTCTCGGCCCCTGGTTGTCCGAGGTCGTTTCCGCTGCACAGATTCATTCGCCTGGGCCTCCTACAGACAATGCACTTTGGTTTATTGCGCTATCTGTAATAGCACCAGAGATATCACCAGATATATATTGGATTTTCCCCTGACCCTGAGTGTCCGGCCCCATGAGACGGTGGTTTTCTCGGCCCCTGGTGGTGCGAGGTCGTTCCAGCTGCACAGATTCATGCGTCAGGGCCTCCTGCAGATAATTCACTTTGGTTTATTGCGCTATCTGTAATAGAACCCGAGATATCACCAGATATATATTGGATTTTTCCCCGACCCTGAGTGTCCGGCCCCATGAGACGGTGGTTTTCTCGGCCCCTGGTGGTCCGAGGTCGTTCCCGCTGCACAGATGCATGCGCCAGGGCCTCCTGCAGATAATTCACTTTGGTTTATTGCGCCATTTCTAATAGCACCCGAGATATCACCAGATATATATTGGATTTTTCCCTGGCCCTGAGTGTCCGGCCCCATGACACGGTGGTCTTCTCGGCCCCCGGTGGTCCGAGGTCGTTCCCGCTGCACAGATTCATGCGCCAGGGCCTCCTGCAGATAATTCACTTTGGTTTATTGCGCTACATCTAATAGCACCTGAGATATCACCAGATATATATTGGATTTTCCCCTGACCCTGAATGTCCGGCCCCATGAGACGGTGATTTTCTCGGCCCCTGGTGGTCCGATGTCGTTCCCGCTGCCCAGATTCATTCGCCTGGGCCTCCTACAGACAATGCACTTTGATTTATTGCGCAATCTGTAATAGCACCCGAGATATCACCAGATATATATTTGATTTTTCCCTGACCCTGAGTGTCCGGCCCCATGAGATGGTGGTTTTCTCGTCCCCTGGTGGTCTGAGGTCGTTCCCGCTGCACAGATGCATGCGCCAGGGCCTCCTGCAAATAATGCACTTTGGTTTATTGCGGTATCTCTAATAGCACCCGTGATTTCACCAGATATATATTTGATTTTTCCCTGACCCTGAGTGTCCGGCCCCATGAGATGGTGGTTTTCTCGTCCCCTGGTGCTCCGAGGTCGTTCCCGCTGCACAGATGCATGCGCCAGGGCCTCCTACAGACAATGCACTTTGGTTTATTGCGCTATCTGTAATAGCACCCGAGATATCACCAGATATATGCTGGATTTTTACATGACCTTGGGTGACGGATTCCGAATATCTGTAATTTTCTCGGCCACTGGTGGTCCGAGGTCGTTCCTGCGGCACAGATTCATGCGCCAGGGCCTCCTACAGACAATGCACTTTGGTTTATTGCGCTATCTCTAATAGCACCCGAGATATCCTCAGATATTTGCTGGATTTTTACATGACCTTGGGTGACGGATTCCGAATATCTGTAATTTTCTCGGCCACTGGTGGTCCGAGGTTGTTCCTGCGGCACAGATTCAGTCGCAAGGGCCTCCTACAGACAATGCACTTTCGTTTATTGCGCTATCTGTAATAGCACCCGAGATATCACCAGATATATATTGGATTTGTCCCTGACCCTGAGTGTCCGGCGCCATGAGACGGTGGTTTTCTTGGCCCCTGGTGGTCCGAGGTCGTTCCCTTTGCACAGATGCATGCGCCAGGGCCTCCTGCAGATAATGCACTTTGGTTCATTGCGCTATCTCTAATAGCACCCGAGATATCACCAGATATATATTGGATTTTCCCCTGACCCTGAGTGTCCGGCCCCGTGAGTCGGTGGTTTTCTCGGCCCCTGGTGGTCGGAGGTCCTTCCCGCTGCCCGTATTCATGCGCCAGGGCCTCCTACAGACAATGCACTTTGATTTATTGCGCTATCTCAAATAGCACCCGAGATATCACCAGATATTTGCTGGATTTTTACATGACCTTGGGTGACGGATTCCGAATATCTGTAATTTTCTCGGCCACTGGTGGTCCGAGGTCGTTCCTGCGGTACAGATTCATTCGCAAGGGCTTCCTACAGACAATGCACTTTGGTTTATTGCGCTATCTGTAATAGCACCCGAGATATCACCAGATATATATTGGATTTTCCCCTGACCCTGAGTGTCCGGCCCCATGAGACTGTGGTTTTCTCGGCCCCTGGTGGTCCGAGGTCGTTCCCGCTGCACAGATTCATTCGCCTGGGCCTCCTACAGACAATGCACTTTGATTTATTGCTCTATCTGTAATAGCACCCAAGATATCACCAGATATATATTGGATTTTTCCCTGACCCTGAGTGTCCGGCTCCATGAGACGGTGATTTTCTCGGTCCCTGGTGGTCCGAGGTCGTTCCCGCTGCCCAGATTCATGCGCCAGGGCCTCCTACAGATAATGCACTTTGGGCTATTAGGCTATCTGTAATAGCACCCGAGATATCACCAGATATATGCTGGATTTTTACATGACCTTGGGTGACGGATTCCGAATATCTGTAATTTTCTCGGCCCCTGGTGGTCCGAGGTCGTTTCCGCTGCACAGCTTCATTCGCCTGGGCCTCCTACAGACAATGCACTTTGGTTTATTGCGCTATCTGTAATAGCACCAGAGATATCACCAGATATATATTGGATTTTCCCCTGACCCTGAGTGTCCGGCCCCATGAGACGGTGGTTTTCTCGGCCCCTGGTGGTGCGAGGTCGTTCCAGCTGCACAGATTCATGCGTCAGGGCCTCCTGCAGATAATTCACTTTGGTTTATTGCGCTATCTGTAATAGCACCCGAGATATCACCAGATATATATTGGATTTTTCCCCGACCCTGAGTGTCCGGCCCCTTAAGACGGTGGTTTTCTCGGACCCTGGTGATCCAAGGTCGTTCCCGCTGCACAGATTCATGCGCCAGGGCCTCCTGCAGATAATTCACTTTGGTTTATTGCGGTATCTCTAATAGCACCCGAGATATCACCAGATATATATTAGATTTTCCCCTGACCCTGAATGTCCGGCCCCATGAGACGGTGGTTTTCTCGGCCCCTGGTGGTCCGAGGTCGTTCCCGCTGCCCAGATTCATTCGCCTGGGCCTCCTACAGACAATTCACTTTGATTTATTGCGCTATCTGTAATAGCACCCGAGATATCTCCAGATATATATTGGATTTTTCCCCGACCCTGGGTGTCCGGCCCCATGAGACGGTGGTTTTCTCGGACCCTGGTGATCCGAGGCCATTCCCGCTGCACAGATTCATGCGCCAGGGCCTCCTGCAGATAATTCACTTTGGTTTATTGCGCTATCTCTAATAGCACCCGAGATATCACCAGATATATATTTGATTTTTCCCTGACCCTGAGTGTCCGGCCCCATGAGACGGTGGTTTTCTCGGCCCCTGGTGGTCCGAGGTCGTTCCCGCTGCACAGATGCATGCGCCAGGGCCTCCTGCAGATAATTCACTTTGGTTTATTGCGCCATTTCTAATAGCACCCGAGATATCACCAGATATATATTGGATTTTTCCCTGGCCCTGAGTGTCCGGCCCCATGACACGGTGGTCTTCTCGGCCCCCGGTGGTCCGAGGTCGTTCCCGCTGCACAGATTCATGCGCCAGAGCCTCCTGCAGATAATTCACTTTGGTTTATTGCGCTATCTCTAATAGCACCTGAGATATCACCAGATATATATTGGATTTTCCCCTGACCCTGAATGTCCGGCCCCATGAGACGGTGATTTTCTCGGCCCCTAGTGGTCCGATGTCGTTCCCGCTGCCCAGATTCATTCGCCTGGGCCTCCTACAGACAATGCACTTTGGTTTATTGCGCTATCTGTAATAGCACCCGAGATATCACAAGATATATATTGGATTTTCCCCTGACGCTGGGTGTCCGGACCCATGAGACGGTGGTTTTCTCGGCCCCTGGTGGTCCGAGGTCGTTCCCGCTGCACAGATTCATTCGCCTGGGCCTCCTACAGACAATGCACTTTGATTTATTGCGCTATCTGTAATAGCACCCGAGATATCACCAGATATATATTGGATTTTTCCCTGACCCTGAGTGTCCGGCTCCATGAGACGGTGATTTTCTCGGTCCCTGGTGGTCCGAGGTCGTTCCCGCTGCCCACATTCATGCGCCAGGGCCTCCTACAGACAATGCAC
Organism: Nomia melanderi; assembly: GCF_051020985.1. Lineage (NCBI taxonomy): Eukaryota > Metazoa > Arthropoda > Insecta > Hymenoptera > Halictidae > Nomia > Nomia melanderi. Next base: position 6,877,014 of record NW_027475131.1, read on the forward strand.
TTTGGGTTATTGCGCTATCTGTAATAGCACCCGAGATATCCCCAGATATATATTGGATTTTTCCCCGACCCTTAGTGTCCGGCCCCATGAGACGGTGGTTTTCTCGGCCCCTGGTGGTCCGAGGTCGTTCCCGCTGCCCAGATTCATTCGCCTGGGCCTCCTACAGACAATGCACTTTGATTTATGGCGCTATCTGTAATAGCACCCGAGATATCACCAGATATATATTTGATTTTTCCCTGACCCTGAGTGTCCGGCCCCATGAGATGGTGGTTTTCTCGTCCCCTGGTGGTCCGAGGTCGTTCCCGCTGCACAGTTGCATGCGCCAGGGCCTCCTGCAAATAATTCACTTTGGTTTATTGCGCTATCTCTAATAGCACCCGTGATTTCACCAGATATATATTTGATTTTACCCTGACCCTGAGTGTCCGACCCCATGAGACGGTGGTTTTCTCGGCCCCTGGTGGTCCGAGGTCGTTCCCGCTGCACAGATGCATGCGGCAGGGCCTCCTGCAGATAACTAACTTTGGCTTATTGCGCCATCTCTAATAGCACCCGAGATATCACCAGATATATATTGGATTTTTCCCTGACCCTGAGTGTCCGGCCCCATGAGATGGTGGTTTTCTCGTCCCCTGGTGGTCCGAGGTCGTTCCCGCTGCACAGATGCATGCGCCAGGGCCTCCTACAGACAATGCACTTTGGTTTATTGCGCTATCTGTAATAGCACCCGAGATATCACCAGATATATGCTGGATTTTTACATGACCTTGGGTGACGGATTCCGAATATCTGTAATTTTCTCGGCCCCTGGTGGTCCGAGGTCGTTCCCGCTGCCCAGATTCATGCGCCAGGGCCTCCTACAGACAATGCACTTTGATTTGTTGCCCTATCTGCAATAGCACCCGAGATATCACCAGATATATATTGGATTTTTCCCTGACCCTGAGTGTCCGGCCCTATGAGACGGTGGTCTTCTCGGCCCGTGGTGGTCCGAGGTCGTTCCCGCTGCACAGATGCATGCGCCAGGGCCTCTTGCATATAATTCACTTTGGTTTATTGCGCTATCTCTAATAGCACCCGAGATATCACCAGATATATATTGGATTTTTCCCTGACCCTGAGTGTCCGGCCCCATGAGACGGTGGTTTTCTCGGCCCCTGGTCGTCCGAGGTCGTTCCCGCTGCACAGATTCATGCGCCAGGGCCTCCTACAGACAATGCACTTTGATCTACTGCGCTGTCTGTAACAGCACCCGAGATATCACCAGATATATGCTGGATTTTTACATGACCTAGGGTGTCCGGTCCCATGAGTCGGTGGTTTTCTCGGCCCCTGGTGATCCGAGGTCGTTCCCGCTGCACAGATTCATGCGCCAGGGCCTCCTACAGATAACTCACTTTGGTTTATTGCGCTATCTATAATAGCACCCGAGATATCACCAGATATATATTGGATTTTTCCCTGACCCTGAGTGTCCGGCCCCATGAGACGGTAGTTTTCTCGGCCCCTGGTGGTCCGAGGTCGTTCCCGCTGCACAGATTCATGCGCCAGGGCCTCCTGCAGATAATTCACTTTCGTTTATTGCGCTATCTCTAATAACACCCGAGATATCACCAGATATATATTGGATTTTTCCCTTACCCTGAGTGTCCGACCCCACGAGACGGTGGTTTTCTCGGCCCCTGGTGGTCCTAGGTCGTTCCCGCAGCACAGACGCATGTGCCAGGGCCTCGTGCAGATAATTCCATTTGGCTTATTGCGCTATCTCTAATAGCACCCGAGATATCACCAGATATATATTGGATTTTCCCCTGACCCTGAGCGGCCGGCCCCATGAGACGGTGGTCTTCTCGGCCCCTGGTGGTCCGAGGTCGTTCCCGCTGCCCAGATTCATGCGCCACGGCCTCCTACTGACAATGCACTTTGATTTATTGCGCTATCTGTAATAGCACCCGAGATATCACCAGATATATATTGGATATTTCCCTCACCCTGAGTGTCCAGCCCCATCAGACGGTGGTTTTCTCGGCCCCTGGTGGACCGAGGTCGTTCCCGCTGCACAGATTCATGCGCCAGGGCCTCCTGCAGATAATTCACTTTGGTTTATTGCGCTATCTCTAATAGCGCCCGAGATATCACCAGATATATATTGGATTTTTCCCTGACCCTGAGGGTCCGGCCCCATGAGACTGCGGTTTTCTCGGCCCCTGGTGGTCCGAGGACGTTCCCGCTGCACACATTCATGCGCCAGGGCCTCCTGCAGATAATTCACTTTGATTTATCGCGCTATCTCTAATAGCACCCGAGATATCACCAGATATATGCTGGATTTTTACATGAACTTGGGCGACGGATTCCGAATATCTGTAATTTTCTCGGCCACTGGTGGTCCGAGGTCGTTCCTGCTGCACAGATTCATTCGCCAGTGCCTCCTATAGACAATGCACTTTGATTTATTGCTCTATCTCTAATAGCACCCGAGATATCACCGGATATATATTGGATTTTTCCCCGACCCTGAGTGTCCGGCCCCATAAGACGGTGGTTTTCTCGGACCCTGGTGATCCGAGGTCATTCCCGCTGCACAGATTCATGCGCCAGGGCCTCCTGCAGATAATTCACTTTGGTTTATTGCGCTATCTCTAATAGCACCCGAGATATCACCAGATATATATTGGATTTTTCCCTGACCCTGAGTGTCCGGACCCATGAGACTGGGGTTTTCTCGGCCCCTGGTAGTCCGAGGTCGTTCCCGCTGGCCAGATTCATGCGCCAGGGTATCCTACAGACCATGCACTTTGATTTATTGCGCTATCTGTAATAGCACCCGAGATATCGCCAGATATATATTGGATTTTTCCCCGACCCTGAGTGTCCAGCCCCATAAGACGGTGGTTTTCTCAACCCTGGTGATCCGAGGTCGTTCCCGCTGCACAGATTCATGCGCCAGGGCCTCCTGCAGATAATTCACTTTGGTTTATTGCGGTATCTCTAATAGCACCCGAGATATCACCAGATATATATTAGATTTTCCCCTGACCCTGAATGTCCGGCCCCATGAGACGGTGATTTTCTCGGCCCCTGGTGGTCCGAGGTCGTTCCCGCTGCCCAGATTCATTCGCCTGGGCCTCCTACAGACAATGCACTTTGATTTATTGCGCTATCTGTAATAGCACCCGAGATATCACCAGATATATATTGAATTTTCCCCTGACCCTGAGTGTCCGGCCCCATGAGACTGTGGTTTTCCCGGCCCCTGGTGGTCCGAGGTCGTTCCCGCTGCACAGATTCATGCGGCAGGGCCTCCTACAGACAATGCACTTTGATTTGTTGGGCTATCTGTAATAGCTGCCGAGCTATCACCAGATATATATTGGATTTTCCCCTGACCCTGAGTGTCCGGCCCCATGAGACGGTGGTTTTCTCGGCCCCTGGTGGTCGGAGGTCGTTCCTGCTGGCCAGATTCATTCGCCTGGGCCTCCTACAGACAATGCACTTTGATTTATTGCGCTATCTGTAATAGCACCCGAGATATCACCAGATATATATTGGATTTTCCCCTGTCCCTGAGTGTCCGGACCCATGAGACGGTGGTTTTCTCGGCCCCTGGTGGTCCGAGGTTGTTCCCGCTCGCCAGATTCATGCGCCTCGGCCTCCTACAGACAATGCACTTTGGTTTATTGCGCTATCTCTTATAGCACCCGAGATATCACCAGATATATATTGGATTTTCCCCTGACCCTGAGTGTCCGGCCCCGTGAGTCGGTGGTTTTCTCGGCCCCTGGTGGCCCGACGTCGTTCCCGCTGCCCGGATTCATGCGCCAGGGCCTCCTACAGACAATGCACTTTGGTTTATTGCGCTATCTCTAATAGTACCCGAGATATCACCAGATATTTGCTGGATTTTTACATGACCTTGGGTGACGGATTCCGAATATCTGTAATTTTCTCGGCCACTGGTGGTCCGAGGTCGTTCCCGCTGCACAGATTCATGCGCCAGGGCCTCCTGCAGATAATTCACTTTGGTTTATTGCGCTATCTGTAATAGCACCCGAGATATCACCACATATATATTGGATTTTTCCCTGACCCAGAGTGTCCGGCCCCATGGGACTGTGGTTTTCTCGGCCCCTGGTGGTCCGAGGTCGTTCCCGTTCCACAGATTCATGCACCGGGGCCTCCTGCAGATAATTCACTTTGGTTTATTGCGCTATCTCTAATAGCACCCGAGATATCACCAGATATATATTGGATTTTTCCCTGACCCTGAGTGTCCGGCCCCATGAGACGGTGGTTTTCTCGGCCCCTGGTGGTCCAAGGTCGTTCCCGCTGCACAGATTCATGCGCCAGGGCCTCCTACAGACAATGCACTTTGATTCATTGCGCTATCTGTAATAGCACCCGAGATATCACCAGATATATATTGGATATTTCCCTCACCCTGAGTGTCCAGCCCCATGAGACGGTGGTTTTCTCGGCCCCTGGTGGACCGAGGTCGTTCCCGCTGCACAGATTCATGCGCCAGGGCCTCCTGCAGATAATTCGCTTTGGTTTATTTCGCTATCTGTAATAGGTCCCGAGATATCACCAAATATATATTGGATTTTCCCCAGACCCTGAGTGTCCGGCCGCATGAGACTGTAGTTTTCTCGGTCCCTGGTGGTCCGATGTCGTTCCCGCTGCACAGATTCATGCGCCAGGGCCTCCTACAGACAATGCACTTTGATTTATTGGGCTATCTGTAATAGCACCCGAGATATCACCAGATATATATTGGATATTTCCCTCACCCTGAGTGTCCAGCCCCATGAGACGGTGGTTTTCTTGGCCCTGGTGGACCGAGGTCGTTCCCGTTGCACCGATTCATGCGGCAGGGCCTCCTGCAGATAACTCACTTTGGTTTATTGCGCTATCTCTAATAGCACCCGAGATATCACCAGATATATATTGGATTTTCCCCTGACCCTGAGTGTCCGGCCCCATGAGACTGTGGTTTTCTCGGCCCCTGGTCGTCCGAGGTCGTTCCCGCTGCACAGATTCATGCGCCAGGGCGTCCTGCAGATAATTCACTTTCGTTTATTGCGCTATCTCTAATAGCACCCGAGATATCACTAGATATATATTGGATTTTTCCCTTACCCTGAGTGTCCGGCCCCATGAGACGGTGGTTTTCTCGGCCCCTGGTGGTCCTAGGTCGTTCCCGCTGCACAGATGCATGCGCCAGGGCCTCCTGCAGATAATTCCCTTTGGCTTATTGCGCTATCTCTAATAGCACCCGAGATATCACCACATATATATTGGATTTTTCCCTGACCCAGAGTGTCCGGCCCCATGAGACGGTGGTTTTCTCGGCCCCTGGTGGTCCGAGGTCGTTCCCGCTTCACAGATTCATGCGCCAGGGCCTCCTACAGACATTGCACTTTGATTTATTGCGCTATCTGTAATAGCACCCGAGATATCACCAGATATATATTGGATATTTCCCTCACCCTGAGTGTCCAGCCCCATCAGACGGTGGTTTTCTCGGCCCCTGGTGGACCGAGGTCGTTCCCGCTGCATAGATTTATGCGCCTGGGCCTCCTGCAGATAATTCACTTTGATTTATTTCGCTGTCTGTAATAGGACCCGAGATATCACCAGATATATATTGGATTTTCCCCAGACACTGAGTGTTCGGCGCCATGTGACTGTAGTTTTCTCGGCCCCTGGTGGTCCGAGGTCGTTCCCGCTGCACAGATTCATGCGCCAGGGCCTCCTACAGACAATGCACTTTGATTTATTGCGCTATCTGTAATAGCACCCGAGATATCACCAGATATATATTGGATTTTTCCCTGACCCTGAGTGTCCGGCTCCATGAGACGGTGATTTTCTCGGTCCCTGGTGGTCCGAGGTCGTTCCCGCTGCCCAGATTCATGCGCCAGGGCCTCCTACAGATAATGCACTTTGGGCTATTAGGCTATCTGTAATAGCACCCGAGATATCACCAGATATATGCTGGATTTTTACATGACCTTGGGTGACGGATTCCGAATATCTGTAATTTTCTCGGCCACTGGTGGTCCGAGGTCGTTCCTGCGGTACAGATTCATTCGCAAGGGCTTCCTACAGACAATGCACTTTGGTTTATTGCGCTATCTGTAATAGCACCCGAGATATCACCAGATATATATTGGATTTTCCCCTGACCCTGGGTGTCCGGCCCCATGAGACTGTGGTTTTCTCGGCCCCTGGTGGTCCGAGGTCGTTCCCGCTGCACAGATTCATTCGCCTGGGCCTCCTACAGACAATGCACTTTGATTTATTGCTCTATCTGTAATAGCACCCAAGATATCACCAGATATATATTGGATTTTTCCCTGACCCTGAGTGTCCGGCTCCATGAGACGGTGATTTTCTCGGTCCCTGGTGGTCCGAGGTCGTTCCCGCTGCCCAGATTCATGCGCCAGGGCCTCCTACAGATAATGCACTTTGGGCTATTAGGCTATCTGTAATAGCACCCGAGATATCACCAGATATATGCTGGATTTTTACATGACCTTGGGTGACGGATTCCGAATATCTGTAATTTTCTCGGCCCCTGGTGGTCCGAGGTCGTTTCCGCTGCACAGCTTCATTCGCCTGGGCCTCCTACAGACAATGCACTTTGGTTTATTGCGCTATCTGTAATAGCACCAGAGATATCACCAGATATATATTGGATTTTCCCCTGACCCTGAGTGTCCGGCCCCATGAGACGGTGGTTTTCTCGGCCCCTGGTGGTGCGAGGTCGTTCCAGCTGCACAGATTCATGCGTCAGGGCCTCCTGCAGATAATTCACTTTGGTTTATTGCGCTATCTGTAATAGCACCCGAGATATCACCAGATATATATTGGATTTTTCCCCGACCCTGAGTGTCCGGCCCCTTAAGACGGTGGTTTTCTCGGACCCTGGTGATCCAAGGTCGTTCCCGCTGCACAGATTCATGCGCCAGGGCCTCCTGCAGATAATTCACTTTGGTTTATTGCGGTATCTCTAATAGCACCCGAGATATCACCAGATATATATTAGATTTTCCCCTGACCCTGAATGTCCGGCCCCATGAGACGGTGGTTTTCTCGGCCCCTGGTGGTCCGAGGTCGTTCCCGCTGCCCAGATTCATTCGCCTGGGCCTCCTACAGACAATGCACTTTGATTTATTGCGCTATCTGTAATAGCACCCGAGATATCTCCAGATATATATTGGATTTTTCCCCGACCCTGGGTGTCCGGCCCCATGAGACGGTGGTTTTCTCGGACCCTGGTGATCCGAGGCCATTCCCGCTGCACAGATTCATGCGCCAGGGCCTCCTGCAGATAATTCACTTTGGTTTATTGCGCTATCTCTAATAGCACCCGAGATATCACCAGATATATATTTGATTTTTCCCTGACCCTGAGTGTCCGGCCCCATGAGACGGTGGTTTTCTCGGCCCCTGGTGGTCCGAGGTCGTTCCCGCTGCACAGATGCATGCGCCAGGGCCTCCTGCAGATAATTCACTTTGGTTTATTGCGCCATTTCTAATAGCACCCGAGATATCACCAGATATATATTGGATTTTTCCCTGGCCCTGAGTGTCCGGCCCCATGACACGGTGGTCTTCTCGGCCCCCGGTGGTCCGAGGTCGTTCCCGCTGCACAGATTCATGCGCCAGAGCCTCCTGCAGATAATTCACTTTGGTTTATTGCGCTATCTCTAATAGCACCCGAGATATCACCAGATATATATTGGATTTTTCCCTGACCCTGAGTGTCCGGCTCCATGAGACGGTGATTTTCTCGGTCCCTGGTGGTCCGAGGTCGTTCCCGCTGCCCACATTCATGCGCCAGGGCCTCCTACAGACAATGCACTTTCGGTTATTGCGCTATCTGTAATAGCACCCGTGATTTCACCAGATATATATTTGATTTTACCCTGACCCTGAGTGTCCGACCCCATGAGACGGTGGTTTTCTCGGCCCCTGGTGGTCCGAGGTCGTTCCCGCTGCACAGATGCATGCGGCAGGGCCTCCTGCAGATAACTAACTTTGGCTTATTGCGCCATCTCTAATAGCACCCGAGATATCACCAGATATATATTGGATTTTTCCCTGACCCTGAGTGTCCGGCCCCATGAGATGGTGGTTTTCTCGTCCCCTGGTGGTCCGAGGTCGTTCCCGCTGCACAGATGCATGCGCCAGGGCCTCCTACAGACAATGCACTTTGGTTTATTGCGCTATCTGTAATAGCACCCGAGATATCACCAGATATATGCTGGATTTTTACATGACCTTGGGTGACGGATTCCGAATATCTGTAATTTTCTCGGCCCCTGGTGGTCCGAGGTCGTTCCCGCTGCCCAGATTCATGCGCCAGGGCCTCCTACAGACAATGCACTTTGATTTGTTGCCCTATCTGCAATAGCACCCGAGATATCACCAGATATATATTGGATTTTTCCCTGACCCTGAGTGTCCGGCCCTATGAGACGGTGGTCTTCTCGGCCCGTGGTGGTCCGAGGTCGTTCCCGCTGCACAGATGCATGCGCCAGGGCCTCCTGCATATAATTCACTTTGGTTTATTGCGCTATCTCTAATAGCACCCGAGATATCACCAGATATATATTGGATTTTTCCCTGACCCTGAGTGTCCGGCCCCATGAGACGGTGGTTTTCTCGGCCCCTGGTCGTCCGAGGTCGTTCCCGCTGCACAGATTCATGCGCCAGGGCCTCCTACAGACAATGCACTTTGATCTACTGCGCTGTCTGTAACAGCACCCGAGATATCACCAGATATATGCTGGATTTTTACATGACCTAGGGTGTCCGGCCCCATGAGTCGGTGGTTTTCTCGGCCCCTGGTGATCCGAGGTCGTTCCCGCTGCACAGATTCATGCGCCAGGGCCTCCTACAGATAACTCACTTTGGTTTATTGCGCTATCTATAATAGCACCCGAGATATCACCAGATATATATTGGATTTTTCCCTGACCCTGAGTGTCCGGCCCCATGAGACGGTAGTTTTCTCGGCCCCTGGTGGTCCGAGGTCGTTCCCGCTGCACAGATTCATGCGCCAGGGCCTCCTGCAGATAATTCACTTTCGTTTATTGCGCTATCTCTAATAACACCCGAGATATCACCAGATATATATTGGATTTTTCCCTTACCCTGAGTGTCCGACCCCACGAGACGGTGGTTTTCTCGGCCCCTGGTGGTCCTAGGTCGTTCCCGCAGCACAGACGCATGTGCCAGGGCCTCGTGCAGATAATTCCATTTGGCTTATTGCGCTATCTCTAATAGCACCCGAGATATCACCAGATATATATTGGATTTTCCCCTGACCCTGAGCGGCCGGCCCCATGAGACGGTGGTCTTCTCGGCCCCTGGTGGTCCGAGGTCGTTCCCGCTGCCCAGATTCATGCGCCACGGCCTCCTACTGACAATGCACTTTGATTTATTGCGCTATCTGTAATAGCACCCGAGATATCACCAGATATATATTGGATATTTCCCTCACCCTGAGTGTCCAGCCCCATCAGACGGTGATTTTCTCGGCCCCTAGTGGTCCGATGTCGTTCCCGCTGCCCAGATTCATTCGCCTGGGCCTCCTACAGACAATGCACTTTGGTTTATTGCGCTATCTGTAATAGCACCCGAGATATCACAAGATATATATTGGATTTTCCCCTGACGCTGGGTGTCCGGACCCATGAGACGGTGGTTTTCTCGGCCCCTGGTGGTCCGAGGTCGTTCCCGCTGCACATATTCATTCGCCTGGGCCTCCTACAGACAATGCACTTTGATTTATTGCTCTATCTCTAATAGCACCCGAGATATCACCGGATATATATTGGATTTTTACATGAACTTGGGTGACGGATTCCGAATATCTGTAATTTTCTCGGCCACTGGTGGTCCGAGGTCGTTCCTGCTGCACAGATTCATTCGCCAGTGCCTCCTATAGACAATGCACTTTGATTTATTGCTCTATCTCTAATAGCACCCGAGATATCACCGGACATATATTGGATTTTTCCCCGACCCTGAGTGTCCGGCCCCATAAGACGGTGGTTTTCTCGGACCCTGGTGATCCGAGGTCATTCCCGCTGCACAGATTCATGCGCCAGGGCCTCCTGCAGATAATTCACTTTGGTTTATTGCGCTATCTCTAATAGCACCCGAGATATCACCAGATATATATTGGATTTTTCCCTGACCCTGAGTGTCCGGACCCATGAGACTGTGGTTTTCTCGGCCCCTGGTAGTCCGAGGTCGTTCCCGCTGGCCAGATTCATGCGCCAGGGTATCCTACAGACCATGCACTTTGATTTATTGCGCTATCTGTAATAGCACCCGAGATATCGCCAGATATATATTGGATTTTTCCCCGACCCTGAGTGTCCAGCCCCATAAGACGGTGGTTTTCTCAACCCTGGTGATCCGAGGTCGTTCCCGCTGCACAGATTCATGCGCCAGGGCCTCCTGCAGATAATTCACTTTGGTTTATTGCGGTATCTCTAATAGCACCCGAGATATCACCAGATATATATTAGATTTTCCCCTGACCCTGAATGTCCGGCCCCATGAGACGGTGATTTTCTCGGCCCCTGGTGGTCCGAGGTCGTTCCCGCTGCCCAGATTCATTCGCCTGGGCCTCCTACAGACAATGCACTTTGATTTATTGCGCTATCTGTAATAGCACCCGAGATATCACCAGATATATATTGAATTTTCCCCTGACCCTGAGTGTCCGGCCCCATGAGACTGTGGTTTTCCCGGCCCCTGGTGGTCCGAGGTCGTTCCCGCTGCACAGATTCATGCGGCAGGGCCTCCTACAGACAATGCACTTTGATTTGTTGGGCTATCTGTAATAGCTGCCGAGCTATCACCAGATATATATTGGATTTTCCCCTGACCCTGAGTGTCCGGCCCCATGAGACGGTGGTTTTCTCGGCCCCTGGTGGTCGGAGGTCGTTCCTGCTGGCCAGATTCATTCGCCTGGGCCTCCTACAGACAATGCACTTTGATTTATTGCGCTATCTGTAATAGCACCCGAGATATCACCAGATATATATTGGATTTTCCCCTGTCCCTGAGTGTCCGGACCCATGAGACGGTGGTTTTCTCGGCCCCTGGTGGTCCGAGGTTGTTCCCGCTCGCCAGATTCATGCGCCTCGGCCTCCTACAGACAATGCACTTTGGTTTATTGCGCTATCTCTTATAGCACCCGAGATATCACCAGATATATATTGGATTTTCCCCTGACCCTGAGTGTCCGGCCCCGTGAGTCGGTGGTTTTCTCGGCCCCTGGTGGCCCGACGTCGTTCCCGCTGCCCGGATTCATGCGCCAGGGCCTCCTACAGACAATGCACTTTGGTTTATTGCGCTATCTCTAATAGCACCCGAGATATCACCAGATATTTGCTGGATTTTTACATGACCTTGGGTGACGGATTCCGAATATCTGTAATTTTCTCGGCCACTGGTGGTCCGAGGTCGTTCCCGCTGCACAGATTCATGCGCCAGGGCCTCCTGCAGATAATTCACTTTCGTTTATTGCGCTATCTCTAATAGCACCCGAAATATCACCAGATATATATTGGATTTTCCCCTGACCCTGAGTGTCCGGCCCCATGAGACGGTGGTTTTCTCGGCTCCTGGTGGTCCGAGGTCGTTCCCGCTGCACAGATTCATGCGCCAGGGCCTCCTGCAGATAATTCACTTTCGTTTATTGCGCTATCTCTAATAGCACCCGAGATATCACCAGATATATATTGGATTTTTCCCTTACCCTGAGTGTCCGGCCCCATGAGACGGTGGTTTTCTCGGCCCCTGGTGGTCCTAGGTCGTTCACGCTGCACAGATGCATGCGCCAGGGCCTCCTGCAGATAATTCCCTTTGGCTTATTGCGCTATCTCTAATAGCACCCGAGATACCACCAGATATATATTGGATTTTCCCCTGACCCTGAGTGGCTGGCCCCATGACACGGTGGTCTTCTCGGCCCCTGGTGGTCCGAGGTCGTTCCCGCTGCCCAGATTCATGCGCCACGGCCTCCTACTGACAATGCACTTTGATTTATTGCGCTATCTGTAATAGCACCCGAGATATCACCAGATATATATTGGATATTTCCCTCACCCTGAGTGTCCAGCCCCATGAGACGGTGGTTTTCTCGGCCCCTGGTGGACCGAGGGCGTTCCCGCTGCACAGATTCATGCGCCAGGGCCTCCTGCAGATAATTCACTTTGGTTTATTGCGCTATCTGTAATAGCACCCGAGATATCACCACATATATATTGGATTTTTCCCTGACCCAGAGTGTCCGGCCCCATGAGACGGTGGTTCTCTCGGCCCCTGGTGGTCCAAGGTCGTTCCCGCTGCACAGATTCATGCGCCAGGGCCTCCTACAGACAATGCACTTTGATTCATTGCGCTATCTGTAATAGCACCCGAGATATCACCAGATATATATTGGATATTTCCCTCACCCTGAGTGTCCAGCCCCATGAGACGGTGGTTTTCTCGGCCCCTGGTGGACCGAGGTCGTTCCCGCTGCACAGATTCATGCGCCAGGGCCTCCTGCAGATAATTCGCTTTGGTTTATTTCGCTATCTGTAATAGGTCCCGAGATATCACCAAATATATATTGGATTTTCCCCAGACCCTGAGTGTCCGGCCGCATGAGACTGTAGTTTTCTCGGTCCCTGGTGGTCCGATGTCGTTCCCGCTGCACAGATTCATGCGCCAGGGCCTCCTACAGACAATGCACTTTGATTTATTGGGCTATCTGTAATAGCACCCGAGATATCACCAGATATATATTGGATATTTCCCTCACCCTGAGTGTCCAGCCCCATGAGACGGTGGTTTTCTTGGCCCTGGTGGACCGAGGTCGTTCCCGTTGCACCGATTCATGCGGCAGGGCCTCCTGCAGATAACTCACTTTGGTTTATTGCGCTATCTCTAATAGCACCCGAGATATCACCAGATATATATTGGATTTTCCCCTGACCCTGAGTGTCCGGCCCCATGAGACTGTGGTTTTCTCGGCCCCTGGTCGTCCGAGGTCGTTCCCGCTGCACAGATTCATGCGCCAGGGCGTCCTGCAGATAATTCACTTTCGTTTATTGCGCTATCTCTAATAGCACCCGAGATATCACTAGATATATATTGGATTTTTCCCTTACCCTGAGTGTCCGGCCCCATGAGACGGTGGTTTTCTCGGCCCCTGGTGGTCCTAGGTCGTTCCCGCTGCACAAATGCATGCGCCAGGGCCTCCTGCAGATAATTCCCTTTGGCTTATTGCGCTATCTCTAATAGCATCCGAGATATCACCACATATATATTGGATTTTTCCCTGACCCAGAGTGTCCGGCCCCATGAGACGGTGGTTTTCTCGGCCCCTGGTGGTCCGAGGTCGTTCCCGCTTCACAGATTCATGCGCCAGGGCCTCCTACAGACATTGCACTTTGATTTATTGCGCTATCTGTAATAGCACCCGAGATATCACCAGATATATATTGGATATTTCCCTCACCCTGAGTGTCCAGCCCCATCAGACGGTGGTTTTCTCGGCCCCTGGTGGACCGAGGTCGTTCCCGCTGCACAGATTTATGCGCCTGGGCCTCCTGCAGATAATTCACTTTGATTTATTTCGCTGTCTGTAATAGGACCCGAGATATCACCAGATATATATTGGATTTTCCCCAGACACTGAGTGTTCGGCGCCATGTGACTGTAGTTTTCTCGGCCCCTGGTGGTCCGAGGTCGTTCCCGCTGCACAGATTCATGCGCCAGGGCCTCCTACAGACAATGCACTTTGATTTATTGCGCTATCTGTAATAGCACCCGAGATATCACCAGATATATATTGGATTTTTCCCTGACCCTGAGTGTCCGGCCCCATGAGACGGTGGTTTTCCCGGCTCCTGGTGGTCCGAGGTCGTTCCCGCTGCACAGATTCATGCGCCAGTGCCTCCTACAGACAATGCACTTTGATTTATTGCGCTATCTGTAATAGCACCCGAGATATCACCAGATATATATTGGATTTTTCACTGACCCAGAGTGTCCGGCCCCATGAGACGGTGGTTTTCTCGGCCCCTGGCGGTCCGAGGTCGTTCCCGCTGCACAGATGCATGCGCCAGGGCCTCCTGCAGATAATTCACTTTGGTTAATTGTGCTATCTCTAATAGCAGCCGAGATATCACCAGATATATATTGGATTTTCCCCTGACCCTGAGTGTCCGGCCCCATGAGACTGTGGTTTTCTCGGCCCCTGGTCGTCCGAGGTCGTTCCCGCTGCACAGATTCATGCGCCAGGGCCTCCTACAAGTAATGCACTTTGATTTATTGCGCTATCTGTAATAGCACCCGAGATATCACCAGATATATATTGGATTTTTCCCTGACCCTGAGTGTCCGGCCCCATCAGACGGTGGTTTTCTCGGCCCCTGGTGGACCGAGGTCGTTCCCGCTGCACAGATTCATGCGCCTGGGCCTCCTGCAGATAATTCACTTTGATTTATTTCGCTATCTGTAATAGGACCCGAGATATCACCAGATATATATTGGATATTTCCCTCAGCCTGAGTGTCCAGCCCCATGAGACGGTGGTTTTCTTGGCCCTGGTGGACCGAGGTCGTTCCCGCTGCACAGATTCATGCGCCAGGGCCTTCTGCAGATAACTCACTTTGGTTTATTGCGCTATCTCTAATAGCACCCGAGATATCACCAGATATATATTGGATTTTTCCCTGACCCTGAGTGTCCGGCCCCATGAGACGGTGGTTTTCTCGGCTCCTGGTGGTCCGAGGTCGTTCCCGCTGCACAGATGCATGCGCCAGGACCTCCTGCAGATAACTCCCTTTGGCTTATTGCGCTATCTCTAATAGCACCCGAGATATCACCACATATATATTGGATTTTCCCCTGACCCAGAGTGTCCGGCCCCATGAGACGGTGGTTTTCTCGGCCCCTGCTGGTCCGAGGTCGTTCCCGCTGCACAGATTCATGCGCCAGGGCCTCCTACAGACAATGCACTTTGATTCATTGCGCTATCTGTAATAGCACCCGAGATATCCCCAGATATATATTGGATATTTCCCTCACCCTGAGAGTCCAGCCCCATGAGACGGTGGTTTTCTCGGCCCCTGGTGGACCGAGGTCGTTCCCGCTGCACAGATTCATGCGCCAGAGCCTCCTGCAGATAATTCACTTTGGTTTATTTCGCTATCTGCAATAGGACCCGAGATATCACCAGATATATATTGGATTTTTCCCTGACCCAGAGTGTCCGGCCCCATGAGACTGAAGTTTTCTCGGCCCCTGTTGGTCCGAGGTCGTTCCCGCTGCACAGATTCATGCGCCAGGGCCTCCTACAGACAATGCACTTTGATATATTGCGCTATCTGCAATAGCACCCGAGATATCACCACATATATATTGGATTTTTCCCTGACCCAGAGTGTCCGGCCCCATGAGACGGTGGTTTTCTCGGCCCCTGGTGGTCCGAGGTCGTTCCCGCTTCACAGATTCATGCGCCGGGGCCTCCTACAGACATTGCACTTTGATTTATTGCGCTATCTGTAATAGCACCCGAGATATCACAAGATATATATTGGATATTTCCCTCACCCTGAGTGTCCAGCCCCATGAGACGGTGGTTCTCTCGGCCCCTGGTGGACCGAGGTTGTTCCCGCTGCACAGATTCATGCGCCACGGCCTCCTGCAGATAATTCACTTTGGCTTATTGCGCTATCTCTAATAGCACCCGAGATATCACCAGATATATATTGGATTTTTCCCTTACCCTGAGTGTCCGGCCCCATGAGACGGTGGTTTTCTCGGCCACTGGCGGTCCGAGGTCGTTCCCGCTGCACAGATGCATGCGCCAGGGCCTCCTGCAGATAATTCACTTTGGCTTATTGCGCTATCTCTAATAGCACCCGAGATATCACCAGATATATATTGGATTTTGCCCTGACCCTGAGTGTCCGGCCCCATGAGACTGTGGTTTTCTCGGCCCCTGGTGGTCCTAGGTCGTTCCCGCTGCACAGATGCATGCGCCAGGGCCTCCTGCAGATAATTCCCTTTGGCTTATTGCGCTATCTCTAATAGCACCCGAGATATCACCACATATATATTGGATTTTTCCCTGACCCAGAGTGTCCGGCCCCATGAGACGGTGGTTTTCTCGGCCCCTGGTGGTCCGAGGTCGTTCCCGCTTCACAGATTCATGCGCCAGGGCCTCCTACAGACATTGCACTTTGATTTATTGCGCTATCTGTAATAGCACCCGAGATATCACCAGATATATATTGGATTTTCCCCTGACCCTGAGTGGCCGGCCCCATGAGACGGTGGTCTTCTCGGCCCCTGGTGGTCCGAGGTCGTTCCCGCTGCCCAAATTCATGCGCCACGGCCTCCTACTGACAATGCACTTTGATTTATTGCGCTATCTGTAATAGCACCCGAGATATCACCAGATATATATTGGATATTTCCCTGAACCTGAGTGTCCGGCCCCATGAGATGGTGGTTTTCTCGGCCCCTGGTGATCCGAGGTCGTTCCCGCTGCACAGATTCATGCACCAGGGCCTCTTGCAGACAATTCACTTTAGTTTATTGCGCTATCACTAATAGCACCCGAGATATCACCAGATATATGCTGCATTTTTACATGACCTTGGGTGACGGATTCCGAATATCACTAATTTTCTCGGCCCCTGGTGGTCCGAGGTCGTTCCCGCTGCACAGATTAATGCGCCAGGGCCTCCTACAGACAATGCACTTTGATTTATTGCGCAATGTGTAATAGCACCCGAGATATCACCAGATATATGCTGCATTTTTACATGACCTTGGGTGACGGATTCCGAATATCACTAATTTTCTCGGCGCCTGGTGTTTCGAGGTCGTTCCCGCTGCACAGATACATGCGCCAGGGCCTCCTACAGACAATGCACTTTGATTTATTGCGCTATCTGTAATAGCACCCGAGATATCACCAGATATATGCTGCATTTTTACATGACCTTGGGTGACGGATTCCGAATATCACTAATTTTCTCGGCCCCTGGTGGTCCGAGGTCGTTCCTGCTGCACAGATTCATTCGCCAGGGCCTCCTACAGACAATGCACTTTGATTTATTGCGGTATCTCTAATAGCACCCTAGATATCACCAGATATATATTGGGTTTTTCCCTGACCCTTACAGTCCGGCCCCATGAGACGGTGATTTTCTCGGCCCCTGGTGGTCCGAGGTCGTTCCCGCTGCACAGAATCATGCGCCAGGGCTTCCTGCAGACAATGCACTTTGGTTTATTGCGCTATCTCTAATAGCACCCGAGATATCACCAGATATATATTGGATTTTCCCCTGAACCTGAGTGTCCGGCCCCATGAGATGGTGGTTTTCTCGGCCCCTGGTGATCCGAGGTCGTTCCCGATGCACAGATTCATGCACCAGGGCCTCTTGCAGACAATTCACATTGGTTTATTGCGCTATCACTAATAGCACCCGAGATATCACCAGATATATATTGGATTTTTCACTGACCCTGAGTGTCCCGCCCCATGAGACTGTGGTTTTCTCGGCCCCTGGTGGTCCGAGGTCGTTCCCGTTGCACAGATTCATGCGCCAGGGCCTCCTGCAGATAATTCACTTTGGTTTATTGCGCTATCTTTAATAGCACCCGAGATATCACCAGATATATATTGGATTTTTCCCTGACCCTGAGTGTCCGGCCCCATGAGACGGTGGTTTTCTCGGCCCCTGGTGGTCCTAGGTCGTTCCCGCTGCACAGATGCATGCGCCAGGGCCTCCTGCAGATAATTCACTTTGGCTTATTGCGCTATCTCTAATAGCACCCGAAATATCACCAGATATATATTGGATTTTGCCCTGACCCTGAGTGTCCGGCCCCATGAGACTGTGGTTTTCTCGGCCCCTGGTGGTCCGAGGTCGTTCCCGTTGCACAGATTCATGCGCCAGGGCCTCCTGCAGATAATTCACTTTGGTTTATTGCGCTATCTCTAATAGCACCCGAGATATCACCAGATATATATTGGATTTTCCCCTGACCCTGTGTGTCCGGCCCCATGTGACTGTGGTTTTCTCGCCCCCTGGTGGTCCGTGGTCGTTCCCGCTGCACAGATGCATGCGCCAGGGCCTCCTGCAGATAACTCACTTGGGTTTATTGCGCTATCTTTAATAGCACCCGAGATATCACCAGATATATATTGGATTTTTCCCTTACCCTGAGCGTCCGGCCCCATGAGACGGTGGTTTTCTCGGCCCCTGGCGGTCCGAGGTCGTTCCCGCTGCACAGATGCATGCGCCAGGGCCTCCTGCAGATAATTCACTTTGGCTTATTGCGCTATCTCTAATAGCACCCGAGTTATCACCAGATATATATTGGATTTTGCCCTGACCCTGAGTGTCCGGCCCCATGAGACTGTGGTTTTCTCGGCCCCTGGTGGTCCGAGGTCGTTCCCGTTGCACAGATTCATGCGCCAGGGCCTCCTGCAGATAATTCACTTTGGTTTATTGCGCTATCTCTAATAGCACCCGAGATATCACCAGATATATATTGGATTTTCCCCTGACCCTGTGTGTCCGGCCCCATGTGACTGTGGTTTTCTCGCCCCCTGGTGGTCCGTGGTCGTTCTCGCTGCACAGATTCATGCGCCAGGGCCTCCTGCAGATAATTCACTTTGGTTTATTGCGCTATCTCGAACAGCACCCAAGATATCACCAGATATATATTGGATTTTTCCCTGACCCTGAGTAGCCGGCCCCATGAGACTGTGGTTTTTTCGGCCCCTGGTGGTCCGAGGTCGTTCCCGTTGCACAGATTCATGCGCCAGGGCCTCCTGCAGATAATTCACTTTGATTTATTGCGCTATCTGTAATAGCACCCGAGATATCACCAGATATATATTGGATTTCTCACTGACCCTAAGTGTCCGGCCCCTCGGGACGGTGGTTTTCTCGGCCCCTGGAGGTCCGAGGTCGTTCCCGCTGCACAGATTCATGCGCCAGGGCCTCCTACAGATAACTCACTTTGGTTTATTGCGCTATCTATAATAGCACCCGAGATATCACCAGATATATATTGGATTTTTCCCTGACCCTGAGTGTCCGGCCCCATGAGACGGTAGTTTTCTCGGCCCCTGGTGGTCCGAGGTCGTTCCCGCTGCACAGATTCATGCGCCAGGGCCTCCTACAGACAATGCAGTTTGATTTATTGCGCCATCTGTAATAGCACCCGAGATATCACCAGATATATATTGGATTTTTCCCTTACCCTGAGTGTCCGGCCCCATGAGACGGTGGTTTTCTCGGCCCCTGGCGGTCCGAGGTCGTTCCCGCTGCACAGATGCATGCGCCAGGGCCTCCTGCAGATAATTCACTTTGGCTTATTGCGCTATCTCTAATAGCACCCGAGATATCACCAGATATATATTGGATTTTGCCCTGACCCTGAGTGTCCGGCCCCATGAGACTGTGGTTTTCACGGCCCCTGGTGGTCCGAGGTCGTTCTCGTTGCACAGATTCATGCGCCAGGTCCTCCTGCAGATAATTCACTTTGGTTTATTGCGCTATCTCTAATAGCACCCGAGATATCACCAGATATATATTGGATTTTTCCCTGACCCTGAGTGTCCGGCCCCATGAGACGGTGGTTTTCTCGGCCCCTGGTGGTCCTAGGTCGTTCCCGCTGCACAGATGCATGCGCCAGGGCGTCCTGCAGATAATTCCCTCTGGCTTATTGCGCTATCTCTAATAGCACCCGAGATATCACCAGATATATATTGGATTTTCCCCTGACCCTGAGTGGCCGGCCCCATGAGACTGTGGTCTTCTCGGCCCCTGGTGGTCCGAGGTCGTTCCCGCTGCCCAAATTCATGCGCCACGGCCTCCTACTGACAATGCACTTTGATTTATTGCGCTATCTGTAATAGCACCCGAGATATCACCAGATATATATTGGATATTTCCCTGAACCTGAGTGTCCGGCCCCATGAGATGGTGGTTTTCTCGGCCCCTGGTGATCCGAGGTCGTTCCCGCTTCACAGATTCATGCACCAGGGCCTCTTGCAGACAATTCACTTTAGTTTATTGCGCTATCACTAATAGCACCCGAGATATCACCAGATATATGCTGCATTTTTACATGACCTTGGGTGACGGATTCCGAATATCACTAATTTTCTCGGCCCCTGGTGGTCCGAGGTCGTTCCCGCTGCACAGATTCATGCGCCAGGGCCTCCTACAGACAATGCACTTTGATTTATTGCGCAATGTGTAATAGCACCCGAGATATCACCAGATATATGCTGCATTTTTACATGACCTTGGGTGACGGATTCCGAATATCACTAATTTTCTCGGCGCCTGGTGTTTCGAGTTCGTTCCCGCTGCACAGATACATGCGCCAGGGCCTCCTACAGACAATGCACTTTGATTTATTGCGCTATCTGTAATAGCACCCGAGATATCACCAGATATATGCTGCATTTTTACATGACCTTGGGTGACGGATTCCGAATATCACTAATTTTCTCGGCCCCTGGTGGTCCGAGGTCGTTCCTGCTGCACAGATTCATTCGCCAGGGCCTCCTACAGACAATGCACTTTGATTTATTGCGGTATCTCTAATAGCACCCTAGATATCACCAGATATATATTGGGTTTTTCCCTGACCCTTACAGTCCGGCCCCATGAGACGGTGATTTTCTCGGCCCCTGGTGGTCCGAGGTCGTTCCCGCTGCACAGAATCATGCGCCAGGGCTTCCTGCAGACAATGCACTTTGGTTTATTGCGCTATCTCTAATAGCACCCGAGATATCACCAGATATATATTGGATTTTCCCCTGAACCTGAGTGTCCGGCCCCATGAGATGGTGGTTTTCTCGGCCCCTGGTGATCCGAGGTCGTTCCCGCTGCACAGATTTATGCACCAGGGCCTCTTGCAGACAATTCACATTGGTTTATTGCGCTATCACTAATAGCACCCGAGATATCACCAGATATATATTGGATTTTTCACTGACCCTGAGTGTCCGGCCCCATGAGACTGTGGTTTTCTCGGCCCCTGGTGGTCCGAGGTCGTTCCCGTTGCACAGATTCATGCGCCAGGGCCTCCTGCAGATAATTCACTTTGGTTTATTGCGCTATCTTTAATAGCACCCGAGATATCACCAGATATATATTGGATTTTTCCCTTACCCTGAGCGTCCGGCCCCATGAGACGGTGGTTTTCTCGGCCCCTGGCGGTCCGAGGTCGTTCCCGCTGCACAGATGCATGCGCCAGGGCCTCCTGCAGATAATTCACTTTGGCTTATTGCGCTATCTCTAATAGCACCCGAGATATCACCAGATATATATTGGATTTTGCCCTGACCCTGAGTGTCCGGCCCCATGAGACTGTGGTTTTCTCGGCCCCTGGTGGTCCGAGGTCGTTCCCGTTGCACAGATTCATGCGCCAGGGCCTCCTGCAGATAATTCACTTTGGTTTATTGCGCTATCTCTAATAGCACCCGAGATATCACCAGATATATATTGGATTTTCCCCTGACCCTGTGTGTCCGGCCCCATGTGACTGTGGTTTTCTCGCCCCCTGGTGGTCCGTGGTCGTTCCCGCTGCACAGATGCATGCGCCAGGGCCTCCTGCAGATAACTCACTTGGGTTTATTGCGCTATCTCTAATAGCACCCGCGATATCACCAGATATATATTGGATTTTCCCCTGACGCTGAGTGTCCGGCCCCATGTGACTGTGGTTTTCTCGGCCCATGGTGTTCCGAGGTCGTCCGAGCTGCACAGATTCATGCGCCAGGGCCTCCTACAGACAATGCACTTTGATTTATTGTGCTATCTGTAATAGTACCCGAGATATCACCAGATATATATTGGATTTTTCCCTGACCCTGAGTGTCCGGCCCCATGAGACGGTGGTTTCCTCGGCCCCTGGTGGTCCGAGGTCGTTCCCGCTGTCCAGATTCATGCGCCAGGGCCTCCTACAGACAATGCACTTTGATTTATTGCGCTATCTGTAATCGCACCCGAGATATCACCAGATATATATTGGATTTTTCTCTGACCCTGAGTGTCCGGCCCCATGAGACGGTGGTTTTCTCGGCCCCTGGTGGTCCGAGGTCGTTCCCGCTGGCCAGATTCATGCGCCAGGGCATTCTACAGACAACGCACTTTGATTTATTGCGCTATCTCTAATGGCACCCGAGATATCACCAGATATATATTGCATTTTTCCCTGACCCTGTGTGTCCGGCCCCATGAGACTGTGGTTTTCTCGGCCCCTCGTGTTCCAAGGTCATTCCCGCTGGCCAGATTCATGCGCCAGGGCCTCCTACAGACAATGCACTTTGATTTATTGCGCTATCTCTAATAGCACCCGAGATATCACTAGATATATATTGGATTTTCCCCTGACCCTGAGTGTCCGGCCCCATGAGACGGTGGTTTTCTCGGTCCCTCGTGGTCCGAGGTCGATCCCGCTGCACAGATTCATGCGCCAGGGCCTCCTACAGACAATGCACTTTGATTTATTGCGCTATCTGTAATAGCACCCGAGATATAACCAGATATATATTTGATTTTTCCCAGACCCTGAGTGTCCGGCCCCATGAGACGGTGGTTTTCTCGGCCCCTGGTGGTCCGAGGTAGTTCCCGCTGCACAGATGCATGCGCCAGGGCCTCCTGCAGACAATGCACTTTGATTTATTGCGCTATCTGTAATAGCACCCGAGATATCACCAGACATATATCGGATTTTTCCCTGACCCTGAGTGTCCGGCCCCATGAGACGGTGGTTTTCTCGGCCCTTGGTGGTCCGAGGTCGTTCCCGCTGGCCAGATTCATGCTCCAGGGCCTCCTACAGACAATGCACTCTGATTTATTGCGCTATCTGTAATAGCACCCGAGATATCACCAGATATATATTGGATTTTCCCCTGACCCTGAGTGTCCGGCCCCATGTGACTGTGGTTTTCTCGGCCCATGGTGTTCCGAGGTCGTCCGAGCTGCACAGATTCATGCGCCAGGGCCTCCTACAGACAATGCACTTTGATTTATTGTGCTATCTGTAATAGTACCCGAGATATCACCAGATATATATTGGATTTTTCCCTGACCCTGAGTGTCCGGCCCCATGAGACGGTGGTTTTCTCGGCCCCTGGTGGTCCGAGGTTGTTCCCGCTGTCCAGATTCATGCGCCAGGGCCTCCTACAGACAATGCACTTTGATTTATTGCGCTATCTGTAATCGCACCCGAGATATCACCAGATATATATTGGATTATTCCCTGACCCTGAGTTTCCGGCCCCATGAGACGGTGGTTTTCTCGGCCCCTGGTGGTCCGAGGTCGTTCGAGCTGCACAGATTCATGCGCCAGGGCCTCCTACAGACAAAGCACTTTGATTTGTTGCGCTATCTCTAATAGCAGCCGAGATATCACCAGATATATATTGGATTTTCCCCTGACCCTGAGTGTCCGGCCCCATGAGACGGTGGTTTTCTCGGCCCCTGGTGGTGCGAGGTCGTTCCCGCTGGCCAGATTCATGCGCCAGGGCATTCTACAGACACCGCACCTTGATTTATTGCGCTATCTCTAATGGCACCCGAGATATCACCAGATATATATTGCATTTTTCCCTGACCCTGTGTGTCCGGCCCCATGAGACTGTGGTTTTCTCGGCCCCTCGTGTTCCAAGGTCATTCCCCCTGGCCAGATTCATGCGCCAGGGCCTCCTACAGACAATGCACTTTGATTTATTGCGCTATCTCTAATAGCACCCGAGATATCACTAGATATATATTGGATTTTCCCCTGACCCTGAGTGTCCGGCCCCATGAGACGGTGGTTTTCTCGGTCCCCCGTGGTCCGAGGTCGATCCCGCTGCACAGATTCATGCGCCAGGGCCTCCTACAGACAATGCGCTTCGAATTATTTCGCTATCTCTAATAGCACCCGAGATATCACCAGATATATAATGGATTTTTCCCCGACCCTGACAGTCCGGCCCCATGAGACGGTGATAATCTCGGCCCCTGGTGGTCCGAGGTCGTTCCCGCTGCACAGATTCATGCGCCAGGGCCTCCTACAGACAATGCACTTTGATTTATTGCGCTATCTCTAATAGCACCCGAGATATCACTAGATATATATTGGATTTTCCCCTGACCCTGAGTGTCCGGCCCCATGGGGCGGTGGTTTTCTCGGCCCCTGGTGGTCCGAGGTCATAACCGCTGCACAGATTCATGCGGCAGGGCCTCCCGCAGACAAAGCACTTTGGTTCATTGCGCTATCTGTAATAGCACCCGAGATATCACCAGATATATGCTGGATTTTTACATGACCTTGTGTGACGGATTCCGAATATCTGTAATTTCATCGGCCCCTGGTAGTCCGAGGTCGTTCCCTCTGCACAGATTCATACGCCAGTGCCTCCTACAGACAATGCACTTTGATTTATTGCGCTATCTCTAATAGCACCCGAGATATCACCAGATATATAATGGATTTTTCCCCGACCCTGACAGTCCGGCCCCATGAGACGGTGATAATCTCGGCCCCTGGTGGTCCGAGGTCGTTCCCGCTGCACAGAATCATGCATCAGGGCTTCCTGCAGACAATGCACTTTGATTTATAGCGCTATCTCAAATAGCACCCGAGATATCACCAGATATATATTGGATTTTTCCCTGACCCTGAGTGTCCGGCCCCATGAGACGGTGATAATCTCGGCCCCTGGTGGTCCGAGGTCGTTCCCGCTGCACAGAATCATGCATCAGGGCTTCCTGCAGACAATGCACTTTGATTTATAGCGCTATCTCAAATAGCACCCGAGATATCACCAGATATATATTGGATTTTCCCCTGACCCTGAGTGTCCGGCCCGTGAGACTGTGGTTTTCTCGGCCCCTGGTGGTCCGAGGTCGTTCCCGCTGGCCAGATTCATGCGCCAGGGCCTGCTACAGACAATGCACTTTGATTTATTGCGCTATCTGTAATAGCACCCGCGATATCACCAGATATATATTGGATTATTCCCTGACCCTGAGTGTCCGGCCCCATGAGACGGTGGTTTTCTCGGCCCGTGGTGGTCCGAGGTCGTTCCCGCTGCACAGATTCATGCGCCAGGGCCTCCTGCAGATAATTCACTTTGGTTTATTGCGCTATCTCTAATAGCACCCGCGATATCACCAGATATATATTGGATTTTCCCCTGACCCTGAGTGTCCGGCCGCATGAGACGGAGGCTTTCTCGGCCCCTGGTTGTCCGAGGTCGTTCGAGCTGCACAGATTCATGCGCCAGTGCCTCCTGCAGATAACTCACTTTAGTTTATTGCGCTATCTCTAATAGCACCCGCGATATCACCAGATATATATTGGATTTTCCCCCGACCCTGACAGTCCGGCCCCATGAGTCGGTGATAATCTCGGACCCTGGTGGTCCGAGGTCGTTCCCGCTGCACAGAATCATGCATCAGGGCTTCCTGCAGACAATGCACTTTGATTTATAGCGCTATCTCAAATAGCACCCGAGATATCACCAGATATATATTGGATTTTCCCCTGACCCTGAGTGTCCGGCCCCATGAGACTGTGGTGTTCTCGGCCCCTGGTGGTCCGTGGTCGTTCCCGCTGGCCAGATTCATGCGCCAGGGCCTGCTACAGACAATGCACTTTGATTTATTGCGCTATCTGTAATAGCACCCGTGATATCACCAGATATATATTGGATTATTCCCTGACCCTGAGTGTCGGGCCCCATGAGACGGTGGTTTTCTCGGCCCGTGGTGGTCCGAGGTCGTTCCCGCTGCACAGATTCATGCGCCAGGGCCTCCTGCAGATAATTCACTTTGGTTTATTGCGCTATCTCTAATAGCACCCGAGATATCACCAGATATATAATGGATTTTTCTCCGACCCTGACAGTCCGGCCCCATGATACGGTGGTTTTCTCGGCCCCTAGTGTTCCGAGGTCGTTCCTGCTGCACAGATTCATGCGCCAGGGCCCCCTGCAGATAATTCAGTTTGGTTTAGTGCGGTATCTGTAAGAGCACCCGAGATATCACCAGATATATATTGGATTTTTCCCCGACCCTGAGTGTCCGGCCCCATGTGTCGATGGTTTTCTAGTTCCCTCGTGGTCCGAGTACGATCCCGCTGAACAGATTCATGCGCCAGGGTTTCATGCAGACAATTCAGTTTGGTTTATTGCGCTATCTCTAAAAGCACCCGAGATATCACCAGATATATATTGGATTTTTCCCAGACCCTGACAGTCCGGCCCCATGTGTCGATGGTTTTCTCGTTCCCTCGTGGTCCGAGTACGATCCCGCTGAACAGATTCATGCGCCAGGGTTTCCTGCAGACAATTCAATTTGGTTTATTGCGCTATCTCTAAAAGCACCCGAGATATCACCAGATATATATTGGATTTTTCCCTCACCCTGAGTGTCCGGCCCCATGAGACTGTGGTTTTCTCGGCCCCTGGTGGTCCGAGGTCGTTCCCGCTGTCCAGATTCATGCGCCAGGGCCTCCTACAGACAATGCACTTTGATTTATTGTGCTATCTGTAATAGTACCCGAGATATCACCAGATATATATTGGATTTTTCCCTGACCCTGAGTGTCCGGCCCCATGAGACGGTGGTTTCCTCGGCACCTGGTGGTCCGAGGTCGTTCCCGCTGTCCAGATTCATGCGCCAGGGCCTCCTACAGACAATGCACTTTGATTTATTGCGCTATCTCTAATAGCACCCGAGATATCGTCGGATATATATTGGATTTTCCCCTGACCCTGAGTGTCCGGCCCCATGAGACGGTGTTTTTCTCGGCCCCTGGTGTTCCGAGGTCGTTCGAGCTGCACAGATTCATGCGCCAGGGCCTCCTACAGACAAAGCACTTTGATTTGTTGCGCTATCTCTAATAGCAGCCGAGATATCACCAGATAAATATTGGATTTTTCCCTGACCCTGAGTGTCCGGCCCCATGAGACTGTGGTTTTCTCGGCCCCTCGTGTTCCAAGGTCATTCCCGCTGGCCAGATTCATGCGCCAGGGCCTCCTACAGACAATGCACTTTGATTTATTGCGCTATCTCTAATAGCACCCGAGATATCACTAGATATATATTGGATTTTCCCCTGACCCTGAGTGTCCGGCCCCATGAGACGGTGGTTTTCTCGTTCCCTCGTGGTCCGAGTATGATCCCGCTGAACAGATTCATGCACCAGGGTTTCCTGCAGACAATTCAATTTGGTTTATTGCGCTATCTATAAAAGCACCCGAGATATCAGCAGATATATATTGGATTTTTCACTGACCCTGAGTGACCGGCCCCATGAGACGGTAGTTTTCTCGGCCGCTGGTGGTCCGAGGTCGTTCCCGCTGCACAGATTCATGCGCCAGGGCCTCCTACAGACAATGCACTTTGATTTATTGCGCTATCTGTAATAGCACCCGAGATATCAGCAGATATATATTGGATTTTTCACTGACCCTGAGTGTCCGGCCCCATGAGACGGTCGTTTTCTCGGCCCCTGGTGGTCCGAGGTCGTTCCCGCTGCACAGATTCATGCGCCATGGCCTCCTGCAGATAATTCACTTTGGTTTATTGCGCTATCTCTAATAGCACCCGAGATATCAGCAGATGTATATTGGATTTTTCACTGACCCTGAGTGACCGGCCCCATGAGAC
Source organism: Nomia melanderi (assembly GCF_051020985.1). Lineage (NCBI taxonomy): Eukaryota > Metazoa > Arthropoda > Insecta > Hymenoptera > Halictidae > Nomia > Nomia melanderi. The sequence continues at coordinate 6,904,751 of NW_027475131.1, forward strand.
GGTAGTTTTCTCGGCCCCTGGTGGTCCGAGGTCGTTCCCGCTGCACAGATTCATGCGCCAGGGCCTACTGCAGATAATTCACTTTGATTTATTGCGCTATCTGTAATAGCACCCGAGATATCACCACATATATATTGGATTTTTCACTGACCCTGAGTATCCGGCCCCATGAGACGGTGGTTTTCTCGGCCCCTGGTCGTCCGAGGTCGTTCCCGCTGCACAGATTCATGCGCCAGGACCACCTACAGGCAATGCACTTTGATTTATTGCGCTATCTGTAATAGCACCCGAGATATCCCCAGATATATATTGGATTTTACCCTGACCCTGATTGTCCGGCCCCATGAGACGGTCGTTGTCTCGGCCCCTGGAGGTCCGAGGACGTTTCCGCTGAAGAGATTCATGCGCCAGGGCCTCCTACAGGTAATGCACTTTGATTTATTGCGCTATCTGTAATAGCACCCGAGATATCACCAGATATATATTGGATTTTTCCCTGACCCTGAGTGTCCGGCCCCTTGAAAAGGTGGTTTTCTCGGCCCCTGGTGGTCCGAGGTCGTTCCCGCTGCACAGATTCATGCGCCAGGGTCTCCTACAGGCAATGCACTTTGATTTATTGCGCTATCTGTAATAGCACCCGAGATATCACCAGATATATATTGGATTTTACCCTGACCCTGTGTGTCCGGCCCCATGAGACTGTGGTTTTCTCGGCCCCTGGAGGTCCGAGGACGTTTCCGCTGCAGAGATTCATGCGCCAGGGCCTCCTACAGGTAATGCACTTTGATTTATTGCGCTATCTGTAATAGCACCCGAGATATCACCAGATATATATTGGATTTTTCCCTGACCCTGAGTGTCCGGCCCCATGAGACGGTGGTTTCCTCGGCCCCTGGTGGTCCGAGGTCGTTCCCGCTGTCCAGATTCATGCGCCAGGGCCTCCTACAGACAATGCACTTTGATTTATTGCGCTATCTCTAATAGCACCCGAGATATCGTCGGATATATATTGGATTTTCCCCTGACCCTGAGTGTCCGGCCCCATGAGACGGTGTTTTTCTCGGCCCCTGGTGTTCCGAGGTCGTTCGAGCTGCACAGATTCATGCGCCAGGGCCTCCTACAGACAAAGCACTTTGATTTGTTGCGCTATCTCTAATAGCAGCCGAGATATCACCAGATAAATATTGGATTTTTCCCTGACCCTGAGTGTCCGGCCCCATGAGACTGTGGTTTTCTGGGCCCCTCGTGTTCCAAGGTCATTCCCGCTGGCCAGATTCATGCGCCAGGGCCTCCTACAGACAATGCACTTTGATTTATTGCGCTATCTCTAATAGCACCCGAGATATCACTAGATATATATTGGATTTTCCCCTGACCCTGAGTGTCCGGCCCCATGAGACGGTGGTTTTCTCGTTCCCTCGTGGTCCGAGTATGATCCCGCTGAACAGATTCATGCACCAGGGTTTCCTGCAGACAATTCAATTTGGTTTATTGCGCTATCTCTAAAAGCACCCGAGATATCAGCAGATATATATTGGATTTTTCACTGACCCTGAGTGACCGGCCCCATGAGACGGTAGTTTTCTCGGCCCCTGGTGGTCCGAGGTCGTTCCCGCTGCACAGATTCATGCGCCAGGGCCTCCTACAGACAATGCACTTTGATTTATTGCGCTATCTGTAATAGCACCCGAGATATCAGCAGATATATATTGGATTTTTCACTGACCCTGAGTGTCCGGCCCCATGAGACGGTCGTTTTCTCGGCCCCTGGTGGTCCGAGGTCGTTCCCGCTGCACAGATTCATGCGCCATGGCCTCCTGCAGATAATTCACTTTGGTTTATTGCGCTATCTCAAATAGCACCCGAGATATCAGCAGATATATATTGGATTTTTCCCTGACCCTGAGTGTCCGGCCCCATGAGACGGTGATAATCTCGGCCCCTGGTGGTCCGAGGTCGTTCCCGCTGCACAGATTCATGCGCCAGGGCCTACTGCAGATAATTCACTTTGATTTATTGCGCTATCTGTAATAGCACCCGAGATATCACCACATATATATTGGATTTTTCACTGACCCTGAGTATCCGGCCCCATGAGACGGTGGTTTTCTCGGCCCCTGGTCGTCCGAGGTCGTTCCCGCTGCACAGATTCATGCGCCAGGACCACCTACAGGCAATGCACTTTGATTTATTGCGCTATCTGTAATAGCACCCGAGATATCCCCAGATATATATTGGATTTTACCCTGACCCTGATTGTCCGGCCCCATGAGACGGTCGTTGTCTCGGCCCCTGGAGGTCCGAGGACGTTTCCGCTGAAGAGATTCATGCGCCAGGGCCTCCTACAGGTAATGCACTTTGATTTATTGCGCTATCTGTAATAGCACCCGAGATATCACCAGATATATATTGGATTTTTCCCTGACCCTGAGTGTCCGGCCCCTTGAAAAGGTGGTTTTCTCGGCCCCTGGAGGTCCGAGGACGTTTCCGCTGCAGAGATCCATGCGCCAGGGCCTCCTACAGGTAATGCACTTTGATTTATTGCGCTATCTGTAATAGCACCCGAGATATCACCAGATATATATTGGATTTTTCCCTGACCCTGAGTGTCCGGCCCAATGAGAAGGTGGTTGTCTCGGCCGCTGGTGGTCCGAGGTCGTTCCCGCTGCACAGATTCATGCGCCAGGGCCTCCTACAGACAATGCACTTTGATTTATTGCGCTATCTGTAATAGCACCCGAGATATCAGCAGATATATATTGGATTTTTCACTGACCCTGAGTGTCCGGCCCCATGAGACGGTCGTTTTCTCGGCCCCTGGTGGTCCGAGGTCGTTCCCGCTGCACAGATTCATGCGCCATGGCCTCCTGCAGATAATTCACTTTGGTTTATTGCGCTATCTCTAATAGCACCCGAGATATCAGCAGATGTATATTGGATTTTTCACTGACCCTGAGTGACCGGCCCCATGAGACGGTAGTTTTCTCGGCCCCTGGTGGTCCGAGGTCGTTCCCGCTGCACAGATTCATGCGCCAGGGCCTACTGCAGATAATTCACTTTGATTTATTGCGCTATCTGTAATAGCACCCGAGATATCACCACATATATATTGGATTTTTCACTGACCCTGAGTATCCGGCCCCATGAGACGGTGGTTTTCTCGGCCCCTGGTCGTCCGAGGTCGTTCCCGCTGCACAGATTCATGCGCCAGGACCACCTACAGGCAATGCACTTTGATTTATTGCGCTATCTGTAATAGCACCCGAGATATCCCCAGATATATATTGGATTTTACCCTGACCCTGATTGTCCGGCCCCATGAGACGGTCGTTGTCTCGGCCCCTGGAGGTCCGAGGACGTTTCCGCTGAAGAGATTCATGCGCCAGGGCCTCCTACAGGTAATGCACTTTGATTTATTGCGCTATCTGTAATAGCACCCGAGATATCACCAGATATATATTGGATTTTTCCCTGACCCTGAGTGTCCGGCCCCTTGAAAAGGTGGTTTTCTCGGCCCCTGGTGGTCCGAGGTCGTTCCCGCTGCACAGATTCATGCGCCAGGGTCTCCTACAGGCAATGCACTTTGATTTATTGCGCTATCTGTAATAGCACCCGAGATATCACCAGATATATATTGGATTTTACCCTGACCCTGTGTGTCCGGCCCCATGAGACTGTGGTTTTCTCGGCCCCTGGAGGTCCGAGGACGTTTCCGCTGCAGAGATTCATGCGCCAGGGCCTCCTACAGGTAATGCACTTTGATTTATTGCGCTATCTGTAATAGCACCCGAGATATCACCAGATATATATTGGATTTTTCCCTGACCCTGAGTGTCCGGCCCCATGAGACGGTGGTTTCCTCGGCCCCTGGTGGTCCGAGGTCGTTCCCGCTGTCCAGATTCATGCGCCAGGGCCTCCTACAGACAATGCACTTTGATTTATTGCGCTATCTCTAATAGCACCCGAGATATCGTCGGATATATATTGGATTTTCCCCTGACCCTGAGTGTCCGGCCCCATGAGACGGTGTTTTTCTCGGCCCCTGGTGTTCCGAGGTCGTTCGAGCTGCACAGATTCATGCGCCAGGGCCTCCTACAGACAAAGCACTTTGATTTGTTGCGCTATCTCTAATAGCAGCCGAGATATCACCAGATAAATATTGGATTTTTCCCTGACCCTGAGTGTCCGGCCCCATGAGACTGTGGTTTTCTGGGCCCCTCGTGTTCCAAGGTCATTCCCGCTGGCCAGATTCATGCGCCAGGGCCTCCTACAGACAATGCACTTTGATTTATTGCGCTATCTCTAATAGCACCCGAGATATCACTAGATATATATTGGATTTTCCCCTGACCCTGAGTGTCCGGCCCCATGAGACGGTGGTTTTCTCGTTCCCTCGTGGTCCGAGTATGATCCCGCTGAACAGATTCATGCACCAGGGTTTCCTGCAGACAATTCAATTTGGTTTATTGCGCTATCTCTAAAAGCACCCGAGATATCAGCAGATATATATTGGATTTTTCACTGACCCTGAGTGACCGGCCCCATGAGACGGTAGTTTTCTCGGCCCCTGGTGGTCCGAGGTCGTTCCCGCTGCACAGATTCATGCGCCAGGGCCTCCTACAGACAATGCACTTTGATTTATTGCGCTATCTGTAATAGCACCCGAGATATCAGCAGATATATATTGGATTTTTCACTGACCCTGAGTGTCCGGCCCCATGAGACGGTCGTTTTCTCGGCCCCTGGTGGTCCGAGGTCGTTCCCGCTGCACAGATTCATGCGCCATGGCCTCCTGCAGATAATTCACTTTGGTTTATTGCGCTATCTCAAATAGCACCCGAGATATCAGCAGATATATATTGGATTTTTCCCTGACCCTGAGTGTCCGGCCCCATGAGACGGTGATAATCTCGGCCCCTGGTGGTCCGAGGTCGTTCCCGCTGCACAGATTCATGCGCCAGGGCCTACTGCAGATAATTCACTTTGATTTATTGCGCTATCTGTAATAGCACCCGAGATATCACCACATATATATTGGATTTTTCACTGACCCTGAGTATCCGGCCCCATGAGACGGTGGTTTTCTCGGCCCCTGGTCGTCCGAGGTCGTTCCCGCTGCACAGATTCATGCGCCAGGACCACCTACAGGCAATGCACTTTGATTTATTGCGCTATCTGTAATAGCACCCGAGATATCCCCAGATATATATTGGATTTTACCCTGACCCTGATTGTCCGGCCCCATGAGACGGTCGTTGTCTCGGCCCCTGGAGGTCCGAGGACGTTTCCGCTGAAGAGATTCATGCGCCAGGGCCTCCTACAGGTAATGCACTTTGATTTATTGCGCTATCTGTAATAGCACCCGAGATATCACCAGATATATATTGGATTTTTCCCTGACCCTGAGTGTCCGGCCCCTTGAAAAGGTGGTTTTCTCGGCCCCTGGAGGTCCGAGGACGTTTCCGCTGCAGAGATTCATGCGCCAGGGCCTCCTACAGGTAATGCACTTTGATTTATTGCGCTATCTGTAATAGCACCCGAGATATCACCAGATATATATTGGATTTTTCCCTGACCCTGAGTGTCCGGCCCAATGAGAAGGTGGTTGTCTCGCCCCTGGTGGTCCGAGGTCGTTCCCGCTGCACAGATTCATGCGCCAGGGCCTCCTACAGACAATGCACTTTGATTTATTGTGCTATCTGTAATAGCAGCCGAGATATCACCAGATATATATTGGATTTTTCACTGACCCTGTGTGTCCGGCCCCATGAGGCGGTCGTTTCCTCGGCTCCTGGTGGTCCGAGGTCGTTCCCGCTGCACAGATTCATGCGCCAGGGCCTCCTACAGACAATGCACTTTGATTTATTGCGCTATCTGTCATAGCACCCGAGATATCACCAGATATATATTGGATTTTACCCTGACCCTGTGTGTCCGTCCCCATGAGACTGTGGTTTTCTCGGCCCCTGGTCGTCCGAGGTCGTTCCCGCTGCACAGATTCATGCGCCAGGACCACCTACAGGCAATGCACTTTGATTTATTGCGCTATCTGTAATAGCACCCGAGATATCCCCAGATATATATTGGATTTTACCCTGACCCTGATTGTCCGGCCCCATGAGACGGTCGTTGTCTCGGCCCCTGGAGGTCCGAGGACGTTTCCGCTGCAGAGATTCATGCGCCAGGGCCTCCTACAGGTAATGCACTTTGATTTATTGCGCTATCTGTAATACCACCCGAGATATCACCAGATATATATTGGATTTTCCCCTGACCCTGAGTGTCCGGCCCCATGAGACTGTGGTTTTCTCGGCCCCTGGTCATCCGAGGTCGTTCCCGCTACACAGATTCATGCGCTAGGGCCACCTACAGGCAATGCACTTTGATTTATTGCGCTATCTGTAATAGCACCCGAGATATCACCAGATATATATTGGATTTTTCCCTGACCCTGAGTGTCCGGCCCCTTGAAAAGGTGGTTTTCTCGGCCCCTGGTGGTCCGAGGTCGTTCCCGCTGCACAGATTCATGCGCCAGGGTCTCCTACAGACAATGCACTTTGATTTATTGCGCTATCTGTAATAGCACCCGAGATATCACCAGATATATATTGGATTTTACCCTGAACCTGTGTGCCGGCCCCATGAGACTGTGGTTTTCTCGGCCCCTGGTGGTCCGAGGTCGTTCCCGTTGCACAGATTCATGCACCAGGGCCTCCAGCATATAATTCACTTTGGTTTATTGCGCTATCTCTAATCGCACCCGAGATATCACCAGATATATATTGGATTTTCCCCTGACCCTGAGTGTCCGGCCCCATGAGACTGTGGTTTTCTCGGCCCCTGGTCGTCCGAGGTCGTTCCCGCTGCACAGATTCATGCGCTAGGGCCACCTACAGGCAATGCACTTTGATTTATTGCGCTATCTGTAATAGCACCCGAGATATCACCAGATATATATTGGATTTTACCCTGACCCTGAGTGTCCGGCCCCATGAGACGGTGGTTTTCTCGTTCCCTCGTGGTCCGAGTATGATCCCGCTGAACAGATTCATGCGCCAGGGTTTCCTGCAGACAATTCAATTTGGTTTATTGCGCTATCTCTAAAAGCACCCGAGATATCACCAGATATATATTGGATTTTTCCCTCACCCTGAGTGTCCGGCCCCATGAGACTGTGGTTTTCTCGGCCCCTGGTTGTCCGAGGTCGTTCACGCTGGCCACATTCATGCGCCAGGGCCTCCTACAGACAATGCACTCTGATTTATTGCGCTATCTGTAATAGCACCCGAGATATCACCAGATATATATTGGATTTTCCCCTGACCCTGAGTGTCCGGCCCCATGTGACTGTGGTTTTCTCGGCCCATGGTGTTCCGAGGTCGTCCGAGCTGCACAGATTCATGCGCCAGGGCCTCCTACAGACAATGCACTTTGATTTATTGTGCTATCTGTAATAGTACCTGAGATATCACCAGATATATATTGGATTTTTCCCTGACCCTGAGTGTCCGGCCCCATGAGACGGTGGTTTCCTCGGCCCCTGGTGGTCCGAGGTCGTTCCCGCTGTCCAGATTCATGCGCCAGGGCCTCCTACAGACAATGCACTTTGATTTATTGCGCTATCTGTAATAGCACCCGAGATATCAGCAGATATATATTGGATGTTTCACTGACCCTGAGTGTCCGGCCCCATGAGACGGTCGTTTTCTCGGCCCCTGGTGGTCCGAGGTCGTTCCCGCTGCACAGATTCATGCGCCAGGGACTCCTGCAGATAATTCACTTTGGTTTATTGCGCTATCTCTAATAGCACCCGAGATATCAGCAGATATATATTGGATTTTTCACTGACCCTGAGTGACCGGCCCCATGAGACGGTAGTTTTCTCGGCCCCTGGTGGTCCGAGGTCGTTCCCGCTGCACAGATTCATGCGCCAGGGCCTCCTACAGACAATGCACTTTGATTTATTGCGTTATCTGTAATAGCACCCGAGATATCACCGGATATATATTGGATTTTCCCCTGACCCTGAGTGTCCGGCCCCATGAGACGGTGGTTTTCTCGGCCCCTGGTGGTCCGATGTCGTTCTCGCTGCACAGGTTCATGCGCCAGGGTCTCCCTACAGACAATGCACTTTGATTTATTGCGCTATCTGTAATAGCACCCGAGATATCACCACATATATATTGGATTTTTCACTGACCCTGAGTGTCCAGCCCCATGAGACGGTGGTTTTCTCGGTCCCTGGTGTTCCGAGGTCGTTCCCGCTGCACAGATTCATGCGCCAGGGCCTCCTACAGGCAATGCACTTTGATTTATTGCGCTATCTGTAATAGCACCCGAGATATCACCGGATATATATTGGATTTTTCACTGACCCTGAGTGTCCGGCCCCATGAGGCGGTCGTTTCCTCGGCTCCTGGTGGTCCGAGGTCGTTCCCGCTGCACAGATTCATGCGCCAGGGCCTCCTACAGACAATGCACTTTGATTTGTTGCGCTATCTCTAATAGCACCCGAGATATCACCAGATATATATTGGATTTTACCCTGACCCTGTGTGTCCGGCCCCATGAGACTGTGGTTTTCTCGGCCCCTGGTGGTCCGAGGTCGTTCCCGTTGCACAGATTCATGCGCCAGGGCCTCCAGCAGATAATTCACTTTGGTTTATTGCGCTATCTCTAATAGCACCCGAGATATCACCAGATATATATTGGATTTTCCCCTGACCCTGAGTGTCCGGCCCCATGAGACTGTGGTTTTCTCGGCCCCTGGTCGTCCGAGGTCGTTCCCGCTGCACAGATTCATGCGCCAGGGCCACCTACAGGCAATGCACTTTGATTTATTGCGCTATCTGTAATAGCACCCGAGATATCACCAGATATATATTGCGATTTTACCCTGACCCTGAGTGTCCGGCCCCATGAGACGGTCGTTGTCTCGGCCCCTGGAGGTCCGAGGACGTTCCCGCTGCACAGATTCATGCGCCAGGGCCTCCTACAGGTAATGCACTTTGATTTATTGCGCTATCTGTAATAGCACCCGAGATATCACCAGATATATATTGGATTTTTCCCTGACCCTGAGTGTCCGGCCCCATGAGAAGGTGGTTGTCTCGCCCCTGGTGGTCCGAGGTCGTTCCCGCTGCACAGATTCATGCGCCAGGGCCTCCTACAGACAATGCACTTTGATTTATTGCGCTATCTGTAATAGCAGCCGAGATATCACCAGATATATATTGGATTTTTCACTGACCCTGAGTGTCCGGCCCCATGAGGCGGTAGTTTTCTCGGCCCCTGGTGGTCCCAGGTCGTTCCCGCTGCACAGATTCATGCGCCAGGGCCTCCTACAGACAATGCACTTTGATTTATTGCGCTATCTGTAATAGCACCCGAGATATCACCAGATATATATTGGATTTTACCCTGACCCTGGGTGTCCGGCCCCATGTGTCGGTGGTTTTCTCGGCCCCTGGTGGTCCGTGGTCGATCCCGCGGCACAGATTTATGCGCCAGGGCCTCCTGCAGACAATGCACTTTGATTTATTTCGCTATCTCTAATAGCACCCGAAATATCACCAGATATATATTGGATTTTTCCCTGACCCTGACAGTCCGGCCGCATGAGACGGTGGTTTTCTCGGCCCCTGGTGGTCCGAGGTCGTTCCCGCTGCACAGATTCATGCGCCAGGGCCTCCTATAGATAATTCACTTTGGTTTATTGCGCTATCTCTAATAGCACCCGAGATGTCACCGGATATATATTGGATTTTTCCCTGACCCTGAGTGTCCGGCCCCATGAGACGGTGGTTTCCTCGGTCCCTCGTGGTCCGAGGTCGATCCCGCTGCACAGATTTATGCGCCAGGGCATCCTATAGATAATGCACTTTGATTTATTGCGCTATCTCTAATAGCACCCGAGATATCACCAGATATATATTGCATTTTTCCCTGACCCTGACAGTCCGGCCTCATGAGAAAGTGATTTTCTCGGCCCTTGGTGGTCCGAATTCGATCCCGCTGCACAGATTCATGCGCCAGGGCCTCCTACGGACGATGCACTTTGATTTATTGCGCTCTCTGTAATAGCACCCGAGATATCACCATATACATATTGGATTCTCCCCTGACCCTGAGTGTCCGGCCCCATGAGACGGTGGTTTTCTCCGCCCCTGGTGGTCCGAGGTGGTTCTCGCGGCACAGATTTATGCGCCAGGGCCTCCTGCAGACAATGCACTTTGATTTATTTCGCTATCTCTAATAGCACACGAGATATCACCAGATATATATTGGATTTTTCCCTGACCCTGACAGTCCGGCCCAATGAGACGGTGATTTTCTCGGCCCCCGGTGGTTCGAGGTCGATCCCGCTGCACAGATTCATGCGCCAGGGCATCCTATAGATAATTCACTTTGGTTTATTGCGCTATCTCTAATAGCACCCGAGACATCACCAGATATATATTGGATTTTTCCCTGACCCTGACAATCCGGCCCGATGAGACGGTGATTTTCTCGGCCCCTGGTGGTCCGAGGCCGATCCCGCTGCAAAGATTCATGCGCCAGGGCCTCCTGCAGACAATGCACTTTGATTTATTTCGCTATCTCTAATAGCACCCGAGATATCACCAGATATATATTGGATTTTTCCCTGACCCTGACAATCCGGCCCGATGAGACGGTGGTTTTCTCGGCCCTTGATGGTCCGAGGTCGTTCCCTCTGCGCAAATTCATGCGCCAGGGCCCCCTGCAGCTAATTCACTTTGGTTTAGTGCGCTATCTGTAAGAGCACCCTAGATGTCACCAGATATATGCTGGATTTTTACATGACATTAGGTGACGGATTCCGAATATCTGTAATTTTCTCGGCGCCTGGTGGTCCGAGGTCGTTCCTGCTGCTCAGATTAATACGCTAGGCCCTCCTGCAGATAATTCACTTTGGTTTATTGCGCTATCTCTAATAGCACTCGAGATATCACCAGATATATATTGGATTTTTCCCAGACCCTGACAGTCCGGCCCCATGTGTCGGTGGTTTTCTCGGCCCCTGGTGGTCCGAGGTCGTTCCCGCTGCACAGATTCATGCGCCAGGGCCTCCTACAGACAATGCACTTTGATTTATTGCGCTATCTGTAATAGCACCCGAGATATCAGCAGATATATATTGAATTATTCACTGACCCTGAGTGTCCGGCCCCATGTGTCGATGGTTTTCTCGGTCCCTCGTGGTCCGAGGTCGATCCCGCTGCACATATTCATGCGCTAGGGCCTCCTGCAGACAATGCACTTTGATTAATTGCGCAATCTCTAAGAGCACCCGAGATATCACCAGATATATATTGGATTTTTCCCTGACCCTGACAGTCCGACCCCATGAGACGATGGTTTTCTCGGCCCCTGGTGGTCCGAGGTCGTTCCCGCTGGCCGGATTCATGCGCCAGGGCCTCCTACAGACAATGCACTCTGATTTATTGCGCTATCTGTAATAGCACCCGAGATATCACCAGATATATATTGGATTTTTCCCTGACCCTGAGTGTCCGGCCCCATGAGACGGTGGTTTCCTCGGCCCCTGGTGGTCCGAGGTCGTTCCCGCTGTCCAGATTCATGCGCCAGGGCCTCCTACAGACAATGCACTTTGATTTATTGTGCTATCTGTAATAGTACCCGAGATATCACCAGATATATATTGGATTTTTCCCTGACCCTGAGTGTCCGGCCCCATGAGACGGTGGTTTCCTCGGCCCCTGGTGGTCCGAGGTCGTTCCCGCTGTCCAGATTCATGCGCCAGGGCCTCCTACAGACAATGCACTTTGATTTATTGCGCTATCTCTAATAGCACCCGAGATATCGTCGGATATATATTGGATTTTCCCCTGACCCTGAGTGTCCGGCCCCATGAGACGGTGTTTTTCTCGGCCCCTGGTGTTCCGAGGTCGTTCGAGCTGCACAGATTCATGCGCCAGGGCCTCCTACAGACAAAGCACTTTGATTTGTTGCGCTATCTCTAATAGCAGCCGAGATATCACCAGATATATATTGGATTTTTCCCTGACCCTGAGTGTCCGGCCCCATGAGACTGTGGTTTTCTCGGCCCCTCGTGTTCCAAGGTCATTCCCGCTGGCCAGATTCATGCGCCAGGGCTTCCTACAGACAATGCACTTTGATTTATTGCGCTATCTCTAATAGCACCCGAGATATCACTAGATATATATTGGATTTTCCCCTGACCCTGAGTGTCCGGCCCCATGAGACGGTGGTTTTCTCGTTCCCTCGTGTTCCGAGTATGATCCCGCTGAACAGATTCATGCGCCAGGGTTTCCTGCAGACAATTCAATTTGGTTTATTGCGCTATCTCTAAAAGCACCCGAGATATCACCAGATATATATTGGATTTTTCCCTGACCCTGAGTGTCCGGCCCCATGAGACGGTGGTTTCCTCGGCCCCTGGTGGTCCGAGGTCGTTCCCGCTGTCCAGATTCATGCGCCAGGGCCTCCTACAGACAATGCACTTTGATTTATTGCGCTATCTGTAATAGCACCCGAGATATCAGCAGATATATATTGGATGTTTCACTGACCCTGAGTGTCCGGCCCCATGAGACGGTAGTTTTCTCGGCCCCTGGTGGTCCGAGGTCGTTCCCGCTGCACAGATTCATGCGCCAGGGCCTACTGCAGATAATTCACTTTGATTTATTGCGCTATCTGTAATAGCACCCGAGATATCACCAGATATATATTGGATTTTACCCTGACCCTGAGTGTCCGGCCCCATGAGACGGTCGTTGTCTCGGCCCCTGGAGGTCCGAGGACGTTTCCGCTGCAGAGATTCATGCGCCAGGGCCTCCTACAGGTAATGCACTTTGATTTATTGCGCTATCTGTAATAGCACCCGAGATATCACCAGATATATATTGGATTTTTCCCTGACCCTGAGTGTCCGGCCCCATGAGAAGGTGGTTGTCTCGCCCCTGGTGGTCCGAGGTCGTTCCCGCTGCACAGATTCATGCGCCAGGGCCTCCTACAGACAATGCACTTTGATTTATTGCGCTATCTGTAATAGCAGCCGAGATATCACCAGATATATATTGGATTTTTCACTGACCCTGTGTGTCCGGCCCCATGAGGCGGTCGTTTCCTCGGCTCCTGGTGGTCCGAGGTCGTTCCCGCTGCACAGATTCATGCGCCAGGGCCTCCTACAGACAATGCACTTTGATTTATTGCGCTATCTGTCATAGCACCCGAGATATCACCAGATATATATTGGATTTTACCCTGACCCTGAGTGTCCGGCCCCATGAGACGGTCGTTGTCTCGGCCCCTGGAGGTCCGAGGACGTTCCCGCTGCACAGATTCATGCGCCGGGGCCTCCTACAGGTAATGCACTTTGATTTATTTCGCTATCTGTAATAGCACCCGAGATATCACCAGATATATATTGGATTTTTCCCTGACCCTGAGTGTCCGGCCCCATGAGAAGGTGGTTGTCTCGCCCCTGGTGGTCCGAGGTCGTTCCCGCTGCACAGATTCATGCGCCAGGGCCTCCTACAGACAATGCACTTTGATTTATTGCGCTATCTGTAATAGCAGCCGAGATATCACCAGATATATATTGGATTTTTCACTGACCCTGAGTGTCCGGCCCCATGAGGCGGTAGTTTTCTCGGCCCCTGGTGGTCCGAGGTCGTTCCCGCTGCACAGATTCATGCGCCAGGGCCTCCTACAGACAATGCACTTTGATTTATTGCGCTATCTGTAATAGCACCCGAGATATCAACAGATATATATTGGATTTTACCCTGACCCTGGGTGTCCGGCCCCATGAGACTGTGGTTTTTTCGGCCCCTGATGGTCCGAGGTCGTTCCCGCTGCACAGATTCATGCGCCAGGGCCTCCTACAGACAATGCACTTTGATTTATTGCGCTATCTGTAATAGCACCCGAGATATCAGCAGATATATATTGGATTTTTCACTGACCCTGAGTGTCCGGCCCCATGAGACGGTCGTTTTCTCGGCCCCTGGTGGTCCGAGGTCGTTCCCGCTGCACAGATTCATGCGCCAGGGCCTCCTGCAGATAATTCACTTTGGTTTATTGCGCTATCTCTAATAGCACCCGAGATATCACCAGATATATATTGGATTTTCCCCTGACCCTGAGTGTCCGGCCCCATGAGACTGTGGTTTTCTCGGCCCCTGGTCGTCCGAGGTCGTTCCCGCTGCACAGATTCATGCGCCAGGGCCACCTACAGGCAATGCACTTTGATTTATTGCGCCATCTGTAATAGCACCCGAGATATCACCAGATATATATTGGATTTTACCCTGACCCTGGGTGTCCGGCCCCATGAGACTGTGGTTTTTTCGGCCCCTGATGGTCCGAGGTCGTTCCCGCTGCACAGATTCATGCGCCAGGGCCTCCTACAGACAATGCACTATGATTTATTGCGCTATCTTTAATAGCACCCGAGATACCACCAGATATATATTGGATTTTTCCTTGACCCTGACAGTCCGGCCCCATGTGTCGATGTTTTTCTCGGTCCCTGGTGGTCCGAGGTCGATCCCGCTGCACAGATCCATGCGCCAGGGCATCCTATAGATAATTCACTTTGGTTTATTGCGCTATCTCTAATAGCACTCGAGATATCACCAGATATATATTGGATTTTCTCCAGACCCTGAGTGTCCGGCCCCATGTGTCGGTGGTTTTCTCGGCCCCTGGTGGTCCGTGGTCGATCCCGCGGCACAGATTTATGCGCCAGGGCCTCCTGCAGACAATGCACTTTGATTTATTTCGCTATCTCTAATAGCACCCGAAATATCACCAGATATATATTGGATTTTTCCCTGACCCTGACAGTCCGGCCGCATGAGACGGTGGTTTTCTCGGCCCCTGGTGGTCCGAGGTCGTTCCCACTGCACAGATTCATGCGCCAGGGCCTCCTATAGATAATTCACTTTGGTTTATTGCGCTATCTCTAATAGCACCCGAGATGTCACCGGATATATATTGGATTTTTCCCTGACCCTGACAATCCGGCCCCATGAGACGGTGATTTTCTCAGCCCCTAGTGGTCCGAGGTCGATCCCGCTGCACAGATTCGTGCGCTAGGGCCTCCTACAGACAATGCACTATGATTTATTGCGCTATCTTTAATAGCACCCGAGATACCACCAGATATATATTGGATTTTTCCTTGACCCTGACAGTCCGGCCCCATGTGTCGATGTTTTTCTCGGTCCCTCGTGGTCCGAGGTCGGTCCCGCTGCACAGATTTATGCGCCAGGGCATCCTATAGATAATGCACTTTGATTTATTGCGCTATCTCTAATAGCACCCGAGATATCACCAGATATATATTGCATTTTTCCCTGACCCTGACAGTCCGGCCTCATGAGAAAGTGATTTTCTCGGCCCTTGGTGGTCCGAATTCGATCCCGCTGCACAGATTCATGCGCCAGGGCCTCCTACGGACGATGCACTTTGATTTATTGCGCTCTCTGTAATAGCACCCGAGATATCACCATATACATATTGGATTTTCCCCTGACCCTGAGTGTCCGGCCCCATGAGACGGTGGTTTTCTCGGCCCGTGGTGGTCCGATGTCGTTCTCGCTGCACAGGTTCATGCGCCAGGGTCTCCTACAGACAATGCACTTTGATTTATTGCGCTATCTGTAATAGCACCCGAGATATCACCACATATATATTGGATTTTTCACTGACCCTGAGTGTCCAGCCCCATGTGTCGATGTTTTTCTCGGTCCCTGGTGGTCCGAGGTCGATCCCGCTGCACAGATTCATGCACCAGGGCATCCTATAGATAATTCACTTTGGTTTATTGCGCTATCTCTAATAGCACCCGAGATATCACCAGATATATATTGGATTTTCCCCTGACCCTGAGTGTCCGGCCCCATGAGACGGTGGTTTTCTCGGCACCTGGTGGTCCGGGTACGATTCCGCTGCACAGATTAATGCGCCAAGGCTTAGTGCAGACAATTCACTTTGGTTTATTGCGCTATCTGTAATAGCACCCGAGATATCAGCAGATATATATTGGATTTTTCACTGACCCTGAGTGACCGGCCCCATGAGACGGTAGTTTTCTCGGCCCCTGGTGGTCCGAGGTCGTTCCCGCTGCACAGATTCATACGCCAGGGCCTACTGCAGATAATTCACTTTGATTTATTGCGCTATCTGAAATAGCACCCCAGATATCACCACATATATATTGGTTTTTTCACTGACCCTGAGTGTCCGGCCCCATGAGACTGTGGTTTTCTCGGCCCCTGGTGGTCCGAGGTCGTTCCCGCTGCACAGATTCATGCGCCAGGGCCTCCTACAGACAATGCACTTTGATTTATTGCGCTATCTGTAATAGCACCCGAGATATCAGCAGATATATATTGGATTTTTCACTGACCCTGAGTGTCCGGCCCCATGAGACGGTCGTTTTCTCGGCCCCTGGTGGTCCGAGGTCGTTCCCGCTGCACAGATTCATGCGCCAGGGCCTCCTGCAGATAATTCTCTTTGGTTTATTGCGCTATCTCTAATAGCACCCGAGATATCAGCAGATATATATTGGATTTTTCACTGACCCTGAGTGACCGGCCCCATGAGACGGTAGTTTTCTCGGCCCCTGGTGGTCCGTGGTCGTTCCCGCTGCACAGATTCATACGCCAGGGCCTACTGCAGATAATTCACTTTGATTTATTGCGCTATCTGTAATAGCACCCGAGATATCACCACATATATATTGGATTTTTCACTGACCCTGAGTGACCGGCCCCATGAGACGGTAGTTTTCTCGGCCCCTGGTGGTCCGAGGTCGTTCCCGCTGCACAGATTCATGCGCCAGGGCCTACTGCAGACAATGCACTTTGATTTATTGCGCTATCTCTAATAGCACCCGAGATATTACCAGATATATATTGGAATTTTCCCTGACCCTGAGTGTCTGGCCCCATGAGACTGTGGTTTTTTCGGCCCCTGGTGGTCCGAGGTCGTTCCCGCTGCACAGATTCATGCGCCAGGGCCTCCTACAGACAATGCACTTTGATTTATTGCGCTATCTGTAATAGCACCCGAGATATCACCGGATATATATTGGATTTTCCCCTGACCCTGACAGTCCGGCCCCATGAGACGGAGATTTTCTGGGCCCCTGGTGGTCCGAGGTCGATCCCGCTGCACAGATTCATGCGCCAGGGCCTCCTATAGATAATTCACTTTGGTTTGTTGCGCTACCTCTAATAGCACCCGTGATATCAAAAGATATATATTGGATTTTTCCTTGACCCTGACAGTCCTGCCCCATGTGTCGATGTTTTTCTCGGTCCCTGGTGGTCCGAGGTCGATCCCGCTGCACAGATTCATGCACCAGGGCATCCTATAGATAATTCACTTTGGTTTATTGCGCTATCTCTAATAGCACCCGAGATATCACCAGATATATATTGGATTTTCCCCTGACCCTGAGTGCCCGGCCCCATGAAACGGTGATTTTCTCGGCCCCTGGTGGTCCGAGGTCGTTCTCGCTGCACAGATTCATGCGCCAGGGCCTCCTATAGATAATTCACTTTGGTTTATTGCGCTATCTCTAATAGCACCCAAGATGTCACCAGATATATATTGGATTTTTCCCTGACCCTGACAATCCAGCCCCATGAGACGGTGATATTCTCGGCTCCTGGTGGTCCGAGGTCGATCCCGCTGCACAGATTCAGGCGCCAGGGCCCCCTGCAGATAATTCACTTTGGTTTATTGCGCTATCTCTAATAGCACCCGAGATATCACCATATACATATTGGATTTTCCCCTGACCCTGAGTGTCCGGCCCCATGAGACGGTGGTTTTCTCGGCCCCTGGTGGTCCGAGGTCGTTCCAGCTCCACAGAGTCATGCGCTAGGGCCTCCTACAGACAATGCACTATGATTTATTGCGCTATCTTTAATAGCACCCGAGATATCACCAGATATATATGGGATTTTCCCCTGACCCTGAGTTTCCGGCCCCTTGAGACGGTGGTTTTCTCGGCCCCTGGTGCTCCGAGGTCGTTCCCGCTGCACATATTCATGCGCCAGGGCCCCCTGCAAATAATTCACTTTGGTTTAGTGCGCTATCTGTAAGAGCACCCGAGATGTCACCAGATATATGCTGGATTTTTACATGACATTAGGTGACGGATTCCGAATATCTGTAATTTTCTCGGCGCCTGGTGGTCCGCGGTCGTTCCCGCTGCACAGATTCATGCGCCAGGACCACCTACAGGCAATGCACTTTGATTTATTGCGCTATCTGTAATAGCACCCGAGATATCCCCAGATATATATTGGATTTTACCCTGACCCTGATTGTCCGGCCCCATGAGACGGTCGTTGTCTCGGCCCCTGGTGGTCCGAGGTCGTTCTCGCTGCACAGATTCATGCGCCAGGGCCTCCTATAGATAATTCACTTTGGTTCATTGCGCTAGCTCTAATAGCACCCGAGATGTCACCAGATATATATTGGATTTTTCCCTGACCCTGACAATCCGGCCCCATGAGACGGTGATTTCCTCGGCCCCTGGTGGTCCGAGGTCGATCCCGCTGCACAGATTCATGCGCCAGGGCCCCTGCAGATAATTCACTTTGGTTTAGTGCGCTATCTGTAAGAGCACCCGAGATATCACCAGATATATATTGAATTTTTCCTCGACCCTGAGTGTCCGGCCCCATGTGTCGGTGATTTTCTCGGCCCCTGGTGGTCCGAGGTCGATCCCGCGGCACGGATTTATGCGCCAGGGCCTCCTACAGACAATGCACTTTGATTTATTGCGCTATCTCTAATAGCACCCGAGATATAACCAGATATATATTGGATTTTTCCCTGACCCTGACAGTCCGACCCCATGAGACGGTGGTTTTCTCGGCACCTGGTGGTCCGAGGTCGATTCCGCTGCACAGATTAAAGCGCCAAGGCTTCCTGCAGACAATTCACTTTGGTTTATTGCGCTATCTGTAATAGCACCCGAGATATCACCATATATATGCTGGATTTTTACATGACCTTGGGTGACGGATTCCGAATATCCGTAATTTTCTCGGCCCCTGGTTGGTCCGAGGTCGTTCCCGCTGCACAGATTCATGCGCCAGGGCCTCCTACAGACAATGCACTTTGATTTATTGCGCTATCTGTAATAGCACCCGAGATATCACCAGATATATATTGGATTTTCCCCTGACCCTGACAGTCCGGCCCCATGAGACGGTGGTTTTCTCGGCCCCTTGTGGTCCGAGGTCGTCCCCGCTGCACAGATTCATGCGCCAGGACCTCCTGCAGATAACTCACTTTGGTTTGTTGCGCCATCTCTAATAGCACCCGAGATATCACCATATACATATTGGATTTTCCCCTGAACCTGAGTGTCCGGCCCCATGAGACGGTGGTTTTCTCGGCCCCTGGTGGTCCGAGGTCGTTCCCGCTGCACAGATTCATGCACCAGGGCCCCCTGCAGATAATTCACTTTGGTTTAGTGCGCTATCTGTAAGAGCACCCGAGATGTCACCAGATATATGCTGGATTTTTACATGAAATTAGGTGACGCATTCCGAATATCTGTAATTTTCTCGGCGCCTGGTGGTCCGAGGTCGTTCCTGCTGCTCAGACTAATACGCCAGGCCCTCCTGCAGATAATTCAATTTGGTTTATTGTGCTATCTCTAATAGCACTCGAGATATCACCAGATATATATTGGATTTTTCCCAGACCCTGACAGTCCGGCCCCATGTGTCGGTGGTTTTCTCGGCCCCTGGTGGTCCGAGGTCGTTCCCGCTGCACAGATTCATGCGCCAGGGCCTTCTACAGACAATGAACTTTGATTTATTGCGCTATCTGTAATAGCACCCGAGATATCACCAGATATATATTGGATTTTCCCCTGACCCTGACTGTCCGGCCCCATGAGGCGGTCGTTTTCTCGGCCCCTGGTGGTCCGAGGTCGTTCCCGTTGCACAGATTCATGCGCCAGGGCCTCCTGCAGATAATTCACTTTCGTTTATTGCGATATCTCTAATAGCACCCGAGATATCACCAGATATATATTGGATTTTTCCCTGACCCTGACAGTCCGGCCCCATGAGATGGAGATTTTCTCGGCCCCTGGTGGTCCGACGTCGATCCCGCTGCACAGATTCATGCGCCAGGGCCTCCTATAGATAATTCACTTTGGTTTAGTGCGCTATCTGTAAGAGCACCCGAGATGTCACCAGATATATGCTGGATTTTTACATGACCTTGGGTAACGGATTCCGAATATATGTAATTTTCTCGGCGCCTGGTGGTCCGAGGTCGTTCCTGCTGCTCAGATTAATACACCAGGCCCTCCTGCAGATAATTCACTTTGGTTTATTGCGCTATCTCTAATAGCACTCTAGATATCACCAGATATATATTGGATTTCTCCCAGACCCTGACAGTCCGGCCCCATGTGTCGGTGGTTTTCTCGGCCCCTGGTGGTCCGAGGTCGTTCCCGCTGCACAGATTCATGCTCCAGGGCCTCCTACAGACAATTCACTTTGGTTTAGTGCGCTATCTGTAAGAGCACCCGAGATATCACCAGATATATATTGAATTTTTCCTCGACCCTGAGTGTCCGGCCCCATGTGTCGGTGGTTTTCTCGGTCCCTGGTGGTCCAAGGTCGATCCCGCGGCACAGATTTGTGCGCCACGGCCTTCAGCAGACAATGCACTTTCATTTATTTCGCTATCTCTAATAGCACCCGAGATATCACCAGATATATATTGGATTTTTCCCTGACCCTGGCAATCCGGCCCCATGAGGCGGTGATTTTCTCGGCCTCTGGTGGTCCGAGGTCGATCCCGCTGCACAGATTCATGCGCCAGGGCCCCCTGCAGATAATTCACTTTGGTTTAGTGCGCTATCTGTAAGAGCACCCGAGATATCACCAGATATATATTGAATTTTTCCTCGACCCTGAGTGTCCGGCCTCATGTGTCGGTGGTTTTCTCGGCCCCTGGTGGTCCGAGGTCGATCCCGCGGCACAGATTTATGCGCCAGGGCCTCCTGCAGACAATGCAGTTTGATTTATTTCGCTACCTCTAATAGCACCCGAGATATCACCAGATATACACTCTGTTTGACAAGAGCGTGTCCGGCAAAACTCGAAAACTATTTCGGATATCGGGTTCGAAAAAAATACACAAATTCTTTATGGTGTATACTAAGATGCGTTATTATTAATATGGTGCCCAGTCACCGCCATTATCAATAATTAATTTACATCTTCGAGGCATACTTTCTACTAATGTAATCGCATAATCACGAGATAAGGACCTCCATATCAATCGAATTTGACGAATCAGCTTCTTGATCGTGTTGTGCTTCTTTCCTCTGAGCTTGATCTTCATGATTGCCCAAACATTTTCTATTGGATTTGCATCCGTCGACTGTGAAGGCTAATCTAGTACATCGATGTGATTTTCCTCTTTCCAGGCTGTACAGTGTCGACTTCGATGTTTTGGGTCATTATCCTCTTCCAGTAGCCAATGTTTATTATTTCTTATAAACCACCTCTGGGCAGATGGTAATAAGGCTCTCTGATAGATTTTGACCATTTTGGCAGCGTTTAAATTGTCAGTGAATACGTGCAAAGTACCGAATCTCTGCTTCGAGAAGCAACCCCAAACATGCACCCTTACCGGGTGTTCAACGGTTCGCTGAAGGAGTTTATTGGCGTGGTTACACAAGGTATGGGTTATAAAAGTATGTGCCCAAAAAGAAGTTTCGTCCGAAAAAATTACATTGTCCCAATCACGGTTCAAATTTTCATTCGCCCAAGCGAGTCTTTTTGTGACATGTTTCTCAGATAGTAGCACTTTCTTTATTGTGCTTCTCAATTTCACATTATTTGCCAATAATCGTCTTCATATCGTATCACATAACAATTTCAAACCCTTTCTACATAAAACTGCCTGTCCACTACGTAACAATAGACGGGGATTCTTCTCCAATTCGCGTAAAATCAATTTATCCTCTTTCTTCGTCGTCTTTGACTTAGTGCCACGATTTGGTAGGTCATCGACATTTTTGACCTCCATATATGTTTTCACCCACTTTCTAACAAATGTCTTCGATTTCTTCATGTATTTAGCAGCCGCTGTGTATGACATTTTTGGTCCTTTAGGATGGGAACACAGAAACACTGCTTCGTAACGTGATGCGTACGCGGCACTCATAATGAAATGCGTCGTTTTACGAATAAGCTCGATCAACAACTGAAGGTTTTTTGTACAAAGCATCTTAGGGTAACATTCAAGTTACCTGCTTGAAGTGGAATTTCTTACCTAAGACATCGCACGTAAGAGTTTTGCCGTACACGCTCTTGTCAAACAGACTGTATATTGGATTTTTCCCTGACCCTGACAGTCCGGCCGCATGAGACGGAGATTTTCTCGGCCCCTGCTGGTCCGAGGTCGATCCCGCTGCACAGATTCATGCGCCAGGGCCTCCTACAGACAATGTACTTTGATTTATTGCGCTATCTCTAATAGCACCCGAGATATCACCAGATATATATTGGATTTTCCTCTGACCCCGAGTTTCCGGCCCCATGAGACGGTGGTTGTCTCGGCCCCTGGAGGTCCGAGGTCGTTCCCGCTGCACAGATACATGCGCTAGGGCCTCCTGCAGACAATGCACTTTGATTTATTGCGCTAGCTCTAATAGCACCCGAGATATCACCAGATATATATTGCACCTTTCCCTGACCCTGACAGTCCGGCCTCATGAGAAAGTGATTTTCTCGGCCCCTGGTGGTCCGAATTCGATCCCGCTGCACAGATTCATGCGCCAGGGCCTCCTACAGACAATGCACTTTGCTTTATTGCGCTATCAGTAATAGCACCCGAGATATCACCAGATACATATTGGATTTTCCCCTGACACTGAGTGTCCGGCCCCATGAGACGGTGGTTTTCTCAGCCCCTGGTGGTCCGAGGTCGTTCCCGCGGCACAGATTCATGCGCCAGGGCCTCCTGCAGACAATGCACTTTGATTTATTTCGCTATCTCTAATAGCACCCGAGATATCACCAGATATATATTGGATTTATCCCTGACCCTGACAGTCCGGCCCCATGAGACGGAGCTTTTCTCGGCCCCTGGTGGTCCGAGGTCGATTCCGCTGCACAGATTCATGCGCCAAGGCTTCCTGCAGACAATTCACTTTGGTTTATTGCGCTATCTGTAACAGCACCCGAGATATCATCAGATAGATGCTGGATTTTTACATGACCTTGTGTGACGGATTCCGAATATCTGTAATTTTCTCGGCCCCTGGTGGTCCGAGGTAGTTCCTGCTGCACAGATTCATACGCCAGTGCCTCGTACAGACAATGGACTTTGATTTATTGCGCTACCTCTAATAGCACCCGAGATATCACCATATATATATTGGATTTTTCCCTGACCCTGACAGTCCGGCCCCATGTGTCGGTGGTTTTCTCGGCCACTGGTGGTCCTAGGTCGTTCCCGCTGCACAGATTCATGCGCCTGGGCCCCCTGCAGATAGCTCACTTTGGTTTATTGCGCTATCTCTAATAGCACACGAGATATCACAAGATATATATTGGATTTTTCCCTGACCCTGACAGTCCGACCCCATGAGACGGTGGTTTTCTTGGCCCCTGGTGGTCCGAGGTCGATCCCGCTGCACAGTTTCATGCGCCAGGGCCTCCTACAGACAATGCACTTTGGTTTATTGCGCTATCTGTAATAGCACCCGAGATATCACCAGATATATGCTGGATTCTTACATGACTTTCGGTGACGGATCCCGAATATCTGTAATTTTCCTCGGCGCCTGGTGGTCCGAGGTCGTTCCTGCTGCACAGTTTCATTCGCCAGTGCCTCCTACAGACAATGCACTTTGATTTATTCCGCTATCCCTAATAGCACCCGAGATATCACCAGATATATATTGGATTTTTCCCTGACCCTTGACAGTCCGGCCCCATGAGACTGCGATGTTCTCGGCCCCTGGTGGTCCGCGGTCGATCCCGCTGCAAAGATTCATGCGCCAGGGCCTCCTACAGACAATGCACTTTGATTTATTGCGCTATCTGTAATAGCTCCCGAGATATCACCAGATATATATTGGATTTTTCCCTGACCCTGACAGTCCGGCACCATGAGACGGTAGTTTTCTCGGCCCCTGGTGGTCCGAGGTCGTTCCCGCTGCACAGGCTCATGCGCCTGGACCTCCTGCAGACAATGCACTTTGGTTTATTGCGCTATCTTTAATAGCACCCGAGATATCAGCAGATATATATTGGATTTTTCCATGACCCTGAGTGTCCGGCCACATGAGACGGTAATTTTCTCGGCGCCTGGTGGTCCGAGGTCGTTCCTGCTGCACAGATTCATTCGCCAGTGCCTCCTACAGACAATGCACTTTGATTTATTCCGCTATCTCTAATTGCACCCGAGATATCACCAGATATATGCTGGATTTTTACATGACCTTCGGTGACGGATTCCGAATATCTCTAATTTTCCTCGGCGCCTGGTGGTCCGAGGTCGTTCCTGCTGCACAGATTCATTCGCCAGTGCCTCCTACAGACAATGCACTTTGATTTATTCCGCTATCCCTAATAGCACCCGAGATATCACCAGATATATATTGGATTTTTCCCTGACCCTGACAGTCCGGCCCCATGAGACTGTGATGTTCTCGGCCCCTGGTGGTCCGAGGTCGATCCCGCTGCACAGATTCATGCGCCAGGGCCTCCTACAGACAATGCACTTTGATTTATTGCGCTATCTGTAATAGCTCCCGAGATATCACCAGATATATATTGGATTTTTCCCTGACCCTGACAGTCCGGCCCCATGGGACGGTAGTTTTCTCGGCCCCTGGTGGTCCGAGGTCGTTCCCGCTGCACAGACTCATGCGCCAGGACCTCCTGCAGACAATGCACTTTGGTTTATTGCGCTATTTTTAATACCACCCGAGATATCACCAGATATATATTGGATTTTTCCATGACCCTGAGTGTCCGGCCCCATGAGACGGTAATTTTCACGGCGCCTGGTAGTCCGAGGTCGTTCCTGCTGCACAGATTCATTCGCCAGTGCCTCCTACAGACAATGCACTTTGATTTATTCCGCTATCTCTAATAGCACCCGAGATATCACCAGATATATATTGGATTTTTCCCAGACCCTGACAGTCCGGCCCCATGAGACGGTGATGTTCTCGGCCCCTGGTGGTCCGAGGTCGATCCCGCTGCACAGATTCATGCGCCAGGACCTTCTGCAGACAATGCACTTTGATTTATTGCGCTATCTGTAATAGCTCCCGAGATATCACCAGATATATATTGGATTTTTCCCTGACCCTGACAGTCCGGCCCCATGAGACGGTGGTTTTCTTGGCCCCTGGTGGTCCGAGGTCGATCCCGCTGCACAGTTTCATGCGCCAGGGCCTCCTACAGACAATGCACTTTGGTTTATTGCGCTATCTGTAATAGCACCCGAGATATCACCAGATATATGCTGGATTTTTACATGACTTTCGGTGACGGATTCCGAATATCTGTAATTTTCCTCGGCGCCTGGTGGTCCGAGGTCGTTCCTGCTGCACAGTTTCATTCGCCAGTGCCTCCTACAGACAATGCACTTTGATTTATTCCGCTATCCCTAATAGCACCCGAGATATCACCAGATATATATTGGATTTTTCCCTGACCCTGACAGTCCGGCCGCATGAGACTGTGATGTTCTCGGCCCCTGGTGGTCCGCGGTCGATTCCGCTGCACAGATTCATGCGCCAAGGCTTCCTGCAGACAATTCACTTTGGTTTATTGCGCTATCTGTAACAGCACCCGAGATATCATCAGATAGATGCTGGATTTTTACATGACCTTGTGTGACGGATTCCGAATATCTGTAATTTTCTCGGCCCCTGGTGGTCCGAGGTAGTTCCTGCTGCACAGATTCATACGCCAGTGCCTCGTACAGACAATGGACTTTGATTTATTGCGCTACCTCTAATAGCACCCGAGATATCACCATATATATATTGGATTTTTCCCTGACCCTGACAGTCCGGCCCCATGTGTCGGTGGTTTTCTCGGCCACTGGTGGTCCTAGGTCGTTCCCGCTGCACAGATTCATGCGCCTGGGCCCCCTGCAGATAGCTCACTTTGGTTTATTGCGCTATCTCTAATAGCACACGAGATATCACCAGATATATATTGGATTTTTCCCTGACCCTGACAGTCCGACCCCATGAGACGGTGGTCTTCTCGGCCCGTGGTGGTCCGAGGTCGATCCCGCTGCACAGTTTCATGCGCCAGGGCCTCCTACAGACAATGCACTTTGGTTTATTGCGCTATCTGTAATAGCACCCGAGATATCACCAGATATATGCTGGATTCTTACATGACTTTCGGTGACGGATCCCGAATATCTGTAATTTTCCTCGGCGCCTGGTGGTCCGAGGTCGTTCCTGCTGCACAGTTTCATTCGCCAGTGCCTCCTACAGACAATGCACTTTGATTTATTCCGCTATCCCTAATAGCACCCGAGATATCACCAGATATATATTGGATTTTTCCCTGACCCTTGACAGTCCGGCCCCATGAGACTGCGATGTTCTCGGCCCCTGGTGGTCCGCGGTCGATCCCGCTGCACAGATTCATGCGCCAGGGCCTCCTACAGACAATGCACTTTGATTTATTGCGCTATCTGTAATAGCTCCCGAGATATCACCAGATATATATTGGATTTTTCCCTGACCCTGACAGTCCGGCACCATGAGACGGTAGTTTTCTCGGCCCCTGGTGGTCCGAGGTCGTTCCCGCTGCACAGGCTCATGCGCCAGGACCTCCTGCAGACAATGCACTTTGGTTTATTGCGCTATCTTTAATAGCACCCGAGATATCAGCAGATATATATTGGATTTTTCCATGACCCTGAGTGTCCGGCCACATGAGACGGTAATTTTCTCGGCGCCTGGTGGTCCGAGGTCGTTCCTGCTGCACAGATTCATTCGCCAGTGCCTCCTACAGACAATGCACTTTGATTTATTCCGCTATCTCTAATTGCACCCGAGATATCACCAGATATATGCTGGATTTTTACATGACCTTCGGTGACGGATTCCGAATATCTCTAATTTTCCTCGGCGCCTGGTGGTCCGAGGTCGTTCCTGCTGCACAGATTCATTCGCCAGTGCCTCCTACAGACAATGCACTTTGATTTATTCCGCTATCCCTAATAGCACCCGAGATATCACCAGATATATATTGGATTTTTCCCTGACCCTGACAGTCCGGCCCCATGAGACTGTGATGTTCTCGGCCCCTGGTGTTCCGAGGTCGATCCCGCTGCACAGATTCATGCGCCAGGGCCTCCTACAGACAATGCACTTTGATTTATTGCGCTATCTGTAATAGCTCCCGAGATATCACCAGATATATATTGGATTTTTCCCTGACCCTGACAGTCCGGCCCCATGGGACGGTAGTTTTCTCGGCCCCTGGTGGTCCGAGGTCGTTCCCGCTGCACAGACTCATGCGCCAGGACCTCCTGCAGACAATGCACTTTGGTTTATTGCGCTATTTTTAATACCACCCGAGATATCACCAGATATATATTGGATTTTTCCATGACCCTGAGTGTCCGGCCCCATGAGACGGTAATTTTCACGGCGCCTGGTAGTCCGAGGTCGTTCCTGCTGCACAGATTCATTCGCCAGTGCCTCCTACAGACAATGCACTTTGATTTATTCCGCTATCTCTAATAGCACCCGAGATATCACCAGATATATATTGGATTTTTCCCAGACCCTGACAGTCCGGCCCCATGAGACGGTGATGTTCTCGGCCCCTGGTGGTCCGAGGTCGATCCCGCTGCACAGATTCATGCGCCAGGACCTTCTGCAGACAATGCACTTTGATTTATTGCGCTATCTGTAATAGCTCCCGAGATATCACCAGATATATATTGGATTTTTCCCTGACCCTGACAGTCCGGCCCCATGAGACGGTGGTTTTCTTGGCCCCTGGTGGTCCGAGGTCGATCCCGCTGCACAGTTTCATGCGCCAGGGTCTCCTACAGACAATGCACTTTGGTTTATTGCGCTATCTGTAATAGCACACGAGATATCACCAGATATATATTGGATTTTTCCCTGACCCTGTCTGTCCGGCCCCATGAGACGGTGATTTCCTCGGCCCCTGGTGGTCCGAGGTCGATCCCGCTGCACAGATTCATGCGCCAGGTCCTCCTACAGACAATGCACTTTGAATTATTGCGCTATCTTTAATAGCACCCGAGATATCACCAGATATATATTGGATTTTTCCTTGACCCTGACTGTCCGGCCCCATGTGTCGATGGTTTACTCGGTCCCTCGTAGTCCGAGGTCGATCCGGCTGAACAGATTCATGCGCCAAGGCTTCCTGCAGGCAATTCACTTTGGTTTATTGCGCGATCTGTAATAGCACCCGAGATATCAAAAGATATATGCTGGATTTTAACATGACGTTGGGTGACGGATTCCGAATATCTGTAATTTTCTCGGCCCCTGGTGGTCCGAGGTAGTTCCTGCTGCACAGATTCATTCGCCAGTGCCTCCTACAGACAATGCGCTTTGATTTATTGCGCTATCTCTAATAGCACCCGAGATATCACCAGATATATATTGGATTTTTCCCTGACCCTGACAGTCCGGCCCCATGTGTCGATGTTTTACTCGGTCCCTCGTAGTCCGAGGTCGATCCGGCTGAACAGATTCATGCGCCAAGGCTTCCTGCAGGCAATTCACTTTGGTTTATTGCGCGATCTGTAATAGCACCCGAGATATCAAAAGATATATGCTGGATTTTTACATGACCTTGGGTGACGGATACCGAATATCTGTAATTTTCTCGGCCCCTGGTGGTCCGAGGTAGTGCCTGTTGCACAGATTCATTCGCCAGGGCCTGCTACAGACAATGCACTTTGATTTATTGTGCTATCTGTAATAGCACCCGAGATATCACCATATATATATTGGATTTTCCCCTGACAATGAGTGTCCGGCCCCATGAGACGGTAGTTTTCTCGGCCCCTGGTGGTCCCAGGTCGTTCCCACTGCACAGATTCATGCGCTAGGGCCTCCTGCAGACAATGCACTTTGATTTATTGCGCTATCTCTAATAGCACCCGAGATATCACCAGATATATATTGGATTTTTCCCTGACCCTAACAGTCCGGCCCCATGAGACGGTGATATTCTCGGCCCCTGGTGGTCCGAGGTCGATCCCGCTGCACAGATTCATGCGCCAGGGCCTCCTACAGACAATGCACTTTGATTAATTGCGCTATCTCTAATAGCACCCGAGATATCACCAGATATATATTGGATTTTTCCCTGACCCTGTCTGTCCGGCCCCATGAGACGGTGATTTCCTCGGCCCCTGGTGGTCCGAGGTCGATCCCGCTGCACAGATCCATGCGCCAGGGCCTCCTGCAGACAATGCACTTTGATTTATTGCGCTATCTTTAATAGCATCCGAGATATCACCAGATATATATTGGATTGTTCCTTGACCCTGACAGTCCGGCCCCATGTGTCGATGGTCTTCTCGGTCCCTCGTGGTCCGAGGTAGACCCCGCTGCAGAGATTCATGCGCCAGGGCCCCATGCAGATAATTCACTTTGATTTGTTCCGCTATCTCTAATAGCACCCGAGATATCACCAGATATATATTGGATTTTTCCCTGACCCTGAGTCTCCGACCCCATGAGACGGTGGTTTTCTCGGCCCCTGGTGGTCCGTGGTCGTTCCCGCTGCACAGATTCATGCGCCAGGGCCTCCTGCAGACAATGCACGTTGATTTATTTCGCTATCCCTAATAGCACCCGAGATATCACCAGATATATATTGGATTTTTCCCTGACCCTGAGTGTCCGACCCCATGAGACGGTGGTTTTCTCGGCCCCTGGTGGTCCGAGGTCGATCCCGCTGCACAGATTCATGCGCCAGGGCCCCCTGCAGATAGTTCACTTTGATTTTTTGCGCTATCTCTAATACCACCCGAGATATCACCAGATATATATAGGATTTTTCCCTGACCCTGACAGTCCGGCCCGATGAGACGGTGACTCTCTCGGCCCATGGTGGTCCGAGGTCGATCCCGCTGCACAGATTCATGCGCCAGGGCCTCCTGCAGACAATGCACATTGGTTTATTTCGCTATCCCTAATAGCACCCGAGATATCACCAGATATAAATTGGATTTTTCCCTGACCCTGAGTGTCCGACCCCATGAGACGGTGGTTTTCTCGGCCCCTGGTGGTCCGAGGTCGATCCCGCTGCACAGATTCATGCGCCAGGGCCTCCTACAGACAATGGACTTTGATTTATTGTGGTATCTGTAATAGCACCCGAGATATCACCATATATATATTGGATTTTCCCCTGACAATGAGTGTCCGGCCCCATGAGACGGTGGTTTTCTCGGCCCCTGGTGGGTCGAGGTCGATCCCGGTGCACAGATTCATGCGCCAGCGCCCCCTGCAGATAATTCACTTTGATTTATTGCGCTATCTGTAATAGCACCCGAGATATCACCAGATGTATATGGGATTTTTCCCCGACCCTGAGTGTCCGACCCCATGACACGGTGGTTTTCTCGGCCCCTGGTGGTCCTAGGTCGATCCCGCTGCATAGATTCACGCTCCAGGGCCTCCTACAGACAATGCACTTTGATTTATTGCGCTATCTGTAATAGCACACGAGATATCACCAGATATATATTGGATTTTTCCCTGACCATGTCTGTCCGGCTCCATGAGACGGTGATTTCCTCGGCCCCTGGTGGTCCGAGGTCGATCCCGCTGCACAGGTTCATGCGCCAGGGCCTCCTACAGACAATGCGCTTTGATTTATTGCGCTATCTCTAATAGCACCCGAGATATCACCAGATATATATTGGATTTTTCCCTGACCCTGACAGTCCGGCCCCATGTATCGATGGTTTACTCGGTCCCTCGTAGTCCGAGGTCGATCCGGCTGAACAGATTCATGCGCTAGGGCCTCCTACAGACAATGCACTTTGGTTTTTTGCGCTATCTCTAATAGCACCCGAGATATCACCAAATATATATTGGATTTTCCCCTGACCCTGAGTGTCCGGCCCCATGAGACGGTGGTTTTCTCGGCCCCTGGTGGTCGGAGGTCGTTCCTGCTGGCCAGATTCATTCGCCTGGGCCTCCTACAGACAATGCACTTTGATTTATTGCGCTATCTGTAATAGCACCCGAGATATAACCAGATATGTGCTGGATTTTTACATGACCTTGGGTGACGGATTCCGAATATCTGTAATTTTCTCGGCCCCTGGTGGTCCGAGGTCGTTCCCGCTGCACAGATTCATTCACCTGGGCCTCCTACAGACAATGCACTTTGATTTATTGCGCTATCTGTAATAGCACCCGAGATATCACCAGATATATATTGGATTTTCCCCTGACCTTGGGTGACGGATTCCGAATATCTGTAATTTTCTCGGCCACTGGTGGTCCGAGATCGTTCCTGCGGTACAGATTCATTCGCAAGGGCCTCCTACAGACAATGCACTTTGGTTTATAGCGCTATCTGTAATAGCACCCGAGATATCACCAGATATATATTGGATTTTCCCCTGACCCTGAGTGTCCGGACCCATGAGACGGTGGTTTTCTCGGCCCCTGGTGGTCCGAGGTCGTTCCCGCTGCACAGATTCATTCGCCTGGGCCTCCTACAGACAATGCACTTTGATTTATTGCGCTATCTCTAATAGCCCCCGAGCTATCACCAGATATATATTGAATTTTCCCCTGACCCTGAGTGTCCGGCCCCATGAGACTGTGGTTTTCCCGGCCTCTGGTGGTCCGAGGTCGTTCCCGCTGCACAGATTCATGCGGCAGGGCCTCCTACAGACAATGCACTTTGATTTATTGGGCTATCTGTAATAGCACCCGAGATATCACCAGATATATATTGGATTTTCCCCTGACCCTGAGTGTCCGGCCCCATGAGACGGTGGTTTTCTCGGCCCCTGGAGGTCGGAGGTCGTTCCTGCTGGCCAGATTCATTCGCCTGGGCCTCCTACAGACAATGCACTTTGATTTATTGTGCTATCTGTAATAGCACCCGAGATATCACCAGATATATATTGGATTTTCCCCTGACCCTGAGTGTCCGGACCCATGAGACGGTGGTTTTCTCGGCCCCTGGTGGTCCGAGGTCGTTCCCGCTGGCCAGATTCATGCGCCTGGGCCTCCTACAGACAATGCACTTTGGTTTATTGCGCTATCTCTAATAGCACCCGAGATATCACCAGATATATATTGGATTTTCCCCTGACCCTGAGTGTCCGGCCCCGTGAGTCGGTGGTTTTCTGGGCCCCTGGTGGTCCGAGGTCGTTCCTGCGGCACAGATTCATTCGCAAGGGCCTCCTACAGACAATGCACTTTGGTTTATTGCGCTATCTCTAATAGCACCAGAGATATCACCAGATATATACTGGATTTTCCCCTGACCCTGAGTGTCCGGACCCATGAGACGGTGGTTTTCTCGGCCTCTGGTGGTCCGAGGTCGTTCCCGCTGCACAGATTCATTCGCCTGGGCCTCCTATAGACAATGCACTTTGATTTATTGCGCTATCTGAGATAGCACCCGAGATATCACCAGATATATATTGGATTTTCCCCTGACCCTGAGTGTCCGGACCCATGAGACGGTGGTTTTCTCGGCCCCTGGTGGTCCGAGGTCGTTCCCGCTGCCCAGATTCATGCGCCAGGGCCTCCTACAGACAGTGCACTTTGGTTTATTGCGCTATCTGTAATAGCACCCGAGATATCACCAGATATATATTGGATTTTTCCCTGACCCTGAGTGTCCGGCTCCATGAGACGGTGATTTTCTCGTCCCCTGGTGGTCCGACGTCGTTCCCGCTGCCCAGATTCATGCGCCAGGGCCTCCTACAGACAATGCACTTTGGTTTATTGCGCTATCTGTAATAGCACCCGAGATATCACCAGATATATGCTGCATTTTTACATGACCTTGTGTGACGGATTCCGAATATCTGTAATTTTCTCGGCCCCTGGTGGTCCGAGGTCGTTCCCGCTGCACAGATTCATTCGCCTGGGCCTCCTACAGACAATGCACTTTGGTTTATTGCGCTATCTCTAATAGCACCCGAGATATCACCAGATATATATTGGATTTTCCCCTGACCCTGAGTGTCCGGACCCATGAGACGGTGGTTTTCTCGGCCTCTGGTGGTCCGAGGTCGTTCCCGCTGCACAGATTCATTCGCCTGGGCCTCCTATAGACAATGCACTTCGATTTATTGCGCTATCTGAGATAGCACCCGAGATATCACCAGATATATATTGGATTTTCCCCTGACCCTGAGTGTCCGGACCCATGAGACGGTGGTTTTCTCGGCCCCTGGTGGTCCGAGGTCGTTCCCGCTGGCCAGATTCATGCGCCTGGGCCTCCTACAGACAATGCACTTTGGTTTATTGCGCTATCTCTAATAGCACACGAGATATCACCAGATATATATTGGATTTTCCCCTGACCCTGAGAGTCCGGCCCCGTGAGTCGGTGGTTTTCTTGGCCGCTCGTGGTCCGAGGTCGTTCCCGCTGCCCAGATTCATGCGCCAGGGCCTCCTACAGACAATGCACTTTGGTTTATTGCGCTATCTCTAATAGCACCCGAGATATCACCAGATATATATTGGATTTTCCCCTGACCTTGGGTGACGGATTCCGAATATCTGTAATTTTCTCGGCCACTGGTGGTCCGAGATCGTTCCTGCGGTACAGATTCATTTGCAAGGGCCTCCTACAGACAATGCACTTTGGTTTATAGCGCTATCTGTAATAGCACCCGAGATATCACCAGATATATATTGGATTTTCCCCTGACCCTGAGTGTCCGGACCCATGAGACGGTGGTTTTCTCGGCCCCTGGTGGTCCGAGGTCGTTCCCGCTGCACAGATTCATTCGCCTGGGCCTCCTACAGACAATGCACTTTGGTTTATTGCGCATATCTGTAATAGCACCCGAGATATCACCAGATATACATTGGATTTTTCCCTGACCCTGAGTGTCCGGCTCCATGAGACGGTGATTTTCTCGTCCCCTGGTGGTCCGACGTCGTTCCCGCTGCCCAGATTCATGCGCCAGGGCCTCCTACAGACAATGCACTTTGGTTTATTGCGCTATCTGTAATAGCACCCGAGATATCACCAGATATATGCTGGATTTTTACATGACCTTGGGTGACGGATTCCGAATATCTGTAATTTTCTCGGCCACTGGTGGTCCGAGGTCGTTCCCGCTGCACAGATTCATTCGCCTGGGCCTCCTACAGACAATGCACTTTGGTTTATTGCGCTATCTTTAATAGCACCCGAGATATCACCAGATATATATTGGATTTTTCCCTGACCCTGAGTGTCCGGCTCCATGAGACGGTGATTTTCTCGTCCCCTGGTGGTCCGACGTCGTTCCCGCTGCCCAGATTCATGCGCCAGGGCCTCCTACAGACAATGCACTTTGGTATATTGCGCTATCTGTAATAGCACCCGAGATATCACCAGATATATGCTGGATTTTTACATGACCTTGGGTGACGGATTCCGAATATCTGTAATTTTCTCGGCCACTGGTGGTCCGAGGTCGTTCCTGCGGCACAGATTCATTCGCCAGTGCCTCCTACAGACAATGCACTTTGATTTATTGCGCTATCTCTAATAGCACCCGAGATATCACCAGATGTATATTGAATTTTCCCCTGAACCTGAGTGTCCGGCCCCATTAGACTGTGGTTTTCCCGGCCCCTGGTGGTCCGCGGTCGTTCCCGCTGCACAGATTCATGCGGCAGGGCCTCCTACAGACAATGCACTCTGATTTGTTGGGCTATCTGTAATAGAACCCGAGATATCACCAGATATATATTGGATTTTCCCCTGACCCTGAGTGTCCGGCCCCATGAGACTGTGGTTTTCTCGGCCCCTGGTGGTCCGAGGTCCTTACCGCTGCCCAGATTCATGCGCCAGGGCCTCCTACAGACAATGCACTTTGATTTATTGCGCTATCTGTAATAGCACCCGAGAAAGCTCCATATATATGCTGGATTTTTACATGACTTTGGGTGACGGATACCGAAAATCTGTAATTTTCTCCGCCCCTGGTGGTCCGATGTCGTTCCCGCTGGCCAGATTCATGCGCCAGGGTCTCATACAGACAATGCACTTTGATTTATTGCGCTATCTGTAATAGCACCCGAGATATCACCAGATATATATTGGATTTTTCCCTGACCCTGAGTGTCCGGCCCCATGAGACGGTGGTTTTCTCGGCCCCTGGTGGTCCGAGGTCGTTCCCGCTGCACAGATTCATGCGCCAGGGCCTCCTGCAGATAATTCACTTTGGTTTAATGCGCTATCTCTAATAGCACCCGAGATATCACCAGATATATATTGAATTTTCCCCTGACCCTGAGTGTCCGGCCCCATGAGACTGTGGTTGTCTCGGCCCCTGGTGGTCCGAGGTCGTTCCCGCTGCACAAATTCATGCGCCAGGGCCTCCTACAGAAAATGCACATTGATTTATTGCGCTATCTGTAATAGCACCCAAGATATCACCAGATATATATTGGATTTTTCCCTGACCCTGAGTGTCCGGCCCCATGAGACGGTTGTTTTCTCGGCCCCTGGTGGTCCGACGTCGTTCCCGCGGCACAGATGCATGCGCCAGGGCCTCCTGCAAATAATTCACATTGGTTTATTGCGCTATCTCTAATAGCACCCGAGATATCACCAGATATATATTGGCTTTTCCCCTGACCCTGAGTGTCCGGCCCCATGAGACTGTGGTTTTCTCGGCCCCTGGTGGTCCGACGTCGTTCCCGCTGTCCAGATTCATGCGCCAGGGCCTCCTACAGAAAATGCACTTTGATTTATTGCGCTATCTGTAATGGCACCCGAGATATCACCAGATATATATTGGATTTTCCCCTGACCCTGAGTGTCCGGCCCCGTGAGTCGGTGGTTTTCTCGGCCCCTGGCGGTCCGAGGTCGTTCCCGCTGCCCAGATTCATGCGCCAGGGCCTCCTACAGACAATGCACTTTGGTTTATTACGCTATCTCTAATATCACCCGAGATATCACCAGATATTTGCTGGATTTTTACATGACCTTGGGTGACGCATTCCGAATATCTGTAATTTTCTCGGCCAGTGGTGGTCCGAGGTCGTTCCTGCGGCACAGATTCATTCGCAAGGGCCTCCTACAGACAATGCACTTTGGTTCATTGCGCTATCTGTAATAGCACCAGAGATATGACCAGATATATATTGGATTTTTCCCTGACCCTGAGTGTCCGGCCCCATGAGACGTTGGTTTACTCGGCCCCTGGTGGTCCGAGGTCGTTCCCGCTGCACAGATGAATGCGCCAGGGCCTCCTGCAGATAATTCACTTTGGTTTATTGCGCTATCTCTAATTGCACCCGAGATATCACCAGATATATATTGGTTTTTCCCCTGACACTGAGTGTCAGGACCCATGAGACGGTGGTTTTCTCGGCCCCTGGTGGTCCGAGGTCGTTCGAGCTGCACAGATTCATGCGCCAGGGCCTCCTACAGACAATGCACTTTGATTTATTGCGCTATCTGTAATAGCACCCGAGATATCACCAGATATATATTGGATTTTTCCCTGACCCTGAGTGTCCGGCCCCGTGAGTCGGTGGTTTTCTCGGCCCCTGGTGGTCCGAACTCGTTCCCGCTGCCCAGATTCATGCGCTAGGGCCTCCTACAGACAATGCACTTTGGTTTTTTGCGCTATCTCTAATTGCACCCAAGATATCACCAGATATTTGCTGGATTTTTACATGACCTTGGGTGACGGATTCCGAATATCTGTAATTTTCTCGGCCACTGGTGGTCCGAGGTCGTTCCTGCGGCACAGATTCATTCGCAAGGGCCTCCTACAGACAATGCACTTTGATTTATTGCGCTATCTGTAATAGCACCCGAGATATCACCAGATATATATTGGATTTTCCCCTGACCCTGAGTGTCCGGCCCCATGAGACTGTGGTTTTCTCGGCCCCTGGTGGTTCGAGGTCGTTCCCGCTGGCCAGATTCATGCGCCTGGGCCTCCTACAGACAATGCACTTTGATTTATTGCGCTATCTCTAATAGCACCCGAGATATCACCAGATATATATTGGATTTTTCCCTGACCCTGAGTGTCCGGCGCCATGAGACGGTGGTTTTCTAGGCCCCTGGTGGTCCGAGGTCGTTCCCGCTGCACAGATTCATTCGTCTGGGCCTCCTACAGACAATGCACTTTGATTTATTGCGCTATCTGTAATAGCACCCGAGATATCACCAGATATGTATTGGATTTTTCCCTGACCCTGAGTGTCCGGACCCATGAGACGGTGGTTTTCTCGGCCACTGGTGGTCCGAGGTCGTTCCTGCGGCACAGATTCATTCGCAAGGGCCTCCTACAGACAATGCACTTTGGTTTATTGCGCTATCTGTAATAGCACCAGAGATATAACCAGATATATATAGGATTTTCCCCTGACCCTGAGTGTCCGGACCCATGAGACGGTAGTTTTCTCGGCCCCTGGTGGTCCGAGGTCGTTCCCGCTGCACAGATGCATGCACCAGGGCCTCCCGCAGATAATTCACTTTGGTTTATTGCGCTATCTCTAATTGCACCCGAGATATCACCAGATATATATTGGATTTTCCCCTGACCCTGAGTGTCCGGACCCATGAGACGGTGGTTTTCTCGGCCTCTGGTGGTCCGAGGTCGTTCCCGCTGCACAGATTCATTCACCTGGGCCTCCTACAGACAATGCACTTTGATTTATTGCGCTATCTGTAATAGCACCCGAGATATCACCAGATATATATTGGATTTTCCCCTGACCCTGAGTGTCCGGACCCATGAGACGGTGGTTTTCTCGGCCCCTGGTGGTCCGAGGTCGTTCCCGCTGCCCAGATTCATGCGCCAGGGCCTCCTACAGACAGTGCACTTTGGTTTATTGCGCTATCTGTAATAGCACCCGAGATATCACCAGATATATATTGGATTTTTCCCTGACCCTGAGTGTCCGGCTCCATGAGACGGTGATTTTCTCGTCCCCTGGTGGTCCGACGTCGTTCCCGCTGCACAGATGCATGCGCCAGGGCCTCCTTCAGATAATTCACTTTGGTTTATTGCGCTATCTCTAATAGCACCCGAGATATCACCAGATATATATTGGATTTTCCCCTGACCCTGAGTGTCCGGCCCCATGAGACTGTGGTTTTCTCGGCCCCTGGTGGTCCGAGGTCGTTCCCGCTGTCCAGATTCATGCGCCAGGGCCTCCTACAGACAATGCACTTTGATTTATTGCGCTATCTGTAATAGCACCCGAGATATCACCAGATATATATTGGATTTTCCCCTGACCCTGAGTGTCCGGCCCCATGAGACGGTGGTTTTCTCGGCCCCTGGTGGTCCGAGGTCGTTCCCGCTGCCCAGATTCATGCGCCAGGGCCTCCTACAGACAATGCACTTTGGTTTATTGGGCTATCTGTAATAGAACCCGAGATATCACCAGATATATATTGGGTTTTCCCCTGACCCTGAGTGTCCGGACCCATGAGACGGTGGTTTTCTCGGCCACTGGTGGTCCGAGGTCGTTCCTGCGGCACAGATTCAATCGCAAGGGCCTCCTACAGACAATGCACTTTGGTTCATTGCGCTATCTGTAATAGCACCAGAGATATGACCAGATATATATTGGATTTTCCCCTGACCCTGAGTGTCCGGACCAATGAGACGGTGGTTTTCTCGGCCCCTGGTGGTCCGAGGTCGTTCCCGCTGCACAGATGCATGCACCAGGGCCTCCTGCAGATAATTCACTTTGGTTTATTGCGCTATCTCTAATAGCACCCGAGATATCACCAGATATATATTGGATTTTCCCCTGACCCTGAGTGTCCGGACCCATGAGACGGTGGTTTTCTCGGCCCCTGGTGGTCCGAGGTCGTTCCCGCTGCCCAGATTCATGCGCCAGGGCCTCCTACAGACAGTGCACTTTGGTTTATTGCGCTATCTGTAATAGCACCCGAGATATCACCAGATATATATTGGATTTTTCCCTGACCCTAAGTATCCGGCTCCATGAGACGGTGATTTTCTCGTCCCCTGGTGGTCCGACGTCATTCCCGCTGCACAGATGCATGCGCCAGGGCCTCCTTCAGATAATTCACTTTGGTTTATTGCGCTATCTCTAATAGCACCCGAGATATCACCAGATATATATTGGATTTTCCCCTGACCCTGAGTGTCCGGCCCCATGAGACTGTGGTTTTCTCGGCCCCTGGTGGTCCGAGGTCGTTCCCGCTGTCCAGATTCACGCGCCAGGGCCTCCTACAGACAATGCACTTTGATTTATTGCGCTATCTGTAATAGCACCCGAGATATCACCAGATATATATTGGATTTTCCCCTGACCCTGAGTGTCCGGGCCCATGAGACTGTGGTTTTCTCGGCCCCTGGTGGTCCGTGGTCGTTCCCGCTGGCCAGATTCATGCGCCAGGGCCTCCTACAGACAATGCACTTTGATTTATTGCGCTATCTCTAATAGCACCCGAGATATCACCAGATATATATTGGATTTTTCCCTGACCCTGAGTGTCCGGCCCCATGAGACGGTGGTTTTCTTGGCCCCTGGTGGCCCGAGCTGGTTCCCGCTGCACAGATGCATGCGCCAGGGCCTCCTGCAGATAATTCTCTTTGGTTTATTACGCTATCTCTAATAGCACCCGAGATATCACCAGATATATATTGGATTTTTCCCTGACCGTGAGTGTCCGGCCCCATGAGACTGTGGTTTTCCCGGCCCCTGGTGGTCCGAGGTCGTTCCCGCTGCACAGATTCATGCGGCAGGGCCTCCTATAGACAATGCACTTTGATTTATTGCGCTATCTGTAATAGCACCCGAGATATCACCAGATATATATTGGATTTTCCCCTGACCCTGAGTGTCCGGACCCATGAGACGGTGGTTTTCTCGGCCCCTGGTGGTCCGAGGTCGTTCCCGCTGGCCAGATTCATGCGCCTGGGCCTCCTACAGACAATGCACTTTGGTTTATTGCGCTATCTCTAATAGCACACGAGATATCACCAGATATATATTGGATTTTCCCCTGACCTTGGGTGACGGATTCCGAATATCTGTAATTTTCTCGGCCACTGGTGGTCCGAGATCGTTCCTGCGGTACAGATTCATTCGCAAGGGCCTCCTACAGACAATGCACTTTGGTTTATAGCGCTATCTGTAATAGCACCCTAGATATCACCAGATATATATTGGATTTTCCCCTGACCCTGAGTGTCCGGATCCATGAGACGGTGGTTTTCTCGGCCCCTGGTGGTCCGAGGTCGTTCCCGCTGCACAGATTCATTCGCCTGGGCCTCCTACAGACAATGCACTTTGATTTATTGCGCTATCTGTAATAGCCCCCGAGATATAACCAGATATATATTGGATTTTCCCCTGACCCTGAGTGTCCGGACCCATGAGACGTTGGTTTTTTCGGCCCCTGGTTGTCCGAGGTCGTTCCCGCTGCCCAGATTCATGCGCCAGGGCCTCCTACAGACAATGCACTTTGGTTGATTGCGCTGTCTGTAATAGCACCCGAGATATAACCAGATATATATTGGATTTTCCCCTGACCCTGAGTGTCCGGAACCATGAGACGGTGGTTTTCTCGGCCCCTGGTGGTCCGAGGTCGTTCCCGCTGCACAGATTCATTCGCCTGGGCCTCCTACAGACAATGCACTTTGATTTATTGCGCTATCTGTAATAGCACCCGAGATATCACCAGATATATATTGGATTTTTCCCTGACCCTGAGTGTCCGGCTCCATGAGACGGTGATTTTCTCGGCCCCTAGTGGTCCGAGGTCGTTCCCGCTGCCCAGATTCATGCGCCAGGGCCTCCTACAGACAATGCACTTTGATTTATTGCGCTATCTGTAATAGCACCCGAGATATCACCAGATATATATTGGATTTTTCCCTGACCCTGAGTGTCCGGCTCCATGAGACGGTGATTTTCTCGGCCCCTGGTGGTTCGAGGTCGTTCCCGCTGGCCAGATTCATACGCCTGGGCCTCCTACAGACAATGCACTTTGATTTATTGCGCTATCTCTAATAGCACCCGAGATATCACCAGATATATATTGGATTTTTCCCTGACCCTGAGTGTCCGGCGCCATGAGACGGTGGTTTTCTCGGCCCCTGGTGG
The DNA here is from genome assembly GCF_051020985.1 of Nomia melanderi. NCBI lineage: Eukaryota > Metazoa > Arthropoda > Insecta > Hymenoptera > Halictidae > Nomia > Nomia melanderi. The sequence goes on from NW_027475131.1 coordinate 6,946,125, forward strand.
TCCGAGGTCGTTCCCGCTGCACAGATTCATTCGCCTGGGCCTCCTACAGACAATGCACTTTGATTTCTTGGGCTATCTGTAATAGCACCCGAGATATCACCAGATATATATTGGATTTTTACATGACCTTAGGTGACGGATTCCGAATATCTGTAATTTTCTCGGCCACTGGTGGTCCGAGGTCGTTCCTGCGGCACAGATTCATTCGCAAGGTCCTCCTACAGACAATGCACTTTGATTTATTGCGCTATCTGTAATAGCACCCGAGATATCACCAGATATATATTGGGTTTTCCCCTGACCCTGAGTGTCCGGACCCATGAGACGGTGGTTTTCTCGGCCACTGGTGGTCCGAGGTCGTTCCTGCGGCACAGATTCATTCGCAAGGGCCTCCTACAGACAATGCACTTTGGTTTATTGCGCTATCTGTAATAGCACCAGAGATATAACCAGATATATATTGGATTTTCCCCTGACCCTGAGTGTCCGGACCCATGAGACGGTGGTTTTCTCGGCCCCTGGTGGTCCGAGGTCGTTCCCGCTGCACAGATGCATGCACCAGGGCCTCCCGCAGATAATTCACTTTGGTTTATTGCGCTATCTCTAATAGCACCCGAGATATCACCAGATATATATTGGATTTTCCCCTGACCCTGAGTGTCCGGACCCACGAGACGGTGGTTTTCTCGGCCTCTGGTGGTCCGAGGTCGTTCCCGCTGCACAGATTCATTCGCCTGGGCCTCCTACAGACAATGCAATTTGATTTATTGCGCTATCTGTAATAGCACCCGAGATATCACCAGATATATATTGGATTTTCCCCTGACCCAGAGTATCCGGACCCATGTGACGGTGGTTTTCTCGGCCCCTGGTGGTCCGAGGTCGTTCCCGCTGCACAGATTCATGCGCCATGGCCTCCTACAGACAATGCACTTTGGTTTATTGGGCTATCTGTAATAGAACCCCAGATATCACCAGATATATATTGGGTTTTCCCCTGACCCTGAGTGTCCGGACCCATGAGACGGTGGTTTTCTCGGCCACTGGTGGTCCGAGGTCGTTCCTGCGGCACAGATTCATTCGCCAGTGCCTCCTACAGACAATGCACTTTGATTTGTTGCGCTAGCTCTAATAGCCCCCGAGCTATCACCAGATATATATTGAATTTTCCCCTGACCCTGAGTGTCCGGCCCCATGAGACTGTGGTTTTCCCGGCCTCTGGTGGTCCGAGGTCGTTCCCGCTGCACAGATTCATGCGGCAGGGCCTCCTACAGACAATGCACTTTGATTTATTGGGCTATCTGTAATAGCACCCGAGATATCACCAGATATATATTGGATTTTCCCCTGACCCTGAGTGTCCGGCCCCATGAGACGGTGGTTTTCTCGGCCCCTGGTGGTCGGAGGTCGTTCCTGCTGGCCAGATTCATTCGCCTGGGCCTCCTACAGACAATGCACTTTGATTCATTGCGCTATCTGTAATAGCACCCGAGATATCACCAGATATATATTGGATTTTCCCCTGACCCTGAGTGTCCGGACCCATGAGACGGTGGTTTTCTCGGACCCTGGTGGTCCGAGGTCGTTCCCGCTGGCCAGATTCATGCGCCTGGTCCTCCTACAGACAATGCACTTTGGTTTATTGCGCTATCTCTAATAGCACCCGAGATATCACCAGATATATATTGGATTTTCCCCTGACCCTGAGTGTCCGGCCCCGTGAGTCGGTGGTTTTCTGGGCCCCTGGTGGTCCGCGGTCGTTCCTGCGGCACAGATTCATTCGCAAGGGCCTCCAACAGACAATGCACTTTGGTTTATAGCGCTATCTGTAATAGCACCCTAGATATCACCAGATATATATTGGATTTTCCCCTGACCCTGAGTGTCCGGACCCATGAGACGGTGGTTTTCTCGGCCACTGGTGGTCCGAGGTCGTTCCTGCGGCACAGATTCATTCGCAAGGGCCTCCTACAGACAATGCACTTTGGTTCATTGCGCTATCTGTAATAGCACCAGAGATATAACCAGATATATATTGGATTTTCCCCTGACCCTGAGTGTCCGGACCCATGAGACGGTGGTTTTCTCGGCCCCTGGTGGTCCGAGGTGGTTCCCGCTGCCCAGATTCATGCGCCAGGGCCTCCTACAGACAGTGCACTTTGGTTTATTGCGCTATCTGTAATAGCACAGGAGATATCACCAGATATATATTGGATTTTTCCCTGACCCTGAGTGTCCGGCTCCATGAGACGGTGATTTTCTCGTCCCCTGGTGGTCCGACGTCGTTTCCGCTGCCCAGATTCATGCGCCAGGGCCTCCTACAGACAATGCACTTTGGTTTATTGCGCTATCTGTAATAGCACCCGAGATATCACCAGATATATGCTGGATTTTTCCCTGACCCTGAGTGTCCGGCTCCATGAGACGGTGATTTTCTCGTCCCCTGGTGGTCCGACGTCCTTCCCGCTGCCCAGATTCATGCGCCAGGGCCTCCTACAGACAATGCACTTTGGTTTATTGCGCTATCTGTAATAGCACCCGAGATATCACCAGATATATGCTGGATTTTTACATGACCTTGGGTGACGGATTCCGAATATCTGTAATTTTCTCGGCCACTGGTGGTCCGAGGTCGTTCCTGCGGCACAGATTCATTCGCCAGTGCCACCTACAGACAATGCACTTTGATTTATTGCGCTATCTCTAATAGCACCCGAGATATCACCAGATATATATTGGATTTTCCCCTGACCCTGAGAGTCCGGCCCCGTGAGTCGGTGGTTTTCTTGGCCCCTCGTGGTCCGAGGTCGTTCCCGCTGCCCAGATTCATGCGCCAGGGCCTCCTACAGACAATGCACTTTGGTTTATTGCGCTATCTCTAATAGCACCCGAGATATCACCAGATATATATTGGATTTTCCCCTGACCTTGGGTGACGGATTCCGAATATCTGTAATTTTCTCGGCCACTGGTGGTCCGAGATCGTTCCTGCGGTACAGATTCATTCGCAAGGGCCTCCTACAGACAATGCACTTTGGTTTATAGCGCTATCTGTAATAGCACCCTAGATATCACCAGATATATATTGGATTTTCCCCTGACCCTGAGTGTCCGGACACATGAGACGGTGGTTTTCTCGGCCCCTGGTGGTCCGAGGTCGTTCCCGCTGCACAGATTCATTCGCCTGGGCCCCCTACAGACAATGCACTTTGATTTATTGCGCTATCTGTAATAGCACCCGAGATATCACCAGATATATATTGGATTTTTCCCTGACCCTGAGTGTCCGGCTCCATGAGACGGTGATTTTCTCGGCCCCTGGTGGTCCGAGGTCGTTCCCGCTGGCCAGATTCATGCGCCTGGGCCTCCTACAGACAATGCACTTTGATTTAGTGCGCTATCTCTAATAGCACCCGAGATATCATCAGATATATATTGGATTTTTCCCTGACCCTGAGTGTCCGGCGCCATGAGACGGTGGTTTTCTTGGCCCCTGGTGGTCCGAGGGCGTTCCCGCTGCACAGATGTATGCGCCAGGGCCTCCTACAGACAATGCACTTTGGTTTATTGCGCTATCTGTAATAGCACCCGAGATAACACCAGGTATATGCTGGATTTTTACATGACCTTGGGTGACGGATTCCGAATATCTGTAATTTTCTCGGCCACTGGTGGTCCGAGGTCGTTCCTGCGGCACAGATTCATTCGCCAGTGCCTCCTACTGACAATGCACTTTGATTTATTGCGCTATCTCTAATAGCACCCGAGATATCACCAGATATATATTGAATTTTCCCCTGACCCTGAGTGTCCGGCCCCATTAGACTGTGGTTTTCCCGGCCCCTGGTGGTCTGCGGTCGTTCCCGCTGCACAGATTCATGCGGCAGGGCCTCCTACAGACAATGCACTTTGATTTGTTGGGCTATCTGTAATAGCACCCGAGATATCACCAGATATATATTGGATTTTCCCCTGACCCTGAGTGTCCGGCCCCATGAGACGGTGGTTTTCTCGGTCCCTGGTGGTCGGAGGTCGTTCCTGCTGGCCAGATTCATTCGCCTGGGCCTCCTACAGACAATGCACTTTGATTTATTGCGTTATCTGTAATAGCACCCGAGATATCACCAGATATATATTGGTCTTTCCCCTGACCCTGAGTGTCCGGCCCCGTGAGTCGGTGGTTTTCTCGGCCCCTGGTGGTCCTAGGTCGTTCCCGCTGCCCAGATTCATTCGCCAGGGCCTCCTACAGACAATGCACTTTGGTTTATTGCGCTATCTCTAATAGCACCCGAGATATCACCAGATATTTGCAGGATTTTTACATGACCTTGGGTGACGGATTCCGAATATCTGTAATTTTCTCGGCCACTGGTGGTCCGAGGTCGTTCCTGCGGCACAGATTCATTCGCAAGGGCCTCCTACAGACAATGCACTTTGGTTTATTGCGCTATCTGTAATAGCACCCGAGATATCACCAGATATATATTGGATTTTCCTCTGACCCTGAGTGTCCGGCCCCATGAGACGGTGGTTTTCTCGGCCCCTGGTGGTCCGAGGTCGTTCCCGCTGCCCAGATTCATGCGCCAGGGCCTCCTACAGACAATGCACTTTGATTTATTGCGTTATCTGTAATAGCACCCGAGATATCACCAGACATATATTGGATTTTTCCCTGACCCTGAGTGTCCGGCTCCATGGGACGGTGATTTTCTCGGCCCCTGGTGGTCCGAGGTCCTTCCCGCTGCACAGATTCATTCGCCTGGGCCTCCTACAGACAATGCACTTTGATTTATTGCGCTATCTGTAATAGCACCCGAGATATCACCAGATATATATTGGATTTTTCCCCGACCCTGAGTGTCCGGCCCCGTGAGTCGGTGGTTTTCTCGGCCCCTGGTGGTCCGATGTAGTTCCCGCTGCCCAGATTCATGCGCCAGGGCCTCCTACAGACAATGCACTTTGGTTTATTGCGCTATCTCTAATAGCACCCGAGATATCACCAGATATTTGCTGGATTTTTCCCCGACCCTGAGTGTCCGGCCCCATGGGACGGTGGTTTTCTCGGCCCCTGGTGGTCCGAGGTCGTTCCCGCTGCACAGATGCATGCGCCAGGGCCTCTTGCAGACAATTCACTTTGGTTTATTGCGCTATCTATAATTGCACCCGGGATATAACCAGATATATTCTGGATTTTTACATGACCTTGGGTGTCCGGCCTCATGTGTCGGTGGTTTTCTCGGCCCCTGGTGGTCCCACGTCGTTCCCGCGGCACAGATTCATGCGCAAGGGCCTCCTGCAGATAATTCACTTTGATTTATCGCGCTATCTCTAATAGCACCCGAGATATCACCAGATATATACTGGATTTTTGCATGACCTTGGGTGTCCGGCCTCATGTGTCGGTGGTTTTCTCGGACCCTGGTGGTCCGAGGTTGTTCCCGCTGCACAGGTTCATGCGCCAGGGCCTCCTACAGACAATGCACTTTGGTTTATTGCGCTATCTGTAATAGCACCCGAGATATCACCAGATATATATTGGATTTTTCCCTGACCCTGACAGTCCGGCCCCACGAGACGGTGATTTTCTCGGCCCCTGGTGGTCCGAGGTCGTACCCGCTACACAGAATCATGCGCCAGGGCTTCGTGCAGACAATGCACTTTGGTTTATTGCGCTATCTGTAATAGCACCCGAGATATCACCAGATATATATTGAATTTTTCCCAGACCCTGAGTGTCCGGACCCATGAGATGGTGGTTTTCTCGGCCCCTGGTCATCCGAGGTCGTTCCCGCTGCACAGATTCATGCGCCAGGGCCTCCTGCAGACAATTCACTTTGGTTTATTGCGCTATCTCTAATAGCACCCGAGATATCACTAGATATATGCTGGATTTTTACATGACCTTGGGTGACGGATTCCGAATATCTGTAATTTTCTCGGCCCCTGGTGATCCGAGTTCGTTCCCGCTGCACAGATTCATGCTCCAGGGCCCGCTGCAGATGATTCACTTTGGTTTAGTGCGCTATCTGTAAGAGCACCAGAGATATCACCAGATATATATTGGATTTTCCCCTGACCCTGAGTGTCCGGCCCCATGTGACGGTGGTTTTCTCGGCCCCTGGTGGTCCGAGGTCGTTCCCGCTGCCCAGATTCATGCGCCAGGGCAGCTTACAGACAATGCACTTTGATTTATTGCGCTATCTGTAATAGCACCCAAGATACCACCAGATATATATTTTATTTTTCCCTGACCCTGAGTGTCCGGCCCCATGAGACGGTGGTTTTCTCGGCCCCTGGTGGTCCGAGGTCGTTGCCGCTGCACAGATTCATGCGCGAGGGCCTCCTACAGAAAATGCACATTGATTTATTGGGCTATCTGTAATAGCACCCGAGATATCACCACATATATATCGGATTTTTCCCTGACCCTGAGTGTCCGGCCCCATGAGACGGTGGTTTTCTCGGCCCCTGGTGGTCCGAGGTCGTTGCCGCTGCACAGATTCATGCGCGAGGGCCTCCTACAGAAAATGCACATTGATTTATTGGGCTATCTATAATAGCACCCGAGATATCACCAGATATATATTGGATTTTTCCCTGACCCTGAGTGTCCGGCCCCATGAGACGGTTGTTTTCTCGGCCCCTGGTGGTCCGACGTCGTTCCCGCTGCACAGATGCATGCGCCAGGGCCTCCTGCAGATAATTCACTTCGGTATATTGCGCAATCTCTAATAGCACGCGAGATATCACCAGATATTTATTGGCTTTTCCCCTGACCCTGACAGTCCGGCCCCATGAGACTTTGATTTTCTCGGCCCCTGGTGGTCCGAGGTCGATCCCGCTGCACAGATTCATGCGCTAGGGCCTCCTGCAGACAATGCACTATGATTTATTGCGCTATCTCTAATACCACCCGAGATATCACCAGATATATATTGGATTTTTCCCTGACCCTGACAGTCGGACTCCATGAGACGGTGGTTTTCTCGGCCCCTGGTCATCCGAGGTCGTTCCCGCTGCACAGATTCATGCGCCAGGGCCTCCTGCAGACAATTCACTTTGGTTTATTGCGCTATCTCTAATAGCACCCGAGATATCACCAGATATATGATGGATTTTTACATGACCTTGGGTGACGGATTCCGAATATCTGTAATTTTCTCGGCCCCTGGTGATCTGAGTTCGTTCCCGCTGCACAGATTCATGCGCCAGGGCCTCCTACAGACAATGCACTTTGATTTATTGCGCTATCTGTAATAGCACCCGAGATATCACCAGATATATATTGGATTTTTCCCTGACACTGAGTGTCCGGCCCCATGAGACGGTGGTTGTCTCGGCCCCTGGTGGTCCGAGGTCGTTCCCGCTGCACAGATTCATGCGCCAGGGCCTCCTGCAGATAATTCACTATGGTTTATTGCGCTATCTCTAATAGCACCCGAGATATCACTAGATATATATTGGATTTTCCCCTGGCCCTGACTGTCCGGCCCCATGAGACTGCGGTTTTCTCGGCCCCTGGTGGTCCGAGGTTGTTCCGGCTGCACAGATTCATGCGGCAGGCTCTCTTACAGACAATGCAGTTTGATTCATTGCGCTATCTGTAATAGCACCCGAGATATCACCAGATATATATTGGATTTTTCAATGACACTGAGTGTCCGGCCCCATGAGACGGTGGTTTTCACGGCCCCTGGTGGTCCGAGGTCGTTCGCGATGCACAGATTCATGCGCCAGGGCCTCCTGCAGATAATTCACTATGGTTTATTGCGCTATCTCTAATAGCACCCGAGATATCACCAGATATGTATTGGATTTTCCCCTGACCCTGAGTGTCCGGCCCCGTGAGACTGCGGTTTTCTCGGCCCCTGGTGGTCCGAGGTCGTTCCCGCTGCACAGATTCATGCGCCAGGGCCTCCTACAGACAATGGACTCTGATTTATTGCGCTATCTGTAATAGTGCCCGAGATATCACCAGATATATATTGGATTTTCCCCTGACCCTGAGTGTCCGGCCCCATGTGACGGTGGTTTTCTCGGCCCCTGGTGGTCCGAGGTCGTTCCCGCTGCCCATATTCATGCGCCAGGGCAGCTTACAGACAATGCACTTTGATTTATTGGGCTATCTGTAATAGCACCCGAGATATCACCAGATATATATCGGATTTTTCCCTGACCCTGAGTTTCCGGCCCCATGAGACGGTGGTTTTCTCGGCCCCTGGTGGTCTGAGGTCGTTCCCGCTGCACAGATGCATGCGCCAGGGCCTCCTGCAGATAATTCACTTTGGTTTATTGCGCTATCTGTAATAGCACCCAAGATATCACCAGATATATATTGGATTTTTCCCTGACCCTGAGTGTCCGGGCCCATGAGACGGTGGTTTTCTCGGCCCCTGGTGATCCGAGGTCGTTCCCTCTGCCCATATTCATGCGCCAGGGCAGCTTACAGACAATGCACTTTGATTTATTGGGCTATCTGTAATAGCACCCGAGATATCACCAGATATATATCGGATTTTTCCCTGACCCTGAGTTTCCGGCCCCATGAGACGGTGGTTTTCTCGGCCCCTGGTGCTCTGAGGTCGTTCCCGCTGCACAGATGCATGCGCCAGGGCCTCCTGCAGATAATTCACTTTGGTTTATTGCGCTATCTCTAATAGCACCCGAGATATCACCAGATATATATTGGCTTTTCCCCTAACCCTGAGTGTCCGGACCCCTGAGACGGTGGATTTCTCGGCCCCTGGTGGTCCGAGGTCGTTCCCGCTGGCCAGATTCATGCCCCAGGGCCTCCTACAGACAATGCACTTTGATTTATTGCGCTATCTGTAATAGCACCCGAGATATCACCAGATATATATTGTATTTTTCCCTGAACCTGAATGTCCGGCCCCATGAGACGGTGGTTTTCTCGGCCCCTGGTGGTCCGAGGTCGTTCCTGCTGTACAGATTCATGCGCCACGGCCTCCTGCAGATAATTCACTTTCGTTTATTGCGCTATCTCTAATAGCACCCGAGATATCACCAGATATATATTGGATTTTCCCCTGACCCTCAGTGTCCGGCCCCATGAGACGGTTGTTTTCTCGGCCCCTGGTGGTCGGACGTCGTTCCCGCTGCACAGATGCATGCGCCAGGGCCTCCTGCAGATAATTCACTTTGGTTTATTGCGCTATCTCTAATAGCACCCGAGATATCACCAGATATATATTGGCTTTTCCCCTGACCCTGAGTGTCCGGCCCCCTGAGACGGTGGTTTTCTCGGCCCCTGGTGTTCCGAGGTCGATCCCGCTGGCCAAATTCATGCCCCAGGGCCTCCTACAGACAATGCACTTTGATTTATTGCGCTATCTGTAATAGCACCCGAGATATCACCAGATATATATTGGATTTTTCCCTGAACCTGAATGTCCGGCCCCATGAGACGGTGGTTTTCTCGGTCCCTGGTGGTCCGAGGTCGTTCCCGCTGTACAGATTCATGCGCCAGGGCCTCCTGCATATAATTCACTTTGGTTTATTGCGCTATCTCTAATAGCACCCGAGATATCACCAGATATATATTGGATTTTCCCCTGACCCTGAGTGTCCGGAGCCGTGAGACTGCGGTTTTCTCGGCCCCTGGTTGTCCGAGGTCGTTCCCGCTGCACAGATTCATGCACCAGGGCCTCCTACAGACAATGGACTCTGATTTATTGCGCTATCTGTAATAGTGCCCGAGATATCACCAGATATGTATTGGATTTTCCCCTGACCCTGAGTGTCCGGCCCCATGTGACGGTGGTTTTCTCGGCCCCTGGTGGTCCGAGGTCGTTCCCGCTGCCCATATTCATGCGCCAGGGCAGCTTACAGACAATGCACTTTGGTTTATTGCGCTATCTGTAATAGCACCCAAGATATCACCAGATATATATTGGATTTTTCCCTGACCCTGAGTGTCCGGCCCCATGAGACGGTGGTTTTCTCGGCCCCTGGTGATCCGAGGTCGTTCCCGCTGCCCATATTCATGCGCCAGGGCAGCTTACAGACAATGCACTTTGATTTATTGAGCTATCTGTAATAGCACCCGAGATATCAGCAGATATATATTGTATTTTTCCCTGAACCTGAATGTCCGGCCCCATGAGACGGTGGTTTTCTCGGCCCCTGGTGGTCCGAGGTCGTTCCTGCTGTACAGATTCATGCGCCAGGGCCTCCTGCAGATAATTCACTTTCGTTTATTGCGCTATCTCTAATAGCACCCGAGATATCACCAGATATATATTGGCTTTTCCCCTGACCCTGAGTGTCCGGCCCCCTGAGACGGTGGTTTTCTCGGCCCCTGGTGGTCCGAGGTCGATCCCGCTGGCCAAATTCATGCCCCAGGGCCTCCTACAGACAATGCACTTTGATTTATTGCGCTATCTGTAATAGCACCCGAGATATCACCAGATATATATTGGATTTTTCCCTGAACCTGAATGTCCGGCCCCATGAGACGGTGGTTTTCTCGGCCCCTGGTGGTCCGAGGTCGTTCCCGCTGTACAGATTCATGCGCCAGGGCCTCCTGCAGATAATTCACTTTGGTTTATTGCGCTATCTCTAATAGCACCCGAGATATCACCAGATATATATTGGATTTTCCCCTGACCCTGAGTGTATGGAGCCGTGAGACTGCGGTTTTCTCGGCCCCTGGTTGTCCGAGGTCGTTCCCGCTGCACAGATTCATGCGCCAGGGCCTCCTACAGACAATGGACTCTGCTTTATTGCGCTATCTGTAATAGTGCCCGAGATATCACCAGATATATATTGGATTTTCCCCTGACCCTGAGTGTCCGGCCCCATGTGACGGTGGTTTTCTCGGCCCCTGGTGGTCCGAGGTCGTTCCCGCTGCCCATATTCATGCGCCAGGGCAGCTTACAGACAATGCACTTTGATTTATTGCGCTATCTGTAATAGCACCCGAGATATCACCAGATATATATTGGATTTTTCCCTGAACCTGAATGTCCGGCCCCATGAGACGGTGGTTTTCTCGGTCCCTGGTGGTCCGAGGTCGTTCCCGCTGTACAGATTCATGCGCCAGGGCCTCCTGCATATAATTCACTTTGGTTTATTGCGCTATCTCTAATAGCACCCGAGATATCACCAGATATATATTGGATTTTTCCCTGACCCTGAGTGTCCGGCTCCATGAGACGGTGATTTTCTCGTCCCCTGGTGGTCCGACGTCGTTCCCGCTGCCCAGATTCATGCGCCAGGGCCTCCTACAGACAATGCACTTTGGTTTATTGCGCTATCTCTAATAGCACCCGAGATATCACCAGATATTTGCTGTATTTTTACATGACCTTGGGTGACGGATTCCGAATATCTGTAATTTTCTCGGCCACTGGTGGTCCGAGGTCGTTCCTGCGGTACAGATTCATTCGCAAGGGCCTCCTACAGACAATGCACTTTGGTTTATTGCGCTATCTCTAATAGCACCCGAGATATCACCAGATATTTGCTGGATTTTTACATGACCTTGGGTGACGGATTCCGAATATCTGTGCCTTTCTCGGCCACTGGTGGTCCGAGGTCGTTCCTGCGGCACAGATTCAATCGCAAGGGCCTCCTACAGACAATGCACTTTGGTTTATTGCGCTATCTGTAATAGCACCCGAGATATCACCAGATATATATTGGATTTTTCCCTGACCCTGACAGTCCGGCCCCACGAGACGGTGATTTTCTCGGCCCCTGGTGGTCCGAGGTCGTACCCGCTACACAGAATCATGCGCCAGGGCTTCGTGCAGACAATGCACTTTGGTTTATTGCGCTATCTGTAATAGCACCCGAGATATCACCAGATATATATTGAATTTTTCCCAGACCCTGAGTGTCCGGCCCCATGAGATGGTGGTTTTCTCGGCCCCTGGTCATCCGAGGTCGTTCCCGCTGCACAGATTCATGCGCCAGGGCCTCCTGCAGACAATTCACTTTGGTTTATTGCGCTATCTCTAATAGCACCCGAGATATCACCAGATATATGCTGGTTTTTTACATGACCTTGGGTGACGGATTCCGAATATCTGTAATTTTCTCGGCCCCTGGTGATCCGAGTTCGTTCCCGCTGCACAGATTCATGCTCCAGGGCCCGCTGCAGATGATTCACTTTGGTTTAGTGCGCTATCTGTAAGAGCACCAGAGATATCACCAGATATTAATTGGATTTTCCCCTGACCCTGAGTGTCCGGCCCCATGTGACGGTGGTTTTCTCGGCCCCTGGTGGTCCGAGGTCGTTCCCGCTGCCCAGATTCATGCGCCAGGGCAGCTTACAGACAATGCACTTTGATTTATTGCGCTATCTGTAATAGCACCCAAGATACCACCAGATATATATTTTATTTTTCCCTGACCCTGAGTGTCCGGCCCCATGAGACGGTGGTTTTCTCGGCCCCTGGTGGTCCGAGGTCGTTGCCGCTGCACAGATTCATGCGCCAGGGCCTCCTACAGAAAATGCACATTGATTTATTGGGCTATCTGTAATAGCACCCGAGATATCACCACATATATATCGGATTTTTCCCTGACACTGAGTGTCCGGTCCCATGAGACGGTGGTTGTGTCGGCCCCTGGTGGTCGGAGGTCGTTCCCGCTGCACAGATGCATGCGCCAGGGCCTCCTGCAGATAATTCACTTTGGTTTATTGCGCTATCTCTAATAGCAACCAAGATATCACCAGATATATATTGGATTTTTCCCTGACCCTGAGTGTCCGGCCCCATGAGACGGTTGTTTTCTCGGCCCCTGGTGGTCCGACGTCGTTCCCGCTGCACAGATGCATGCGCCAGGGCCTCCTGCAGATAATTCACTTCGGTTTATTGCGCAATCTCTAATAGCACGCGAGATATCACCAGATATTTATTGGCTTTTCCCCTGACCCTGACAGTCCGGCCCCATGAGACTTTGATTTTCTCGGCCCCTGGTGGTCCGAGGTCGATCCCGCTGCACAGATTCATGCGCTAGGGCCTCCTGCAGACAATGCACTATGATTTATTGCGCTATCTCTAATACCACCCGAGATATCACCAGATATATATTGGATTTTTCCCTGACCCTGACAGTCGGACTCCATGAGACGGTGGTTTTCTCGGCCCCTGGTCATCCGAGGTCGTTCCCGCTGCACAGATTCATGCGCCAGGGCCTCCTGCAGACAATTCACTTTGGTTTATTGCGCTATCTCTAATAGCACCCGAGATATCACCAGATATATGATGGATTTTTACATGACCTTGGGTGACGGATTCCGAATATCTGTAATTTTCTCGGCCCCTGGTGATCTGAGTTCGTTCCCGCTGCACAGATTCATGCTCCAGGGCCCGCTGCAGATGATTCACTTTGGTTTAGTGCGCTATCTGTAAGAGCACCAGAGATATCACCAGATATATATTGGATTTTCCCCTGACCCTGAGTGTCCGGCCCCATGTGACGGTGGTTTTCTCGGCCCCTGGTGGTCCGAGGTCGTTCCCGCTGCCCAGATTCATGCGCCAGGGCAGCTTACAGACAATGCACTTTGATTTATTGCGCTATCTGTAATAGCACCCAAGATACCACCAGGTATATATTTTATTTTTCCCTGACCCAGAGTGTCCGGCCCCATGAGACGGTGGTTTTCTCGGCCCCTGGTGGTCCGAGGTCGTTGCCGCTGCACAGATTCATGCGCCAGGGCCTCCTACAGAAAATGCACATTGATTTATTGGGCTATCTGTAATAGCACCCGAGATATCACCACATATATATCGGATTTTTCCCTGACACTGAGTGTCCGGTCCCATGAGACGGTGGTTGTGTCGGCCCCTGGTGGTCGGAGGTCGTTCCCGCTGCACAGATGCATGCGCCAGGGCCTCCTGCAGATAATTCACTTTGGTTTATTGCGCTATCTCTAATAGCAACCAAGATATCACCAGATATATATTGGATTTTTCCCTGACCCTGAGTGTCCGGCCCCATGAGACGGTTGTTTTCTCGGCCCCTGGTGGTCCGACGTCGTTCCCGCTGCACAGATGCATGCGCCAGGGCCTCCTGCAGATAATTCACTTCGGTTTATTGCGCAATCTCTAATAGCACGCGAGATATCACCAGATATTTATTGGCTTTTCCCCTGACCCTGACAGTCCGGCCCCATGAGACTTTGATTTTCTCGGCCCCTGGTGGTCCGAGGTCGATCCCGCTGCACAGATTCATGCGCTAGGGCCTCCTGCAGACAATGCACTATGATTTATTGCGCTATCTCTAATACCACCCGAGATATCACCAGATATATATTGGATTTTTCCCTGACCCTGACAGTCGGACTCCATGAGACGGTGGTTTTCTCGGCCCCTGGTCATCCGAGGTCGTTCCCGCTGCACAGATTCATGCGCCAGGGCCTCCTGCAGACAATTCACTTTGGTTTATTGCGCTATCTCTAATAGCACCCGAGATATCACCAGATATATGATGGATTTTTACATGACCTTGGGTGACGGATTCCGAATATCTGTAATTTTCTCGGCCCCTGGTGATCTGAGTTCGTTCCCGCTGCACAGATTCATGCTCCAGGGCCCGCTGCAGATGATTCACTTTGGTTTAGTGCGCTATCTGTAAGAGCACCAGAGATATCACCAGATATATATTGGATTTTCCCCTGACCCTGAGTGTCCGGCCCCATGTGACGGTGGTTTTCTCGGCCCCTGGTGGTCCGAGGTCGTTCCCGCTGCCCAGATTCATGCGCCAGGGCAGCTTACAGACAATGCACTTTGATTTATTGCGCTATCTGTAATAGCACCCAAGATACCACCAGGTATATATTTTATTTTTCCCTGACCCAGAGTGTCCGGCCCCATGAGACGGTGGTTTTCTCGGCCCCTGGTGGTCCGAGGTCGTTGCCGCTGCACAGATTCATGCGCCAGGGCCTCCTACAGAAAATGCACATTGATTTATTGGGCTATCTGTAATAGCACCCGAGATATCACCACATATATATCGGATTTTTCCCTGACACTGAGTGTCCGGTCCCATGAGACGGTGGTTGTGTCGGCCCCTGGTGGTCGGAGGTCGTACCCGCTGCACAGATGCATGCGCCAGGGCCTCCTGCAGATAATTCACTTTGGTTTATTGCGCTATCTCTAATAGCAACCAAGATATCACCAGATATATATTGGATTTTTCCCTGACCCTGAGTGTCCGGCCCCATGAGACGGTTGTTTTCTCGGCCCCTGGTGGTCCGACGTCGTTCCCGCTGCACAGATGCATGCGCCAGGGCCTCCTGCAGATAATTCACTTCAGTTTATTGCGCAATCTCTAATAGCACGCGAGATATCACCAGATATTTATTGGCTTTTCCCCTGACCCTGACAGTCCGGCCCCATGAGACTTTGATTTTCTCGGCCCCTGGTGGTCCGAGGTCGATCCCGCTGCACAGATTCATGCGCTAGGGCCTCCTGCAGACAATGCACTATGATTCATTGCGCTATCTCTAATACCACCCGAGATATCACCAGATATATATTGGATTTTTCCCTGACCCTGACAGTCGGACTCCATGAGACGGTGGTTTTCTCGGCCCCTGGTGGTCCTAGGTCGTTCCCGCTGCACAGATTTATGCGCCAGGGCCTCCTGCAGACAATGCACTTTGATTTATTGCGCTATCTGTAATAGTACCCGAGATATCACCAGATTTATATTGGATTTTCCCCTGACTCTGAATGTCCGGCCCCATGTGTCCATGGTTTTCTCGGTCCCTCGTGGTCCGAGGTAGATCCCGCTGCACAGATTCATGCGCCAGTGCTTCGTGCAGACAATGCACTTTGGTTTATTGCGCTATCTGTAATTACACCCGAGATATCACCAGATATATATTGGATTTTTCCCTGACCCTGACAGTCCGGCCCCACGAGACGGTGATTTTCTCGGCCCCTGGTGGTCCGAGGTCGTTCCCGCTGCACAGATTCATTCGCCAGTGCCTCCTACAGACAATTCACTTTGGTTTATTGCGCTATCTCTAATAGCACCCGAGATATCACCAGATATTTATTGGCTCTTCCCCTGACCCTGAGTGTCCGGCCCCATGAGACGGTGGTTTTCTCGGCCCCTGGTGGTCCGAGGTCGTTCCCGCTGGACAGATTCATGCGCCAGGGCCTCCTACAGACAATGCACTTTGATTTATTGCGCTATCTGTAATAGCACCCGAGATATCACCAGATATATATTGGATTTTTCCCTGACACTGAGTGTCCGGCCCCATGAGACGGTGGTTGTCTCGGCCCCTGGTGGTCCGAGGTCGTTCCCGCTGCACAGATTCATGCGCCAGGGCCTCCTGCAGATAATTCACTATGGTTTATTGCGCTATCTCTAATAGCACCCGACATATCACCAGATATGTATTGGATTTTCCCCTGACCCTGAGTGTTCGGCCCCATGAGACGGTGGTTTTCTCGGCCCCTGGTGGTCCCAGGTCGTTCCCGCTGCACAGATTCATGCGCCAGGGCCTCTTGCAGGTAATTCACTTTGGTTTATTGCGCTATTTCTAATAGCACCCGAGATATCACTAGATATATATTGGATTTTCCCCTGGCCCTGACTGTCCGGCCCCATGAGACTGCGGTTTTCTCGGCCCCTGGTGGTCCGAGGTTGTTCCGGCTGCACAGATTCATGCGACAGGCTCTCTTACAGACAATGCAGTTTGATTCATTGCGCTATCTGTAATAGCACCGGAGATATCACCAGATATATATTGGATTTTTCAATGACGCTGAGTGTCCGGCCCCATGAGACGGTGGTTTTCACGGCCCCTGGTGGTCCGAGGTCGTTCGCGATGCACAGATTCATGCGCCAGGGCCTCCTGCAGATAATTCACTATGGTTTATTGCGCTATCTCTAATAGCACCCGAGATATCACCAGATATGTATTGGATTTTCCCCTGACCCTGAGTGTCCGGCCCCGTGAGACTGCGGTTTTCTCTGCCCCTGGTGGTCCGAGGTCGTTCCCGCTGCACAGATTCATGCGCCAGGGCCTCCTACAGACAATGGACTCTGATTTATTGCGCTATCTGTAATAGTGCCCGAGATATCACCAGATATATATTGGATTTTCCCCTGACCCTGAGTGTCCGGCCCCATGTGACGGTGGTTTTCTCGGCCCCTGGTGGTCCGAGGTCGTTCCCGCTGCCCATATTCATGCGCCAGGGCAGCTTACAGACAATGCACTTTGATTTATTGGGCTATCTGTAATAGCACCCGAGATATCACCAGATATATATCGGATTTTTCCCTGACCCTGAGTTTCCGGCCCCATGAGACGGTGGTTTTCTCGGCCCCTGGTGGTCTGAGGTCGTTCCCGCTGCACAGATGCATGCGCCAGGGCCTCCTGCAGATAATTCACTTTGGTTTATTGCGCTACCTGTAATAGCACCCAAGATATCACCAGATATATATTGGATTTTTCCCTGACCCTGAGTGTCCGGGCCCATGAGACGGTGGTTTTCTCGGCCCCTGGTGATCCGAGGTCGTTCCTTCTGCCCATATTCATGCGCCAGGGCAGCTTACAGACAATGCACTTTGATTTATTGGGCTATCTGTAATAGCACCCGAGATATCACCAGATATATATCGGATTTTTCCCTGACCCTGAGTTTCCGGCCCCATGAGACGGTGGTTTTCTCGGCCCCTGGTGCTCTGAGGTCGTTCCCGCTGCACAGATGCATGCGCCAGGGCCTCCTGCAGATAATTCACTTTGGTTTATTGCGCTATCTCTAATAGCACCCGAGATATCACCAGATATATATTGGCTTTTCCCCTAACCCTGAGTGTCCGGACCCCTGAGACGGTGGATTTCTCGGCCCCTGGTGGTCCGAGGTCGTTCCCGCTGGCCAGATTCATGCCCCAGGGCCTCCTACAGACAATGCACTTTGATTTATTGCGCTATCTGTAATAGCACCCGAGATATCACCAGATATATATTGTATTTTTCCCTGAACCTGAATGTCCGGCCCCATGAGACGGTGGTTTTCTCGGCCCCTGGTGGTCCGAGGTCGTTCCTGCTGTACAGATTCATGCGCCAGGGCCTCCTGCAGATAATTCACTTTCGTTTATTGCGCTATCTCTAATAGCACCCGAGATATCACCAGATATATATTGGATTTTCCCCTGACCCTCAGTGTCCGGCCCCATGAGACGGTTGTTTTCTCGGCCCCTGGTGGTCGGACGTCGTTCCCGCTGCACAGATGCATGCGCCAGGGCCTCCTGCAGATAATTCACTTTGGTTTATTGCGCTATCTCTAATAGCACCCGAGATATCACCAGATATATATTGGCTTTTCCCCTGACCCTGAGTGTCCGGCCCCCTGAGACGGTGGTTTTCTCGGCCCCTGGTGGTCCGAGGTCGATCCCGCTGGCCAAATTCATGCCCCAGGGCCTCCTACAGACAATGCACTTTGATTTATTGCGCTATCTGTAATAGCACCCGAGATATCACCAGATATATATTGTATTTTTCCCTGAACCTGAATGTCCGGCCCCATGAGACGGTGGTTTTCTCGGTCCCTGGTGGTCCGAGGTCGTTCCCGCTGTATAGATTCATGCGCCAGGGCCTCCTGCATATAATTCACTTTGGTTTATTGCGCTATCTCTAATAGCACCCGAGATATCACCAGATATATATTGGATTTTCCCCTGACCCTGAGTGTCCGGAGCCGTGAGACTGCGGTTTTCTCGGCCCCTGGTTGTCCGAGGTCGTTCCCGCTGCACAGATTCATGCGCCAGGGCCTCCTACAGACAATGGACTCTGATTTATTGCGCTATCTGTAATAGTGCCCGAGATATCACCAGATATGTATTGGATTTTCCCCTGACCCTGAGTGTCCGGCCCCATGTGACGGTGGTTTTCTCGGCCCCTGGTGGTCCGAGGTCGTTCCCGCTGCCCATATTCATGCGCCAGGGCAGCTTACAGACAATGCACTTTGGTTTATTGCGCTATCTGTAATAGCACCCAAGATATCACCAGATATATATTGGATTTTTCCCTGACCCTGAGTGTCCGGCCCCATGAGACGGTGGTTTTCTCGGCCCCTGGTGATCCGAGGTCGTTCCCGCTGCCCATATTCATGCGCCAGGGCAGCTTACAGACAATGCACTTTGATTTATTGGGCTATCTGTAATAGCACCCGAGATATCACCAGATATATATTGTATTTTTCCCTGAACCTGAATGTCCGGCCCCATGAGACGGTGGTTTTCTCGGCCCCTGGTGGTCCGAGGTCGTTCCTGCTGTACAGATTCATGCGCCAGGGCCTCCTGCAGATAATTCACTTTCGTTTATTGCGCTATCTCTAATAGCACCCGAGATATCACCAGATATATATTGGCTTTTCCCCTGACCCTGAGTGTCCGGCCCCCTGAGACGGTGGTTTTCTCGGCCCCTGGTGGTCCGAGGTCGATCCCGCTGGCCAAATTCATGCCCCAGGGCCTCCTACAGACAATGCACTTTGATTTATTGCGCTATCTGTAATAGCACCCGAGATATCACCAGACATATATTGGATTTTTCCCTGAACCTGAATGTCCGGCCCCATGAGACGGTGGTTTTCTCGGCCCCTGGTGGTCCGAGGTCGTTCCCGCTGTACAGATTCATGCGCCAGGGCCTCCTGCAGATAATTCACTTTGGTTTATTGCGCTATCTCTAATAGCACCCGAGATATCACCAGATATATATTGGATTTTCCCCTGACCCTGAGTGTATGGAGCCGTGAGACTGCGGTTTTCTCGGCCCCTGGTTGTCCGAGGTCGTTCCCGCTGCACAGATTCATGCGCCAGGGCCTCCTACAGACAATGGACTCTGCTTTATTGCGCTATCTGTAATAGTGCCCGAGATATCACCAGATATATATTGGATTTTCCCCTGACCCTGAGTGTCCGGCCCCATGTGACGGTGGTTTTCTCGGCCCCTGGTGGTCCGAGGTCGTTCCCGCTGCCCATATTCATGCGCCAGGGCAGCTTACAGACAATGCACTTTGATTTATTGCGCTATCTGTAATAGCACCCGAGATATCACCAGATATTTGCTGTATTTTTACATGACCTTGGGTGCCTTATTCCGAATATCTGTAATTTTCTCGGCCACTGGTGGTCCGAGGTCGTTCCTGCGGTACAGATTCATTCGCAAGGGCCTCCTACAGACAATGCACTTTGGTTTATTGCGCTATCTCTAATAGCACCCGAGATATCACCAGATATTTGCTGGATTTTTACATGACCTTGGGTAACGGATTCCGAATATCTGTGCCTTTCTCGGCCACTGGTGGTCCGAGGTCGTTCCTGCGGCACAGATTCAATCGCAAGGGCCTCCTACAGACAATGCACTTTGGTTTATTGCGCTATCTGTAATAGCACCCGAGATATCACCAGATATATATTGGATTTTCCCCTGACCCTGAGTGTCCGGACCCATGAGACGGTGGTTTTCTCGGCCCCTGGTGGTCCGAGGTCGTTCCCGCTGCACAGATTCGTTCGCCTGGGCCTCCTACAGACAATGCACTTTGGTTTATTGCGCTATCTGTAATAGCACCCGAGATATCACCAGATATATATTGGATTTTTCCCTGACCCTGAGTGTCCGGCTCCATGAGACGGTGATTTTCTCGTCCCCTGGTGGTCCGACGCCGTTCCCGCTGCCCAGATTCATGCGCCAGGGCCTCCTACAGACAATGCACTTTGGTTTATTGCGCTATCTGTAATAGCACCCGAGATAACACCAGGTATATGCTGGATTTGTACATGACCTTGGGTGACGGATTCCGAATATCTGTAATTTTCTCGGCCACTGGTGGTCCGAGGTCGTTCCTGCGGCATAGATTCATTCGCCAGTGCCTCCTACAGACAATGCACTTTGATTTATTGCGCTATCTGTAATAGCACCCGAGATATCACCAGATATATATTGGTCTTTCCCCTGACCCTGAGTGTCCGGCCCCGTGAGTCGGTGGTTTTCTCGGCCCCTGGTGGTCCTAGGTCGTTCCCGCTGCCCAGATTCATTCGCCAGGGCCTCCTACAGACAATGCACTTTGGTTTATTGCGCTATCTATAATAGCACCCGAGATATCACCAGATATTTGCAGGATTTTTACATGACCTTGGGTGACGGATTCCGAATATCTGTAATTTTCTCGGCCACTGGTGGTCCGAGGTCGTTCCTGCGGCACAGATTCATTCGCAAGGGCCTCCTACAGACAATGCACTTTGATTTATTGCGCTATCTCAAATAGCACCCGAGATATCACCAGATATATATTGGATTTTTCCCTGACCCTGAGTGTCCGGCGCCACGAGACGGTGGTTTTCTTGGCCCCTGGTGGTCCGAGGTCGTTCCCGCTGCACAGATGCATGCACCAGGGCCTCCTGCAGATAATTCACTTTGGTTTATTGCGCTATCTCTAATAGCACCCGAGATATCACCAGATATATATTGGATTTTCCCCTGACCCTGAGTGTCCGGACCCATGAGACGGTGGTTTTCTCGGCCTCTGGTGGTCCGAGGTCGTTCCCGCTGCACAGATTCATTCGCCTGGGCCTCCTACAGACAATGCACTTTGATTTATTGCGCTATCTGTAATAGCACCCGAGATATCACCAGATATATATTGGATTTTTCCCTGACCCTGAGTGTCCGGCTCCATGAGACGGTGATTTTCTCGTCCCCTGGTGGTCCGACGTCGTTCCCGCTGCCCAGATTCATGCGCCAGGGCCTCCTACATACAGTGCACTTTGGTTTATTGCGCTATCTCTAATAGCACCCGAGATATCACCAGATATTTGCTGGATTTTTACATGACCTTGGGTGACGGATTCCGAATATCTGTAATTTTCTCGGCCACTGGTGGTCCGAGGTCGTTCCTGCGGCACAGATTCATTCGCAAGGGCCCCCTACAGACAATGCACTTTGGTTTATTGCGCTATCTGTAATAGCACCCGAGATATCACCAGACATATATTGGATTTTACCCTGACCTTGACAGTCCGGCCCCATGTGTCGGTGATTTTCTGGGTCCCTGGTGGTCCGAGGTAGATCCCGCTGCACAGATTCATGCGACAGGGCCTCCTGCAGACAATGCACTTTGATTTATTGCGCTATCTATAATAGCACCCGAGATATCACCAGATATATTCTGGATTTTTACATGACCTTGGGTGTCCGGCCTCATGTGTCGGTGGTTTTCTCGGCCCCTGGTGGTCCGAGGTCGTTCCTGCTGCACAGATTCATGCGCCAGGGCCTCCTACAGATAATTCACTTTGGTTTATTGCGCTATCTCTAATAGCACCCGAGATATCACCAGATATATATTGGATTTTTCCCCGACCCTGAGCGTCCGGCCCCATGAGACGGTGGTTTTCTCGACCCCTGGTGGTCCGAGGTCGTTCCCGCTGCACAGATGCATGCGCCAGGGCCTCTTGCAGACAATTCACTTTGCTTTATTGCGCTATCTCTAATAGCACGCGAGATATCATCAGATATATACTGGATTTTTCCCCGACCCGGAGTGTCCGGCCCCATGAGGCGGTGGTTTTCTCGGCCCCTGGTGGTCCGAGGTCGTTGCCGCTGCACAGATTCATGCGCCAGGGCCTCCTACAGAAAATGCACATTGATTTATTGCGCTATCTGTAATAACACCCGAGATATCACCAGATATATGCTGGATTTTTACATGTCCATTTGTGACGGATTCCGAATAACTGTGATTTTCTCGGCCCCTGGTGTTCCGAGGTAGTTCCTGCTCCACAGATTCATTCGTCAGTGCCTCCTACAGAAAATGCACAGTGATTTATTGCGCTATCACTAATAGCACCCGAGATATCATCAGATACATCCTGGGTTTTTACATGACCTTGGGAGTGCGGCCCCATGTGTCGGTGGTTTTCTCGGCCCCTGGTGATCCGAGGTCGTTGCCGCTGCACAGATTCATTCGCCAGTGCCTCCTACAGACAATGCACTTTGAGTTATTGCGCTATCTCTAATAGCACCCGAGATATCACCAGATATATATTGGATTTTTCCCCGACCCTGAGTGTCCGGCCCCATGAGACGGTGGTTTTCTCGGACCCTGGTGGTCCGAGGTCGTTGCCGCTGCACAGATTCATACGCCAGGGCCCACTGCAGATAATTCAGTTTGGTTTAGTGCGGTATCTGTAAGAGCACCCGAGACATCACCAGATATATATTGGATTTTTCCCTCACCCTGAGTGTCCGGCCCCATGTGTCGGTGGTTTTCTCTGCCCCTGGTGGTCCGAGGTCGATCCCGCTGCAAAGATTCATGCGCCGGGGCCTCCTACAGACAATGCACTTTGATTTATTGCGCTATCTCTAATAGCACCCGAGATATCACCAGATATATATTGGATTTTTCCCTGACCCTGAGTGTCCGGCCCCATGAGACGGTTGTTTTCTCGGCCCCTGGTGGTCCGACGTCGTTCCCGCTGCACAGATGCATGCGCCAGGGCCTCCCGCAGATAATTCACTTCGGTTTATTGCGCAATCTCTAATAGCACGCGAGATATCACCAGATATATATTGGATTTTCCCCTGACCCTGAGTGTCCGGCCCCATGTGACGGTGGTTTTCTCG
This sequence comes from Nomia melanderi, assembly GCF_051020985.1. Lineage (NCBI taxonomy): Eukaryota > Metazoa > Arthropoda > Insecta > Hymenoptera > Halictidae > Nomia > Nomia melanderi. Next base: position 6,969,739 of record NW_027475131.1, read on the forward strand.
GGCCCTGGTGGTCCGAGGTCGTTCCCGCTGCCCATATTCATGCGCCAGGGCAGCTTGCAGACAATGCACTTTGATTTATTGCGCTATCTGTAATAGCACCCGAGATACCACCATATATATATTGGATTTTTCCCTGACCCTGAGTGTCCCGCCCCATGAGACGGTGGTTTTCTCGGCACCTGGTGGTCCGAGGTCGTTCCCGCTGCACAGATTCATGCGCCAGAGCCTCCTGCAGATAATTCACTTTGGTTTATTGCGCTATCTCTAATAGCACCCGAGATATCGACAGATATATATTGAATTTTCCCCAGACCCTGAGTGTCCGGCCCCATGAGACTGTGGTTTTCTCGGCCCCTGGTGGTCCGAGGTCGTTGCCGCTGCACAGATTCATGCGCCAGGGCCTCCTACAGGAGATGCACATCGATTTATTGGGCTATCTGTAATAGCACCCGAGATATCACCACATATATATCGGATTTTTCCCTGACCCTGAGTGTCCGGCCCCATGAGACGGTGGTTGTGTCGGCCCCTGGTGGTCGGAGGTCGTTCCCGCTGCACAGATGCATGCGCCAGGGCCTCCTGCAGATAATTCACTATGGTTTATTGCGCTATCTCTAATAGCACCCGAGATATCACCAGATATGTATTGGATTTTCCCCTGACCCTGAGTGTCCGGCCCCATGAGACTGCGGTTTTCTCGGCCCCTGGTGGTCCGTGGTTGTTCCGGCTGCACAGATTCATGCGGCAGGCTCTCTTACAGACAATGCAGTTTGATTCATTGCGCTATCTGTAATAGCACCCGAGATATCACCAGATATATATTGGATTTTTCAATGACGCTGAGTGTCCGGCCCCATGAGACGGTGGTTTTCACGGCCCCTGGTGGTCCGAGGTCGTTCGCGATGCACAGATTCATGCGCCAGGGCAGCTTACAGACAATGCACTTTGATTTATTGCGCTATCTCTAATAGCACCCGAGATATCACCAGATATGTATTGGATTTTCCCCTGACCCTGAGTGTCCGGCCCCGTGAGACTGCGGTTTTCTCGGCCCCTGGTGGTCCGAGGTCGTTCCCGCTGCACAGATTCATGCGCCAGGGCCTCCTACAGACAATGTACTCTGATTTATTGCGCTATCTGTAATAGTGCCCGAGATATCACCAGATATATATTGGATTTTCCCCTGACCCTGAGTGTCCGGCCCCATGTGACGGTGGTTTTCTCGGGCCCTGGTGGTCCGAGGTCGTTCCCGCTGCCCATATTCATGCGCCAGGGCAGCTTACAGACAATGCACTTTGATTTATTGGGCTATCTGTAATAGCACCCGAGATATCACCAGATATATATCGGATTTTTCCCTGACCCTGAGTTTCCGGCCCCATGAGACGGTGGTTTTCTCGGCCCCTGGTGCTCTGAGGTCGTTCCCGCTGCACAGATGCATGCGCCAGGGCCTCCTGCAGATAATTCACTTTGGTTTATTGCGCTATCTCTAATAGCACCCGAGATATCACCAGATATATATTGGCTTTTCCCCTGACCCTGAGTGTCCGGCCCCCTGAGACGGTGGATTTCTCGGCCCCTGGTGGTCCGAGGTCGTTCCCGCTGGCCAGATTCATGCCCCAGGGCCTCCTACAGACAATGCACTTTGATTTATTGCGCTATCTGTAATAGCACCCGAGATATCACCAGATATATATTGTATTTTTCCCTGAACCTGAATGTCCGGCCCCATGAGACGGTTGTTTTCTCGGCCCCTGGTGGTCCGACGTCGTTCCCGCTGCACAGATGCATGCGCCAGGGCCTCCTGCAGATAATTCACTTTGGTTTATTGCGCTATCTCTAATAGCACCCGAGATATCACCAGATATATATTGGCTTTTCCCCTGACCCTGTGTGTCCGGCCCCATGGGACGGTGGTTTTCTCGGCCCCTGGTTGTCCGAGGTCGTTCCCGCTGTACAGATTCATGCGCCAGGGCCTCCTGCAGATAATTCACTTTGGTTTATTGCGCTATCTCTAATAGCACCCGAGATATCACCAGATATATATTGGATTTTCCCCTGACCCTGAGTGTCCGGAGCCGTGAGACTGCGGTTTTCTCGGCCCCTGGTTGTCCGAGGTCGTTCCCGCTGCACAGATTCATGCGCCAGGGCCCCCTACAGACAATGGACTTTGATTTATTGCGCTATCTGTAATAGCACCCGAGATATCACCAGATATATATATTGGATTTTCCCCTGACCCTGAGTGTCCAGCCCCGTGAGTCGGTGGTTTTCTCGGCCCCTGGTGGTCCGAGGTAGTTCCCGCTGCCCAGATTCATGCGCCAGGGCCTCCTACAGACAATGCACTTTGGTTTATTGCGCTATCTCTAATAGCACCCGAGATATCACCAGATATTTGCTGGATTTTTACATGACCTTGGGTGACGGATTCCGAATATCTGTAATTTTCTCGGCCACTGGTGGTCCGAGGTCGTTCCTGCGGCACAGACTCATTCGCAAGGGCCTCCTACAGACAATGCACTTTGATTTATTGCGCTATCTGTAATAGCACCCGAGATATCACCAGATATATATTGGGTTTTCCCCTGACCCTGAGTGTCCGGACCCATGAGACGGTGGTTTTCTCGGCCCCTGGTTGTCCGAGGTCGTTCCCGCTGCACAGATTCATGCGCCAGGGCCTCCTACAGACAATGTACTCTGATTTATTGCGCTATCTGTTATAGCACCCGAGATATCACCAGATATATATTGGATTTTTCCCTGACCCTGAGTGTCCGGCCCCATGAGACGGTGGTTTTCTCGGCCCCTGGGGGTCCGAGGTCGTTCCCGCTGCACAGATTCATGCGCCAGGGCCTCCTGCAGATAATTCACTTTGGTTTATTGCGCTATCTCTAATAGCACCCGAGATATCACAAGATATATATTGGATTTTTCCCTGACCCTGAGTGCCCGGCCCCATGCGTCGGTGGTTTTCTCGGCCCCTGGTGGTCAGAGATCGATCTCGCTGCACAGATCCATGCGCTAGGGCCTCCTGCAGACAATGCACTTTGATTTATTGCGCTATCTGTTATAGCACCCGAGATATCACCAGATATATGCTGGATTTTTACATGACCTTGGGTGACGGATTCCGAATATCTGTAATTTTCTCGGCCCCTGGTGGTCCGAGGTCGTTCCTGCTGCACAGATTCATTCGCCAGTGCCTCCTACAGCCAATGCACTTTGATTTATTGCGCTATCTGTAATAGCACCCGAGATATCACCAGATATACATTGGATTTTACACTGACCCTGACTGTCCGGCCCCATGAGACTGTGGTTTTCTCGGCCCCTGGTTGTCCGAGGTCGTTCCCGCTGCACAGATTCACGCGCCAGGGCCTCCTACAGACAATACACTTTGATTTATCGCGCTATCTGTAATAGAACCCGAGATATCACCAGATATATATTGGATTTTTCCCTGACCCTGAGTGCCCGGCCCCATGCGTCGGCGGTTTTCTCGGCCCCTGGTGGTCAGAGATCGATCTCGCTGCACAGATTCATGCGCTAGGGCCTCCTGCAGACAATGCAATTTGATTTATTGCGCTATCTGTTATAGCACCCGAGATATCACCAGATATATGCTGGATTTTTACATGACCTTGGGTGACGGATTCCGAATATCTGTAATTTTCTCGGCCCCTGGTGGTCCGAGGTCGTTCCTGCTGCACAGATTCATTCGCCAGTGCCTCCTACAGACAATGCACTTTGATTTATTGCGCTATCTGTAATAGCACCCGAGATATCACCAGATATACATTGGATTTTACACTGACCCTGAGTGTCCGGCCCCATGAGACTGTGGTTTTCTCGGCCCCTGGTTGTCCGAGGTCGTTCCCGCTGCACAGATTCACGCGCCAGGGCCTCCTACAGACAATGCACTTTGATTTATCGCGCTATCTGTAATAGAACCCGAGATATCACCAGATATATATTGGATTTTTCCCTGACCCTGAGTGCCCGGCCCCATGCGTCGATGGTTTTCTCGGCCCCTGGTGGTCAGAGATCGATCTCGCTGCACAGATTCATGCGCTAGGGCCTCCTGCAGACAATGCACTTTGATTTATTGGGCTATCTGTTATAGCACCAGAGATATCACCAGATATATATTGGATTTTTCCCTGACCCTGAGTGTCCGGCCCCATGAGACGGTGGTTTTCTCGGCCCCTGGGGGTCCGAGGTCGTTCCCGCTGCACAGATTCATGCGCCAGGGCCTCCTGCAGATAATTCACTTTGGTTTATTGCGCTATCTCTAATAGCACCCGGGATATCACCAGATATATATTGGATTTTACCCTGACATTGAGTGCCCGGCCCTATGAGACGGTGGTTTTCTCGGCCCCTGGTTGTCTGAGGTCGTTCCTGCTGCACAGATTCATTCGCCAGTGCCTCCTACAGACAATGCAGTTTGATTTATTGTTCTACCTCTAATAGCACCCGAGATGTCAACAGATATGTATTGGATTTTTCCCTGACCCTGAGTGACCGGCCCCATGAGACGGTGGTTTTCTCGGCCCCTGGTGGTCCGAGGTCGTTCCCGATGCACAGATTCATGCGCCAGGGCCTGCTGCAGATAATTCACTTTGGTTTATTGCGCTATGTCTAATAACACCCGAGATATCACCAGATATATATTGGATTTTCCCCTGACCCTGAGTATCCGGCCCCATGAGACTGTGGTTTTCTCGGCCCCTGGTGGTCCGAGGTCGTTCCCGCTGTCCAGATTGACGCGGCAGGGCCTCCTACAGACAATGCACTTTGATTTATTGCGCTATCTGTAATAGCACCCGAGATATCACCAGATATATATTGGATTTTCCCCAGACCCTGAGTGTCCGGTCCCATGAGACGGTGGTTGTCTCGGCCGCTGGTGGTCCGAGGTCGTTCCCGCTGCCCAGATTGACGCGGCAGGGCCTCCTAGAGACAATGCACTTTGATTTGTTGCGCTATCTGTAATAGCACCCGAGATATCACCAGATATATATTGGATTTTCCCCTGACCCTGCGTGTCCGGCCCCATGAGACTGTGGTTTTCTCGGCCCCTGGTGGTCCGAGGTCGTTCCCGCTGCACAGATTCATGCGGCAGGGCCTCCTACAGACAATGCACTTTGATTTATTGCGCTATCTGTAATAGCACCCGAGATATCACCAGATATATATTGGATTTTACCCTGACCCTGAGTGTCCGGCCCCATGAGACTGTGGTTTTCTCGGCCCCTAGTGGTCCGAGGTCGTTCCCGCTGCACAGATTCATGCGCCTGCGGCCTAATACAGACAATGCACTTTGATTTCTTGGGCTATCTGTAATAGCACCCGAGATATCACCAGAAATATATTGGATTTTTCCCTGACCCTGAGTGTCCGGCCCCATGAGACGGTGGTTTTCTCGGTCCCTGGTGGTCCGAGGTCGTTCCCGCTGCACAGATTCACGCGCCAGGGCCTCCTACAGACAATGCACTTTGATTTATTGCTCTGTCTCTAATAGCACCCGAGCCATCACTAGATATATATTGGATTTTTCCCTGACCCTGAGTGCCCGGCCCCATGTGTCGGTGATTTTCTCGGACCCTGGTGATCCGAGGTAGATACCGCTGCACAGATTCATGCGCCAGGGCCTCCTGCAGATAATTCACTTTGGTTTATTGCGCTATCTCTAATAGCACCCGAGATATCACAAGATATATATTGGATTTTTCCCTGACCCTGAGTGCCCGGCCCCATGCGTCGGTGGTTTTCTCGGCCCCTGGTGGTCAGAGATCGATCTCGCTGCACAGATTCATGCGCTAGGGCCTCCTGCAGACAATGCACTTTGATTTATTGCGCTATCTGTTATAGCACCCGAGATATCACCAGATATATATTGGATTTTTCCCTGACCCTGAGTGGCCGGCCCCATGAGACGGTGGTTTTCTCGGCCCCTGGGGGTCCGAGGTCGTTCCCGCTGCACAGATTCATGCGCCAGGGCCTCCTGCAGATAATTCACTTTGGTTTATTGCGCTATCTCTAATAGCACCCGAGATATCACAAGATATATATTGGAGTTTTCCCGGACCCTGAGTGCCCGGCCCCATGCGTCGGTGGTTTTCTCGGCCCCTGGTGGTCAGAGATCGATCTCGCTGCACAGATCCATGCGCTAGGGCCTCCTGCAGACAATGCACTTTGATTTATTGCGCTATCTGTTATAGCACCCGAGATATCACCAGATATATGCTGGATTTTTACATGACCTTGGGTGACGGATTCCGAATATCTGTAATTTTCTCGGCCCCTGGTGGTCCGAGGTCGTTCCCGATGCACAGATTCATGCGCCAGGGCCTGCTGCAGATAATTCACTTTGGTTTATTGCGCTATGTCTAATAACACCCGAGATATCACCAGATATATATTGGATTTTCCCCTGACCCTGAGTATCCGGCCCCATGAGACTGTGGTTTTCTCGGCCCCTGGTGGTCCGAGGTCGTTCCCGCTGTCCAGATTGACGCGGCAGGGCCTCCTACAGACAATGCACTTTGATTTATTGCGCTATCTGTAATAGCACCCGAGATATCACCAGATATATATTGGATTTTCCCCAGACCCTGAGTGTCCGGTCCCATGAGACGGTGGTTGTCTCGGCCGCTGGTGGTCCGAGGTCGTTCCCGCTGCCCAGATTGACGCGGCAGGGCCTCCTACAGACAATGCACTTTGATTTGTTGCGCTATCTGTAATAGCACCCGACATATCACCAGATATATATTGGATTTTCCCCTGACCCTGCGTGTCCGGCCCCATGAGACTGTGGTTTTCTCGGCCCCTGGTGGTCCGAGGTCGTTCCCGCTGCACAGATTCATGCGGCAGGGCCTCCTACAGACAATGCACTTTGATTTATTGCGCTATCTGTAATAGCACGCGAGATATCACCAGATATATATTGGATTTTTCACTGACCCTGAGTGTCCGGCCCCATGAGACGGTGGTTTTCTCGGCCCCTGGTGGTCCGAGGTCGATCCCGCTGCACAGATTCATGCGCCAGGGCCTCCTACAGACAATGCACTTTGATTTATTGCGCTATCTGTAATAGCACCCGAGATATCACCAGATATATATTGGATTTTTCCATGACCCTGAGTGTCCGGCCCCATGAGACGGTGGTTGTCTCGGGCCCTGGTGGCTCGAGGTCGTTCCCGCTGCACAGATTCGTGCACCAGGGCCTCCTACAGACAATGCACTTTGGTTTATTGCGCTATCTCTAATAGCACCCGAGATATCACCATATATATATTGGATCTTTCACTGACCCAGAGTGTCCGGCCCCATGAGACGGTGGTTTTCGCGGCCCCTGGTGGTCCGAGGTCGTTCCCGCTGCACAGATTCATGCGCCAGGGCCTCCTACAGATAATGCACTTTGATTTATTGCGCTATCTGTAATAGCACCCGAGATATCACCTGATATATATTGAATTTTCCCCTGACCCTGAGTGTCCGGCCCAATGAGACTGTGGTTTTCTCGGCCCCTGGTGGTCCGAGGTCGTTCCCGTTGCACAGATTCATGCGCCAGGGCCTCCTGCAGATAATTCACTTTGGTTTATTGCGCTATCTCTAATAGCACCCGAGATATCACCAGATATATATTGGATTTTCCCCTGACCCTGCGTGTCCGGCCCCATGAGACTGTGGTTTTCTCGGCCCCTGGTGGTCCGAGGGCGTTCCCGCTGCACAGATTCATGCCCCAGGGCCTCCTACAGACAATGCACTTTGATTTATTGCGCTATCTGTAATAGCACCCGAGAAAGCACCAGATATATATTGGATTTTTCCATGACCCTGAGTGTCCGGCCCCATGAGACGGTGGTTGTCTCGGGCCCTGGTGGCTCGAGGTCGTTCCCGCTACACAGATTCGTGCGCCAGGGCCTCCTACAGACAATGCACTTTGGTTTATTGCGCTATCTCTAATAGCACCGGAGATATCACCATATATATATTGGATCTTTCACTGACCCAGAGTGTCCGGCCCCATGAGACAGTGGTTTTCGCGGCCCCTGGTGGTCCGAGGTCGTTCCCGCTGCACAGATTCATGCGCCAGGACCTCCTGCAGATAATTCACTTTGGTTTATTGCTCTGTCTCTAATAGCACGCGAGCTATCACTAGATATATATTGGATTTTTCCCTGACCCTGAGTGCCCGGCCCCATGTGTCGGTGATTTTCTCGGACCCTGGTGATCCGAGGTAGATACCGCTGCTCAGATTCATGCGCCAGGGCCTCCTGCAGTTAATTCACTTTGGTTTATTGCGCTATCTGTAACAGCACCCGAGATATCACCAGATGTATATTGGATTTTCCCCTGACCCTGAGCGTCCGGCCCCATGAGACTGTGGTTTTCTCGGCCGCTGATGGTCCGAGGTCGTTCCCGCTACACAGATTCATGCGCCAGGGCCTCCTACAGACAATGCACTCTGATTTATTGCGCTATCTGTAATAGCACCCGAGATATCACCAGATATATATTGGATTTTCCCCTGACCCAGAGTGTCCGGCCCCATGAGACTGTGGTTTTCTCGGCCCCTGGTGGTTCGAGGTCGTTCCCGCTGCACAGACTCATGCGCCAGGGCCTCCTACAGACAATGCACTTTGATTTATTGCGCTATCTGTAATAGCACCCGAGATATCACCAGATATATATTGGATTTTACACTGACCCTGAGTGTCCGACCCCATGAGACTGTGGTTTTCTCGGCCCCTGGTGGTCCGAGGTCGTTCCCGCTGCACAGATTCATGCGCCAGGGCCTCCTACAGACAATGCACTTTGATTTATTGCGCTATCTGTAATAGCACCCGAGATATCACCAGATATATATTGGATTTTCCCCTGACCCTGAGTGTCCGGCCCCATGAGACTGTGGTTTTCTTGGCCCCTGGTGGTCCGAGGTCGTTCCCGTTGCACAGATTCATGCGCCAGGGCCTCCTGCCGATAATTCACTTTGGTTTATTGCGCTATCTCTAATAGCACCCGAGATATAACCAGATATATATTGGATTTTCCCCTGACCCTGAGCGTCCGGCCCCATGAGACTGTGGTTTTCTCGGCCCCTGGTGGTCGGAGGTCGTTCCCGCTACACAGATTCATGCGCCAGGGCCTCCTACAGACAATGCACTCTGATTTATTGCGCTATCTGTAATAGCACCCGAGATATCACCAGATATATATTGGATTTTACCCTGACCCTGAGTGTCCGGCCCCATGAGACGGTGGTTGTCTCGGCCCCTGGAGGTCCGAGGACGTTCCCGCAGCACAGATTCATGCGCCAGGGGCCCCTGCAGATAATTCACTTTGGTTTATTGCGCTATCTCTAATAGCACCCGAGATATCACCAGATATATGTTGGATTTTCCCCTGACCGTGAGTTTCCGGCCCCATGAGACTGTGGTTTTCTCGGCCCCTGGTGGTCCGAGGGCGTTCCCGCTGCACAGATTCATGCGCCAGGGCCTCCTACAGACAATGCACTCTGATTTATTGCGCTATCTGTAATAGCACCCGAGATATCACCAGATATATATTGGATTTTACCCTGACCCTGAGTGTCCGACCCCATGAGAAGTTAGTTTTCTCGGCCCCTGGTGTTCCGAGGTCGTTCCCGCTGCACAGATTCATGCGCAAGGGCCTCCTGCAGACAATGCACATTGATTTATTGCGCTATCTGTAATAGCACCCGAGATATCACCAGATATATATGGGATTTTTCCCTGACCCTGAGTGTCCGGCCCCATGAGACGGTGGTTTTCTCGGCCCCTGGTGGTCCGAGGTCGTTCCCGCTGCACAGATTCATGCGCCAGGGCCCCCTGCAGATAATTCACTTTGATTTATTGCGCTATCTCTAATAGCACCCGAGATATCACCAGATATATGCTGGATTTTTACATGACCTTGGGTGACGGATACCGAAAATCTGTAATTTTTTTGGCCCCTGGTGTTCCGAAGTCGTTGCTGCTGCACAGATTCATGCGCCAGGGCTTCCTGCAGACAATGCACTTTGATTTATCGAGGTGTCTGTAATAGAACCCGAGATAACACCAGATATATATTCGATTTTTCCCTGACCCTGAGTGCCCGGCTCCATGTGTCGGTGGTTTTCTCGGCCCCTGGTGGTGCGAGGTCGATCCCGCTGCACAGATTCATGCGCCAGGGCCCCCTGCAGATAATTCACGTTGGTTTATTGCGCTATCTCTAATAGCACCCGAGATATCACCAGATATATATTGGATTTTCCCATGACCCTGAGTGTCCGGGCTCATAAGACTGTGGTTTTCTCGGCCCCTGGCGGTCCGAGATCGTTCCCGCCTCACAGATTCATGCGCCAGTGCCTCCTACAGACAATGCACTTTGATTTATTGCGCTATCTGTAATAGCACCCGAGATATCACCAGATATATATTGGATTTTTCCCTGACCCTGACAGTCCGGCCCCATGAGACGGTGGTTTTCTCGGCCCCTGGTGGTCCGAGGTCGTTCCCGCTGCAAAGATTCATGCGCCAGGGCCTCCTACGGACAATGAACTTTGATTTATTGCGCTATCTCTAACAGCACCCGAGATATCACCAGATATATATTGGATTTTTCCCTGACCCTGAGTGTCCGACCCCATGAGACGTTAGTTTTCTCGGCCCCTGGTGTTCCGAGGTCGTTCCCGCTGCACAGATTCATGCGCCAGGGCCTCCTACAGAGAATGCACTTTGATTTATTGCGCTATAAGTAACAGCACCCGAGCTATCACCAGATATATATTGGATTTTTCCCTGACCCTGAGTGCCCGGCCCGATGTGTCGGTGATTTTCTCGGACCCTGGTGATCCGAGGTAGATACCGCTGCACAGATTCATGCGCCAGGGCCTCCTGCAGATAATTCAATTTGGTTTATTGCGCTATCTCTAATAGCACCCGAGATATCACCAGATATATATTGGATTTTACCCTGACCCTGAGTGTCCGGCCCCATGAGACTGTGGTTTTCTCGGCCCCTGGTGGTCCGAGGTCGTTCCGGCTGCACAGATTCACGCGCCAGGGCCTCCTACAGACAATGCACTTTGATTTATCGCGCTATCTGTAATAGAACCCGAGATATCACCAGATATATATTGGATTTTTCCCTGACCCTGACAGTCCGGCCCCATGAGACATTGATTTTCTCGGCCCCTGGTGCTCCCAGGTCGGTACCGCTGCACAGATTCATGCGCCAGGGCCTCCAACGGACAATGCACTTTGATTTATTGTGCAATCTGTAATATAACCCGAGATATCACCAGATATATATTGAATTTTCCCCTGACCCTGAGTGTCCGGCCCCATGAGACTGTGGTTTTCTCGGCCCATTGTGGTCCGAGGTCGTTCCCGTTGCACAGATTCATGCGCCAGGGCGTCCTGCAGATAATTCACTTTGGTTTATTGCGCTATCTCTAATAGCACCCAAGATATCACCAGATATATATTGGATTTTTCCCTGACCCTGAGAGTCCGGCACCATGAGACTGTGGTTTTCTCTGCCCCTGGTGGTCCGAGGTTCTTCCCGCTGCACAGGTTCATGCGCCAGGGTCTCCTACAGACAATGCACTTTGATTTATTACGCTATCTGTAATAGCACCCGAGATATCACGAGATATATATTGGATTTTCCCCTGACCGTGAGTGTCCGGCCCCATGAGACTGTGGTTTTCTCGGCCCCTGGTGATCCGAGGTCGTACCCGCTACACAGATTCATGCGCCAGGGCCTCCTACAGACAATTCTCTTTGATTTATTGCGCTATCTGTAATAGCACCCGAGATATCACCGGATATATATTGGATTTTCCTCTGACACTGAGCGTCCGGCCCCATGAGACTGTGGTTGTCTCGGCCCCTGGTGGTCCGAGGTCGTTCCCGCTGCACAGGTTCATGCGCCAGGGTCTCCTACAGACAACGCACTTTGATTTATTGCGCTATCTGTAATAGCACCCGAGATATCACCAGATATATATTGTATTTTTCACTGACCCTGAGTGTCCTTCCCCATGAGACGGTGGTTTTCTCGGCACCTGGTGTTCCGAGGTCGTTCCCGCTGCACAGATTCATGCGCCAGGGCCTCCTGCAGACAATGCACTTTGATTTATTGCGCTATCTGTAATAGCACCCGAGATATCACCAGATACATATTGGATTTTCCCCTGACCCTGAGTGTCCGGCCCCATGAGACTGTGGTTTTCTCTGCCCCTGGTGGTCCGAGGTTCTTCCCGCTGCACAGGTTCATGCGCCAGGGTCTCCTACAGACAATGCACTTTGATTTATTACGCTATCTGTAATAGCACCCGAGATATCACCGGATATATATTGGATTTCTCCCAGACCCTGAGTGTCCGGCCCCATGAGACGGTGGTTTTCTCGGCCCCTGGTGTTATGAGGTCGTTCCCGCTGCACAGATTCATGCGCCAGGGCCTCCTACAGACAAGGCACTTTGATTTATTGCGCTATCTCAAATAGCACCCGAGATATCACCAGATATATATTGGATTTTCCCCTGACCCTGAGTGTCCGGCCCCATGAGACTGTGGTTTTCTCGGCCCCTTGTGGTCCGAGGTCGTTCCCGTTGCACAGATTCATGCGCCAGGGCCTCCTGCAGATAATTCACTTTGGCTTATTGCGCTATCTCTAATAGCACCCAAGATATCACCAGATATATATTGGATTTTTCCCTGACCCTGAGTGTCCGGCCCCATGAGACCGTGGTTTTTTCCGCCCCTGGTCGTCCGAGGTCGTTCCCTCTGCACAGATTCATGCGCCAGGGCCTCCTACAGACAATGCACTTTGATTTATTGCGCTATCTGTAATAGCACCCGAGATATCACGAGATATATATTGGATTTTCCCCTGACCGTGAGTGTCCGGCCCCATGAGACTGTGGTTTTCTCGGCCCCTGGTCGTCCGAGGTCGTTCCCGCTGCACAGATTCATGCGCCAGGGCCTCCTACAGACAATGCACTTTGATTTATTGCGCTATCTGTAATAGCACCCGAGATATCACCGGATATATATTGGATTTTTCCCACACCCTGAGTGTCCGGCCCCATGAGACGGTGGTTGTCTCGGCCCCTGGTGGTCCGAGGTCGTTCCCGCTGCACAGGTTCATGCGCCAGGGTCTCCTACAGACAACGCACTTTGATTTATTGCGCTATCTGTAATAGCACCCGAGATATCACCAGATATATATTGGATTTTTCACTGACCCTGAGTGTCCTTCCCCATGAGACGGTGGTTTTCTCGGCACCTGGTGTTCCGAGGTCGTTCCCGCTGCACAGATTCATGCGCCAGGGCCTGCTACAGACAATGCACTTTGATTTATTGCGCTATCTGTAATAGCACCCGAGATATCACCAGATATTTATTGGATTTTACCCTGACCCTGAGTGTCCGACCCCATGAGACGGTGGTTTTCTCGGCCCCTGGTGGTCCGAGGTCGTTCCCGCTGCACAGGTTCATGCGCCAGGGCTTCCTGCAGACAATGCACTTTGATTTATTCCGCTATCTCTAATAGCACCCGAGATATCACCAGATGTATATTGGATTTTTCCCCGACCGTGAGTGTCCGGCCCCATGAGACGGTGGTTTTCTCGGCCCCTGGTGGTCCGAGGTCGTACCCGCTACACAGATTCATGCGCCAGGGCCTCCTACAGACAATTCTCTTTGATTTATTGCGCTATCTGTAATAGCACCCGAGATATCACCGGATATATATTGGATTTTCCTCTGACACTGAGCGTCCGGCCCCATGAGACTGTGGTTTTCTCGCCCCTGGTGGTCCGAGGTCGTTTCCGCTGCACAGATTCATGCGCCAGGGCCTCCTGCAGACAATGCACTTTGATTTATTGCGCTGTCTCTAATAGCACCCGAGATATCACCAGATCTATATTGGATTTTTCCCTGACCCTGAGTGTACGGCCCCATGAGAAGGTGGTTGTCTCGCCCCTGGTGGTCCGAGGTCGTTCCCGTTGCACAGATTCATGCGCCAGGGCCTCCTGCAGATAATTCACTTTGGCTTATTGCGCTATCTCTAATAGCACCCAAGATATCACCAGATATATATTGGATTTTTCCCTGACCCTGAGTGTCCGGCCCCATGAGACCGTGGTTTTTTCCGCCCCTGGTCGTCCGAGGTCGTTCCCTCTGCACAGATTCATGCGCCAGGGCCTCCTACAGACAATGCACTTTGATTTATTGCGCTATCTGTAATAGCACCCGAGATATCACCAGATATTTATTGGATTTTTCACTGACCCTGAGAGTCCTTCCCCATAAGACGGTGGTTTTCTCGGCCCCTGGTGTTATGAGGTCGTTCCCGCTGCACAGATTCATGCGCCAGGGCCTCCTACAGACAAGGCACTTTGATTTATTGCGCTATCTCAAATAGCACCCGAGATATCACCAGATATATATTGGATTTTCCCCTGACCCTGAGTGTCCGGCCCCATGAGACTGTGGTTTTCTCGGCCCCTGGTGGTCCGAGGTCGTTCCCGTTGCAGAGATTCATGCGCCAGGGCCTCCTGCAGATAATTCACTTTGATTTATTGCGCTATCTGTAATAGCAGCCGAGATATCACCAGATATATATTGGATTTTTCCCTGACCCTGAGTGTCCGGCCCCATGAGAAGGTGGTTGTCTCGCCCCTGGTGGTCCGAGGTCGTTCCCGCAGCACAGATTCATGCGCCAGGGCCTCCCACAGGTAATGCACTTTGATTTATTGCGCTATCTGTAATAGCACCCGAGATATCACCAGATATATATTGGATTTTACCCTGACCCTGAGTGTCCGGCCCCATGTGACGGTCGTTGTCTCGGCAGCTGGAGGTCTGAGGACGTTCCCGCTGCACAGATTCATGCGCCAGGGCCTCCTACAGACAATGCACTTTGATTTATTGCGCTATCTGTAATAGCACCCGAGATATCACCAGACCTATATTGGATTTTCCCCTGACCCTGAGTGTCCGGCTCCATGAGACGGTGGTTTTCTCGGCCCCTGGTGTTCCGAGGTCGTTCCCGCTGCACAGATTCATGCGCCAGGGCCTCCTACAGACAATGCACTTTGATTTATTGCGCTATCTGTAATAGCACCCGAGATATCACCAGATATATATTCGATTTTTCACTGACCCTGAGTGTCCGGCCCCATGAGACGGTCGTTTTCTCGGCCCCTGGTGGTCCGAGGTCGTTCCCGCTGCACAGATTCATGCACCAGGACCTCCTGCAGATAATTCACTTTGGTTTATTGCGCTATCTCTAATAGCACCCGAGATATCAGCAGATATATATTGGATTTTTCACTGACCCTGAGTGACCGGCCCCATGAGACGGTAGTTTTCTCGGCCCCTGGTGTTCCGAGGTCGTTCCCGCTGCACAGATTCATGCGCCAGGGCCTCCCGCAGATAATTCACTTTGGTTTATTGCGCTATCTCTAATAGCACCCGAGATATCACCAGATATATATTGGATTTTCCCCTGACCCTGAGTGTCCGGGCCCATGAGACTGTGGTTTTCTCGGCCCCTGGTGGTCCGAGGTCGTTCCCGCTGCACAGATTCATGCGCCAGGGCCTCCTACAGACAAGGCACTTTGATTTATTGCGCTATCTCAAATAGCACCCGAGATATCACCAGATATATATTGGATTTTCCCCTGACCCTGAGTGTCCGGCCCCATGAGACTGTGGTTTTCTCGGCCCCTGGTGGTCCGAGGTCGTTCCCGTTGCAGAGATTCATGCGCCAGGGCCTCCTGCAGATAATTCACTTTGATTTATTGCGCTATCTGTAATAGCAGCCGAGATATCACCAGATATATATTGGATTTTTCCCTGACCCTGAGTGTCCGGCCCCATGAGAAGGTGGTTGTCTCGCCCCTGGTGGTCCGAGGTCGTTCCCGCAGCACAGATTCATGCGCCAGGGCCTCCCACAGGTAATGCACTTTGATTTATTGCGCTATCTGTAATAGCAGCCGAGATATCACCAGATATATATTGGATTTTACCCTGACCCTGAGTGTCCGGCCCCATGTGACGGTCGTTTTCTCCGCCCCTGGTGTTCCGAGGTCGTTCCCGCTGCACAGATTCATGCGCCAGGGCCTCCTGCAGATAATTCACTTTGGTTTATTGCGCTATCTCTGATAGCACCCGAGATATCACCACATATATATTGGATTTTCCCCTGACCCTGAGTGTCCGGCCCCATGGGACTGTGGTTTTCTCGGCCCCTGGTGGTCCGAGGTCGTTCCCGCTGCACAGATTCATGCGCCAGGGCCTCCTACAGACAATGCACTTTGATTTATTGCGCTATCTGTAATAGCACCCGAGATATCACCGCATATATATTTAGGATTTTTCCCAGACCCTGAGTGTACGGCCCCATGAGAAGGTGGTTGTCTCGCCCCTGGTGGTCCGAGGTCGTTCCCGCTGCACAGATTCATGCGCCAGGGCCTCCTGCAGATAATTCACTTTAGTTTATTGCGCTATCTCTAATAGCACCCGAGATATCACCAGATACATATTGGATTTTCCCCAGACCCTGAGTGTCCGGTCCCATGAGACTGTGGTTTTCTCGGCCCCTGGTGGTCCGAGGTCGTTCCCGCTGCACAGATTCATGCGGCAGGGCCTCCTACAGACAATGCACTTTGATTTATTGTTCTACCTCTAATAGCACCCGAGATGTCAACAGATATGTATTGGATTTTTCCCTGACCCTGAGTGACCGGCCCCATGAGACGGTGGTTTTCTCGGCCCCTGGTGGTCCGAGGTCGTTCCCGATGCACAGATTCATGCGCCAGGGCCTGCTGCAGATAATTCACTTTGGTTTATTGCGCTATGTCTAATAACACCCGAGATATCACCAGATATATATTGGATTTTCCCCTGACCCTGAGTATCCTGCCCCATGAGACTGTGGTTTTCTCGGCCCCTGGTGGCCCGAGGTCGTTCCCGCTGTCCAGATTGACGCGGCAGGGCCTCCTACAGACAATGCACTTTGATTTATTGCGCTATCTGTAATAGCACCCGAGATATCACCAGATATATATTGGATTTTCCCCAGACCCTGAGTGTCCGGTCCCATGAGACGGTGGTTGTCTCGGCCGCTGGTGGTCCGAGGTCGTTCCCGCTGCCCAGATTGACGCGGCAGGGCCTCCTACAGACAATGCACTTTGATTTGTTGCGCTATCTGTAATAGCACCCGACATATCACCAGATATATATTGGATTTTCCCCTGACCCTGCGTGTCCGGCCCCATGAGACTGTGGTTTTCTCGGCCCCTGGTGGTCCGAGGTCGTTCCCGCTGCACAGATTCATGCGGCAGGGCCTCCTACAGACAATGCACTTTGATTTATTGCGCTATCTGTAATAGCACGCGAGATATCACCAGATATATATTGGATTTTTCACTGACCCTGAGTGTCCGGCCCCATGAGACGGTGGTTTTCTCGGCCCCTGGTGGTCCGAGGTCGATCCCGCTGCACAGATTCATGCGCCAGGGCCTCCTACAGACAATGCACTTTGATTTATTGCGCTATCTGTAATAGCACCCGAGATATCACCAGATATATATTGGATTTTTCCATGACCCTGAGTGTCCGGCCCCATGAGACGGTGGTTGTCTCGGGCCCTGGTGGCTCGAGGTCGTTCCCGCTGCACAGATTCGTGCACCAGGGCCTCCTACAGACAATGCACTTTGGTTTATTGCGCTATCTCTAATAGCACCCGAGATATCACCATATATATATTGGATCTTTCACTGACCCAGAGTGTCCGGCCCCATGAGACGGTGGTTTTCGCGGCCCCTGGTGGTCCGAGGTCGTTCCCGCTGCACAGATTCATGCGCCAGGGCCTCCTGCAGATAATTCACTTTGGTTTATTGCGCTATCTCTAATATCACCCGAGATATCACCAGATATATATTGGATTTTACCCTGACCCTGAGTGTCCGGCCCCATGAGATGGTAGTTTTCTCGGCCCCTGGTGATCGGAGGTCGTTCCCGCTGCACAGATTCATGCGCCAGGGCCTCCTGCAGATAATTCACTCTGGTTTATTGCGCTATCTCTAATAGCACCCGAGGTATCACCAGATATATATTGGATTTTCCCCTGACCCTGAGCGTCCGGCCCCATGAGACTGTGGTTTTCTCGGCCGCTGATGGTCCGAGGTCGTTCCCGCTACACAGATTCATGCGCCAGGGCCTCCTACAGACAATGCACTTTGATTTATTGCGCTATCTGTAATAGCACCCGAGATATCACCTGATATATATTGAATTTTCCCCTGACCCTGAGTGTCCGGCCCAATGAGACTGTGGTTTTCTCGGCCCCTGGTGGTCCGAGGTCGTTCCCGTTGCACAGATTCATGCGCCAGGGCCTCCTGCAGATAATTCACTTTGGTTTATTGCGCTATCTCTAATAGCACCCGAGATATCACCAGATATATATTGGATTTTCCCCTGACCCAGAGTGTCCGGCCCCATGAGACTGTGGTTTTCTCGGCCCCTGGTGGTTCGAGGTCGTTCCCGCTGCACAGACTCATGCGCCAGGGCCTCCTACAGACAATGCACTTTGATTTATTGCGCTATCTGTAATAGCACCCGAGATATCACCAGATATATATTGGATTTTACACTGACCCTGAGTGTCCGGCCCCATGAGACTGTGGTTTTCTCGGCCCCTGGTGGTCCGAGGTCGTTCCCGCTGCACAGATTCATGCGCCAGGGCCTCCTACAGACAATGCACTTTGATTTATTGCGCTATCTGTAATAGCACCCGAGATATCACCAGATATATATTGGATTTTCCCCTGACCCTGAGTGTCCGGCCCCATGAGACTGTGGTTTTCTTGGCCCCTGGTGGTCCGAGGTCGTTCCCGTTGCACAGATTCATGCGCCAGGGCCTCCTGCCGATAATTCACTTTGGTTTATTGCGCTATCTCTAACAGCACCCAAGATATCACCAGATATATATTGGATTTTTCCCTGACCCTGAGTGTCCGGCCCCATGAGACTGTGGTTTTTTCGGCCCCTGGTGGTCCGAGGTCGTTCCCGTTGCACAGATTCATGCGCCAGGGCCTCCCGCAGATAATTCACTTTGATTTATTGCGCTATCTGTAATAGCACCCGAGATATCACCAGATATATATTGGATTTTTCACTGACCCTAAGTGTCCGGCCCCTCGGGATGGTGGTTTTCTCGGCCCCTGGTGGACCGAGGTCGTTCCCGCTGCACAGATTCATGCGCCAGGGCCTCCTGCAGATAATTCGCTTTGGTTTATTTCGCTATCTGTAATAGGAACCGAGATATCACCAGATATATATTGGATTTTCCCCTGACCCTGCGTGTCCGGCCCCATGAGACTGTGGTTTTCTCGGCCCCTGGTGGTCCGAGGGCGTTCCCGCTGCACAGATTCATGCCCCAGGGCCTCCTACAGACAATGCACTTTGATTTATTGCGCTATCTGTAATAGCACCCGAGAAAGCACCAGATATATATTGGATTTTTCCATGACCCTGAGTGTCCGGCCCCATGAGACGGTGGTTGTCTCGGGCCCTGGTGGCTCGAGGTCGTTCCCGCTACACAGATTCGTGCGCCAGGGCCTCCTACAGACAATGCACTTTGGTTTATTGCGCTATCTCTAATAGCACCGGAGATATCACCATATATATATTGGATCTTTCACTGACCCAGAGTGTCCGGCCCCATGAGACAGTGGTTTTCGCGGCCCCTGGTGGTCCGAGGTCGTTCCCGCTGCACAGATTCATGCGCCAGGACCTCCTGCAGATAATTCACTTTGGTTTATTGCTCTGTCTCTAATAGCACGCGAGCTATCACTAGATATATATTGGATTTTTCCCTGACCCTGAGTGCCCGGCCCCATGTGTCGGTGATTTTCTCGGACCCTGGTGATCCGAGGTAGATACCGCTGCTCAGATTCATGCGCCAGGGCCTCCTGCAGTTAATTCACTTTGGTTTATTGCGCTATCTGTAACAGCACCCGAGATATCACCAGATGTATATTGGATTTTCCCCTGACCCTGAGCGTCCGGCCCCATGAGACTGTGGTTTTCTCGGCCGCTGATGGTCCGAGGTCGTTCCCGCTACACAGATTCATGCGCCAGGGCCTCCTACAGACAATGCACTCTGATTTATTGCGCTATCTGTAATAGCACCCGAGATATCACCAGATATATGTTGGATTTTACCCTGACCCTGAGTGTCCGGCCCCATGAGACGGTGGTTGTCTCGGCCCCTGGAGGTCCGAGGACGTTCCCGCAGCCCAGATTCATGCGCCAAGGGGCCCCTGCAGATAATTCACTTTGGTTTATTGCGCTATCTCTAATAGCACCCGAGATATCGCCAGATATATATTGGATTTTTCCCTGACACTGAGTGTCCGGCCCCATGAGACTGGTTTTCTCGGCCCCTGGTGGTCCGAGGTCGTTCCCGCTGCACAGATTCATGCGCCAGGGCCTCCCGCAGACAAGGCACTTTGGATTATTGCGCTATCTGTAATAGCACCCGTGATATCACCAGATATATGCTGGATTTTTACATGACCTTGGGTGACGGATTCCGAATATCTGTAATTTTCTCGGCCCCTGGTGGTCCGAGGTCGTTCCCGCTACACAGATTCATGCGCCAGGGCCTCCTACAGACAATGCACTTTGATTTATTGCGCTATCTGTAATAGAACCCGAGATAACACCAGATATATATTCGATTTTTTCCTGACCCTGAGTGCCCGGCCCCATGTGTCGGTGGTTTTCTCGGCCCCTGGTGGTCCGAGGGCGTTCCCGTTGCACAGATTCATGCGCGAGGGCCTCCTGCAGATAATTCACTTTGGTTTATTGCGCTATCTCTAATAGCACCCGAGATATCACCAGTTATATATTGGATTTTCCCCTGACCCAGAGTGTCCGGCCCCATGAGACTGTGGTTTTCTCGGCCCCTGGTGGTTCGAGGTCGTTCCCGCTGCACAGACTCATGCGCCAGGGCCTCCTACAGACAATGCACTTTGATTTATTGCGCTATCTGTAATAGCACCCGAGATATCACCAGATATATATTGGATTTTACACTGACCCTGAGTGTCCGACCCCATGAGACTGTGGTTTTCTCGGCCCCTGGTGGTCCGAGGTCGTTCCCGCTGCGCAGATTCATGCGCCAGGGCCTCCTACAGACAATGCACTTTGATTTATTGCGCTATCTGTAATAGCACCCGAGATATCACCAGATATATATTGGATTTTCCCCTGACCCTGAGTGTCCGGCCCCATGAGACTGTGGTTTTCTTGGCCCCTGGTGGTCCGAGGTCGTTCCCGTTGCACAGATTCATGCGCCAGGGCCTCCTGCCGATAATTCACTTTGGTTTATTGCGCTATCTCTAATAGCACCCGAGATATAACCAGATATATATTGGATTTTCCCCTGACCCTGAGCGTCCGGCCCCATGAGACTGTGGTTTTCTCGGCCCCTGGTGGTCGGAGGTCGTTCCCGCTACACAGATTCATGCGCCAGGGCCTCCTACAGACAATGCACTCTGATTTATTGCGCTATCTGTAATAGCACCCGAGATATCACCAGATATATATTGGATTTTACCCTGACCCTGAGTGTCCGGCCCCATGAGACGGTGGTTGTCTCGGCCCCTGGAGGTCCGAGGACGTTCCCGCAGCACAGATTCATGCGCCAGGGGCCCCTGCAGATAATTCACTTTGGTTTATTGCGCTATCTCTAATAGCACCCGAGATATCACCAGATATATGTTGGATTTTCCCCTGACCGTGAGTTTCCGGCCCCATGAGACTGTGGTTTTCTCGGCCCCTGGTGGTCCGAGGGCGTTCCCGCTGCACAGATTCATGCGCCAGGGCCTCCTACAGACAATGCACTTTTATTTATTGCGCTATCTGTAATAGCACCCGAGATACCACCAGATATATATTGGATCTTTCACTGACCCTGAGTGTCCGGGCCCATAAGACTGTGGTTTTCTCGGCCCCTGGGTGTCCGAGATCGTTCCCGCCTCACAGATTCATGCGCCAGGGCCTCCTACAGGCAATTCACTTTGATTTATTGCGCTATCTGTAATAGCACCCGAGATATCACCAGATATATATTCGATTTTTCCCTGACCCTGAGTGCCCGGCCCCATGTGTCGGTGGTTTTCTCGGCGCCTGGTGGTCAGAGGTCGATCCCGCTGCACCGATTCATGGGCCAGGTCCCCCTGCAAATAATGCACTTTGATTTATTGCGCTATCTGTAATAGCACCCGAGATATCACCAGATATATATTGGATTTTTCCCCGACCCTGAGTGTCCGGGCCCATAAGACTGTGGTTTTCTCGGCCCCTGGGGGTCCGAGATCGTTCCCACCTCACAGATTCATGCGCCAGGGCCTCCTACAGACAATGCACTTTGATTTATTGCGCTATCTGTAATAGCACCCGAGATATCGCCAGATATATATTGGATTTTTCCCTGATCCTGCAAGTCCGGCCCCATGAGACGGTGGTTTTCTCGGCCCCTGGTGGTCCGAGGTCGTTCCCGCTGCACAGATTCATGCGCCAGAGCCTGCTGCAGACAGTGCACTTTGGTTTATTGCGTTATCTCCAATAGCACCCGAGATATCACCAGATATATATTGGATTTTTCCCTGACCCTGAGTGTCCGACCCAATGAGAAGTTAGTTTTCTCGGCCCCTGGTGTTCCGAGGTCGTTCCCGCTGCACAGATTCATGCGCAAGGGCCTCCTGCAGACAATGCACATTGATTTATTGCGCTATCTGTAATAGCACCCGAGATATCACCAGATATATATGGGATTTTTCCCTGACACTGAGTGTCCGGCCCCATGAGACGGTGGTTTTCTCGGCCCCTGGTGGTCCGAGGTCGTTCCCGCTGCACAGATTCATGCGCCAGGGCCCCCTGCAGATAATTCACTTTGATTTATTGCGCTATCTCTAATAGCACCCGAGATATCACCAGATATATGCTGGATTTTTACATGACCTTGGGTGACGGATACCGAAAATCTGTAATTTTTTTGGCCCCTGGTGTTCCGAAGTCGTTGCTGCTGCACAGATTCATGCGCCAGGGCTTCCTGCAGACAATGCACTTTGATTTATCGCGGTGTCTGTAATAGAACCCGAGATAACACCAGATATATATTCGATTTTTCCCTGACCCTGAGTGCCCGGCTCCATGTGTCGGTGGTTTTCTCGGCCCCTGGTGGTGCGAGGTCGATCCCGCTGCACAGATTCATGCGCCAGGGCCCCCTGCAGATAATTCACGTTGGTTTATTGCGCTATCTCTAATAGCACCCGAGATATCACCAGATATATATTGGATTTTCCCATGACCCTGAGTGTCCGGGCTCATAAGACTGTGGTTTTCTCGGCCCCTGGCGGTCCGAGATCGTTCCCGCCTCACAGATTCATGCGCCAGTGCCTCCTACAGACAATGCACTTTGATTTATTGCGCTATCTGTAATAGCACCCGAGATATCACCAGATATATATTGGATTTTTCCCTGACCCTGACAGTCCGGCCCCATGAGACGGTGGTTTTCTCGGCCCCTGGTGGTCCGAGGTCGTTCCCGCTGCATAGATTCATGCGCCAGGGCCCCCTACGGACAATGAACTTTGATTTATTGCGCTATCTCTAACAGCACCCGAGATATCACCAGATATATATTGGATTTTTCCCTGACCCTGAGTGTCCGGCCCCATGAGACTGTGGTTTTCTCGGCCCCTTGTGGTCCGAGGTCGTTCCCGTTGCACAGATTCATGCGCCAGGGCGTCCTGCAGATAATTCACTTTGGTTTATTGCGCTATCTCTAATAGCACCCAAGATATCACCAGATATATATTGGATTTTTCCCTGACCCTGAGTGTCCGGCCCCATGAGACCGTGGTTTTTTCCGCCCCTGGTCGTCCGAGGTCGTTCCCTCTGCACAGATTCATGCGCCAGGGCCTCCTACAGACAATACACTTTGATTTATTGCGCTATCTGTAATAGCACCCGAGATATCACGAGATATATATTGGATTTTCCCCTGACCGTGAGTGTCCGGCCCCATGAGACTGTGGTTTTCTCGGCCCCTGGTCGTCCGAGGTCGTTCCCGCTGCACAGATTCATGCGCCAGGGCCTGCTACAGACAATGCACTTTGATTTATTGCGCTATCTGTAATAGCACCCGAGATATCACCAGATATTTATTGGATTTTACCCTGACCCTGAGTGTCCGGCCCCATGTGACGGTCGTTGTCTCGGCAGCTGGAGGTCTGAGGACGTTCCCGCTGCACAGATTCATGCGCCAAGGCCTCCTACAGACAATGCACGTTGATTTATTGCACTATCTCTAATAGCACCCGAGATATCACCAGATATATATAGGATTTTTCCCTGACCCTGAGAGTCCGGCACCATAAGACGGTGGTTTTCTCGGCCCCTGGTGGTCCGAGGTCGTTGCCGCTGCACAGATTCATGCGCCAGGGCCTCCTGCAGACAATTCACTTTGGTTTATTGTGCTATCTCTAATAGCACCCGACATATCACCAGCTATATATTGGACTTTATCCGACCCTGAGTGACCGGCCCCATGAGACGGTGGTTTTCTCGGCCCCTGGTGATCCGAGGTCGTACCCGCTACACAGATTCATGCGCCAGGGCCTCCTACAGACAATTCTCTTTGATTTATTGCGCTATCTGTAATAGCACCCGAGATATCACCGGATATATATTGGATTTTCCTCTGACACTGAGCGTCCGGCCCCATGAGACTGTGGTTGTCTCGGCCCCTGGTGGTCCGAGGTCGTTCCCGCTGCACAGGTTCATGCGCCAGGGTCTCCTACAGACAACGCACTTTGATTTATTGCGCTATCTGTAATAGCACCCGAGATATCACCAGATATATATTGGATTTTTCACTGACCCTGAGTGTCCTTCCCCATGAGACGGTGGTTTTCTCGGCCCCTGGTGGTCCGAGGTCGTTCCCGCTGCACAGATTCATGCGCCAGGGCCTCCCGCAGACAAGGCACTTTGGATTATTGCGCTATCTGTAATAGCACCCGTGATATCACCAGATATATGCTGGATTTTTACATGACCTTGGGTGACGGATTCCGAATATCTGTAATTTTCTCGGCCCCTGGTGGTCCGAGGTCGTTCCCGCTACACAGATTCATGCGCCAGGGCCTCCTACAGACAATGCACTTTGATTTATTGCGCTATCTGTAATAGAACCCGAGATAACACCAGATATATATTCGATTTTTTCCTGACCCTGAGTGCCCGGCCCCATGTGTCGGTGGTTTTCTCGGCCCCTGGTGGTCCGAGGGCGTTCCCGTTGCACAGATTCATGCGCGAGGGCCTCCTGCAGATAATTCACTTTGGTTTATTGCGCTATCTCTAATAGCACCCGAGATATCACCAGTTATATATTGGATTTTCCCCTGACCCAGAGTGTCCGGCCCCATGAGACTGTGGTTTTCTCGGCCCCTGGTGGTTCGAGGTCGTTCCCGCTGCACAGACTCATGCGCCAGGGCCTCCTACAGACAATGCACTTTGATTTATTGCGCTATCTGTAATAGCACCCGAGATATCACCAGATATATATTGGATTTTACACTGACCCTGAGTGTCCGACCCCATGAGACTGTGGTTTTCTCGGCCCCTGGTGGTCCGAGGTCGTTCCCGCTGCGCAGATTCATGCGCCAGGGCCTCCTACAGACAATGCACTTTGATTTATTGCGCTATCTGTAATAGCACCCGAGATATCACCAGATATATATTGGATTTTCCCCTGACCCTGAGTGTCCGGCCCCATGAGACTGTGGTTTTCTTGGCCCCTGGTGGTCCGAGGTCGTTCCCGTTGCACAGATTCATGCGCCAGGGCCTCCTGCCGATAATTCACTTTGGTTTATTGCGCTATCTCTAATAGCACCCGAGATATAACCAGATATATATTGGATTTTCCCCTGACCCTGAGCGTCCGGCCCCATGAGACTGTGGTTTTCTCGGCCCCTGGTGGTCGGAGGTCGTTCCCGCTACACAGATTCATGCGCCAGGGCCTCCTACAGACAATGCACTCTGATTTATTGCGCTATCTGTAATAGCACCCGAGATATCACCAGATATATATTGGATTTTACCCTGACCCTGAGTGTCCGGCCCCATGAGACGGTGGTTGTCTCGGCCCCTGGAGGTCCGAGGACGTTCCCGCAGCACAGATTCATGCGCCAGGGGCCCCTGCAGATAATTCACTTTGGTTTATTGCGCTATCTCTAATAGCACCCGAGATATCACCAGATATATGTTGGATTTTCCCCTGACCGTGAGTTTCCGGCCCCATGAGACTGTGGTTTTCTCGGCCCCTGGTGGTCCGAGGGCGTTCCCGCTGCACAGATTCATGCGCCAGGGCCTCCTACAGACAATGCACTTTTATTTATTGCGCTATCTGTAATAGCACCCGAGATACCACCAGATATATATTGGATCTTTCACTGACCCTGAGTGTCCGGGCACATAAGACTGTGGTTTTCTCGGCCCCTGGGTGTCCGAGATCGTTCCCGCCTCACAGATTCATGCGCCAGGGCCTCCTACAGGCAATTCACTTTGATTTATTGCGCTATCTGTAATAGCACCCGAGATATCACCAGATATATATTCGATTTTTCCCTGACCCTGAGTGCCCGGCCCCATGTGTCGGTGGTTTTCTCGGCGCCTGGTGGTCCGAGGTCGATCCCGCTGCACCGATTCATGGGCCGGGTCCCCCTGCAAATAATGCACTTTGATTTATTGCGCTATCTGTAATAGCACCCGAGATATCACCAGATATATATTGGATTTTTCCCCGACCCTGAGTGTCCGGGCCCATAAGACTGTGGTTTTCTCGGCCCCTGGGGGTCCGAGATCGTTCCCACCTCACAGATTCATGCGCCAGGGCCTCCTACAGACAATGCACTTTGATTTATTGCGCTATCTGTAATAGCACCCGAGATATCGCCAGATATATATTGGATTTTTCCCTGATCCTGCAAGTCCGGCCCCATGAGACGGTGGTTTTCTCGGCCCCTGGTGGTCCGAGGTCGTTCCCGCTGCACAGATTCATGCGCCAGAGCCTGCTGCAGACAGTGCACTTTGGTTTATTGCGTTATCTCCAATAGCACCCGAGATATCACCAGATATATATTGGATTTTTCCCTGACCCTGAGTGTCCGACCCCATGAGAAGTTAGTTTTCTCGGCCCCTGGTGTTCCGAGGTCGTTCCCGCTGCACAGATTCATGCGCAAGGGCCTCCTGCAGACAATGCACATTGATTTATTGCGCTATCTGTAATAGCACCCGAGATATCACCAGATATATATGGGATTTTTCCCTGACCCTGAGTGTCCGGCCCCATGAGACGGTGGTTTTCTCGGCCCCTGGTGGTCCGAGGTCGTTCCCGCTGCACAGATTCATGCGCCAGGGCCCCCTGCAGATAATTCACTTTGATTTATTGCGCTATCTCTAATAGCACCCGAGATATCACCAGATATATGCTGGATTTTTACATGACCTTGGGTGACGGATACCGAAAATCTGTAATTTTTTTGGCCCCTGGTGTTCCGAAGTCGTTGCTGCTGCACAGATTCATGCGCCAGGGCTTCCTGCAGACAATGCACTTTGATTTATCGCGGTGTCTGTAATAGAACCCGAGATAACACCAGATATATATTCGATTTTTCCCTGACCCTGAGTGCCCGGCTCCATGTGTCGGTGGTTTTCTCGGCCCCTGGTGGTGCGAGGTCGATCCCGCTGCACAGATTCATGCGCCAGGGCCCCCTGCAGATAATTCACGTTGGTTTATTGCGCTATCTCTAATAGCACCCGAGATATCACCAGATATATATTGGATTTTCCCATGACCCTGAGTGTCCGGGCTCATAAGACTGTGGTTTTCTCGGCCCCTGGCGGTCCGAGATCGTTCCCGCCTCACAGATTCATGCGCCAGTGCCTCCTACAGACAATGCACTTTGATTTATTGCGCTATCTGTAATAGCACCCGAGATATCACCAGATATATATTGGATTTTTCCCTGACCCTGACAGTCCGGCCCCATGAGACGGTGGTTTTCTCGGCCCCTGGTGGTTCGAGGTCGTTCCCGCTGCAAAGATTCATGCGCCAGGGCCTCCTACGGACAATGAACTTTGATTTATTGCGCTATCTCTAACAGCACCCGAGATATCACCAGATATATATTGGATTTTTCCCTGACCCTGAGTGTCCGACCCCATGAGACGTTAGTTTTCTCGGCCCCTGGTGTTCCGAGGTCGTTCCCGCTGCACAGATTCATGCGCCAGGGCCTCCTACAGAGAATGCACTTTGATTTATTGCGCTATAAGTAACAGCACCCGAGCTATCACCAGATATATATTGGATTTTTCCCTGACCCTGAGTGCCCGGCCCGATGTGTCGGTGATTTTCTCGGACCCTGGTGATCCGAGGTAGATACCGCTGCACAGATTCATGCGCCAGGGCCTCCTGCAGATAATTCAATTTGGTTTATTGCGCTATCTCTAATAGCACCCGAGATATCACCAGATATATATTGGATTTTACCCTGACCCTGAGTGTCCGGCCCCATGAGACTGTGGTTTTCTCGGCCCCTGGTGGTCCGAGGTCGTTCCGGCTGCACAGATTCACGCGCCAGGGCCTCCTACAGACAATGCACTTTGATTTATCGCGCTATCTGTAATAGAACCCGAGATATCACCAGATATATATTGGATTTTTCCCTGACCCTGACAGTCCGGCCCCATGAGACATTGATTTTCTCGGCCCCTGGTGCTCCCAGGTCGGTACCGCTGCACAGATTCATGCGCCAGGGCCTCCAACGGACAATGCACTTTGATTTATTGTGTAATCTGTAATATAACCCGAGATATCACCAGATATATATTGAATTTTCCCCTGACCCTGAGTGTCCGGCCCCATGAGACTGTGGTTTTCTCGGCCCCTTGTGGTCCGAGGTCGTTCCCGTTGCACAGATTCATGCGCCAGGGCGTCCTGCAGATAATTCACTTTGGTTTATTGCGCTATCTCTAATAGCACCCAAGATATCACCAGATATATATTGGATTTTTCCCTGACCCTGAGTGTCCGGCCCCATGAGACCGTGGTTTTTTCCGCCCCTGGTCGTCCGAGGTCGTTCCCTCTGCACAGATTCATGCGCCAGGGCCTCCTACAGACAATGCACTTTGATTTATTGCGCTATCTGTAATAGCACCCGAGATATCACGAGATATATATTGGATTTTCCCCTGACCGTGAGTGTCCGGCCCCATGAGACTGTGGTTTTCTCGGCCCCTGGTCGTCCGAGGTCGTTCCCGCTGCACAGATTCATGCGCCAGGGCCTGCTACAGACAATGCACTTTGATTTATTGCGCTATCTGTAATAGCACCCGAGATATCACCAGATATTTATTGGATTTTACCCTGACCCTGAGTGTCCGGCCCCATGTGACGGTCGTTGTCTCGGCAGCTGGAGGTCTGAGGACGTTCCCGCTGCACAGATTCATGCGCCAAGGCCTCCTACAGACAATGCACGTTGATTTATTGCACTATCTCTAATAGCACCCGAGATATCACCAGATATATATAGGATTTTTCCCTGACCCTGAGAGTCCGGCACCATAAGACGGTGGTTTTCTCGGCCCCTGGTGGTCCGAGGTCGTTGCCGCTGCACAGATTCATGCGCCAGGGCCTCCTGCAGACAATTCACTTTGGTTTATTGTGCTATCTCTAATAGCACCCGACATATCACCAGCTATATATTGGACTTTATCCGACCCTGAGTGTCCGGCCCCATGAGACGGTGGTTTTCTCGGCCCCTGGTGATCCGAGGTCGTACCCGCTACACAGATTCATGCGCCAGGGCCTCCTACAGACAATTCTCTTTGATTTATTGCGCTATCTGTAATAGCACCCGAGATATCACCGGATATATATTGGATTTTCCTCTGACACTGAGCGTCCGGCCCCATGAGACTGTGGTTGTCTCGGCCCCTGGTGGTCCGAGGTCGTTCCCGCTGCACAGGTTCATGCGCCAGGGTCTCCTACAGACAACGCACTTTGATTTATTGCGCTATCTGTAATAGCACCCGAGATATCACCAGATATATATTGGATTTTTCACTGACCCTGAGTGTCCTTCCCCATGAGACGGTGGTTTTCTCGGCACCTGGTGTTCCGAGGTCGTTCCCGCTGCACAGATTCATGCGCCAGGGCCTCCTGCAGACAATGCACTTTGATTTATTGCGCTATCTGTAATAGCACCCGAGATATCACCAGATACATATTGGATTTTCCCCTGACCCTGAGTGTCCGGCCCCATGAGACTGTGGTTTTCTCTGCCCCTGGTGGTCCGAGGTTCTTCCCGCTGCACAGGTTCATGCGCCAGGGTCTCCTACAGACAATGCACTTTGATTTATTACGCTATCTGTAATAGCACCCGAGATATCACCGGATATATATTGGATTTCTCCCAGACCCTGAGTGTCCGGCCCCATGAGACGGTGGTTTTCTCGGCCCCTGGTGTTATGAGGTCGTTCCCGCTGCACAGATTCATTCGCCAGGGCCTCCTACAGACAAGGCACTTTGATTTATTGCGCTATCTCAAATAGCACCCGAGATATCACCAGATATATATTGGATTTTCCCCTGACCCTGAGTGTCCGGCCCCATGAGACTGTGGTTTTCTCGGCCCCTTGTGGTCCGAGGTCGTTCCCGTTGCACAGATTCATGCGCCAGGGCCTCCTGCAGATAATTCACTTTGGCTTATTGCGCTATCTCTAATAGCACCCAAGATATCACCAGATATATATTGGATTTTTCCCTGACCCTGAGTGTCCGGCCCCATGAGACCGTGGTTTTTTCCGCCCCTGGTCGTCCGAGGTCGTTCCCTCTGCACAGATTCATGCGCCAGGGCCTCCTACAGACAATGCACTTTGATTTATTGCGCTATCTGTAATAGCACCCGAGATATCACGAGATATATATTGGATTTTCCCCTGACCGTGAGTGTCCGGCCCCATGAGACTGTGGTTTTCTCGCCCCTGGTGGTCCGAGGTCGTTTCCGCTGCTCAGATTCATGCGCCAGGGCCTCCTGCAGACAATGCACTTTGATTTATTGCGCTGTCTCTAATAGCACCCGAGATATCACCAGATCTATATTGGATTTTTCCCTGACCCTGAGTGTACGGCCCCATGAGAAGGTGGTTGTCTCGCCCCTGGTGGTCCGAGGTCGTTCCCGTTGCACAGATTCATGCGCCAGGGCCTCCTGCAGATAATTCACTTTGGCTTATTGCGCTATCTCTAATAGCATCCAAGATATCACCAGATATATATTGGATTTTTCCCTGACCGTGAGTGTCCGGCCCCATGAGACCGTGGTTTTTTCCGCCCCTGGTCGTCCGAGGTCGTTCCCTCTGCACAGATTCATGCGCCAGGGCCTCCTACAGACAATGCACTTTGATTTATTGCGCTATCTGTAATAGCACCCGAGATATCACCAGATATTTATTGGATTTTTCACTGACCCTGAGAGTCCTTCCCCATAAGACGGTGGTTTTCTCGGCCCCTGGTGGTCCGAGGTCGTTCCCGTTGCAGAGATTCATGCGCCAGGGCCTCCTGCAGATAATTCACTTTGATTTATTGCGCTATCTGTAATAGCAGCCGAGATATCACCAGATATATATTGGATTTTTCCCTGACCCTGAGTGTCCGGCCCCATGAGAAGGTGGTTGTCTCGCCCCTGGTGGTCCGAGGTCGTTCCCGCAGCACAGATTCATGCGCCAGGGCCTCCCACAGGTAATGCACTTTGATTTATTGCGCTATCTGTAATAGCACCCGAGATATCACCAGATATATATTGGATTTTACCCTGACCCTGAGTGTCCGGCCCCATGTGACGGTCGTTGTCTCGGCAGCTGGAGGTCTGAGGACGTTCCCGCTGCACAGATTCATGCGCCAGGGCCTCCTACAGACAATGCACTTTGATTTATTGCGCTATCTGTAATAGCACCCGAGATATCACCAGATATATATTGGATTTTTCACTGACCCTGAGTGTCCTTCCCCATG
Source organism: Nomia melanderi (assembly GCF_051020985.1). Lineage (NCBI taxonomy): Eukaryota > Metazoa > Arthropoda > Insecta > Hymenoptera > Halictidae > Nomia > Nomia melanderi. The sequence goes on from NW_027475131.1 coordinate 7,001,916, forward strand.
AGACGGTGGTTTTCTCGGCCCCTGGTGTTCCGAGGTCGTTCCCGCTGCACAGATTCATGCGCCAGGGCCTCCTACAGACAATGCACTTTGATTTATTGCGCTATCTGTAATAGCACCCGAGATATCACCAGATATATATTCGATTTTTCACTGACCCTGAGTGTCCGGCCCCATGAGACGGTCGTTTTCTCGGCCCCTGGTGGTCCGAGGTCGTTCCCGCTGCACAGATTCATGCACCAGGACCTCCTGCAGATAATTCACTTTGGTTTATTGCGCTATCTCTAATAGCACCCGAGATATCAGCAGATATATATTGGATTTTTCACTGACCCTGAGTGACCGGGCCCATGAGACTGTGGTTTTCTCGGCCCCTGGTGGTCCGAGGTCGTTCCCGCTGCACAGATTCATGCGCCAGGGCCTCCTACAGACAAGGCACTTTGATTTATTGCGCTATCTCAAATAGCACCCGAGATATCACCCGATATATATTGGATTTTCCCCTGACCCTGAGTGTCCGGCCCCATGAGACTGTGGTTTTCTCGGCCCCTGGTGGTCCGAGGTCGTTCCCGTTGCAGAGATTCATGCGCCAGGGCCTCCTGCAGATAATTCACTTTGATTTATTGCGCTATCTGTAATAGCAGCCGAGATATCACCAGATATATATTGGATTTTTCCCTGACCCTGAGTGTCCGGCCCCATGAGAAGGTGGTTGTCTCGCCCCTGGTGGTCCGAGGTCGTTCCCGCAGCACAGATTCATGCGCCAGGGCCTCCCACAGGTAATGCACTTTGATTTATTGCGCTATCTGTAATAGCAGCCGAGATATCACCAGATATATATTGGATTTTACCCTGACCCTGAGTGTCCGGCCCCATGTGACGGTCGTTTTCTCCGCCCCTGGTGTTCCGAGGTCGTTCCCGCTGCACAGATTCATGCGCCAGGGCCTCCTGCAGATAATTCACTTTGGTTTATTGCGCTATCTCTGATAGCACCCGAGATATCACCACATATATATTGGATTTTCCCCTGACCCTGAGTGTCCGGCCCCATGGGACTGTGGTTTTCTCGGCCCCTGGTGGTCCGAGGTCGTTCCCGCTGCACAGATTCATGCGCCAGGGCCTCCTACAGACAATGCACTTTGATTTATTGCGCTATCTGTAATAGCACCCGAGATATCACCGCATATATATTTAGGATTTTTCCCAGACCCTGAGTGTACGGCCCCATGAGAAGGTGGTTGTCTCGCCCCTGGTGGTCCGAGGTCGTTCCCGCTGCACAGATTCATGCGCCCGGGCCTCCTGCAGATAATTCACTTTAGTTTATTGCGCTATCTCTAATAGCACCCGAGATATCACCAGATACATATTGGATTTTCCCCTGACCCTGAGTGTCCGGCCCCATGAGACTGTGGTTTTTTCGGCCCCTGGTGGTCCGAGGTCGTTCCCGCTGCACAGATTCATGCGCCAGGGCCTCCTACAGACAATGGACTTTGATTTATTGCGCTATCTGTAATAGCACCCGAGATATCAGCAGATATATATTGGATTTTTCACTGACCCTGAGTGTCCGGCCCCATGAGACGGTCGTTTTCTCGGGCCCTGGTGGTCCGAGGTCGTTCCCGCTGCACAGGTTCATGCGCCAGGCTCTCCTACAGACAACGCACTTGGATTTATTGCGCTATCTGTAATAGCACCCGAGATATCACCAGATATATATTGGATTTTTCACTGACCCTGAGTGTCCTTCCCCATGAGACGGTGGTTTTCTCGGCCCCTGGTGTTCCGAGGTCGTTCCAGCTGCACAGATTCATGCGCCAGGGCCTCCTGCAGATAATTCACTTTGATTTATTGCGCTATCTGTAATAGCAGCCGAGATATCACCAGATATATATTGGATTTTTCACTGACCCTGAGTGTCCGGCCCCATGAGACGGTCGTTTTCTCGGCCCCTGGAGGTCCGAGGTCGTTCCCGCTGCACAGATTCATGCGCCAGGGCATCCTACAGACAATGCTCTTTCATTTATTGCGCTATCTGTAATAGCAGCCGAGATATCACCAGATATATATTGGATTTTTCCCTGACCCTGAGTGTCCGGCCCCATGAGAAGGTGGTTGTCTTGCCCCTGGTGGTCCGAGGTCGTTCCCGCAGCACAGATTCATGCGCCAGGGCCTCCTACAGGTAATGCACTTTGATTTATTGCGCTATCTGTAATAGCACCCGAGATATCACCAGATATATATTGGATTTTTCACTGACCCTGAGTGACCGGCCCCATGAGACGGTAGTTTTCTCCGCCCCTGGTGTTCCGAGGTCGTTCCCGCTGCACAGATTCATGCGCCAGGGCCTCCTGCAGATAATTCACTTTGGTTTATTGCGCTATCTCTGATAGCACCCGAGATATCACCACATATATATTGGATTTTCCCCTGACCCTGAGTGTCCGGCCCCATGGGACTGTGGTTTTCTCGGCCCCTGGTGGTCCGAGGTCGTTCCCGCTGCACAGATTCATGCGCCAGGGCCTCCTACAGACAACGCACTTGGATTTATTGCGCTATCTGTAATAGCACCCGAGATATCACCAGATATATATTGGATTTTCCCCTGACCCTGAGTGTCCGGCCCCATGAGACTGTGGTTTTCTCGGGCCCTGGTGGTCCGAGGTCGTTCCCGCTGCCCAGATTCATGCGCCAGGGCCTCCTACAGACAATGCACTTTGATTTATTGCGCTATCTGTAATAGCACCCGAGATATCACCAGATATATATTGGATTTTTCACTGACCCTGAGTGTCCGGCCCCATGAGACGGTCGTTTTCTCGGCCCCTGGTGGTCCGAGGTCGTTCCCGCTGCACAGATTCATGCGCCAGGGCCTCCTACAGACAATGCACTTTGATTTATTGCGCTATCTGTTATAGCACCCAAGATATCACCAGATATATATTGGATTTTTCCCTGACCCTGAGTGTCCGGCCCCATGAGACTGTGGTTTCCTCGGCCCCTGGTGGTCCGAGGTCGTTCCCGCTGCACAGATTCATGCGCCAGGGCCTCCTACAGACAATGCACTTTGATTTATTTCGCTATCTGTAATAGGACCCGAGATATCACCAGATATATATTGGATTTTCCCCAGACCCTGAGTGTCCGGCCGCATGTGACTGTAGTTTTCTCGGCCCCTGGTGGTCCGAGGTCGTTCCCGTTGCACAGATTCATGCGCCAGGGCCTCCTACAGACAATGCACTTTGATTTATTGCGCTATCTGTAATAGCACCCGAGATATCACCAGATATATATTGGATTTTACCCTGACCGTAAGGGTCCGGCCCCATGAGACAGTGGTTTTTTCGGACCCTGGTGGTCCGAGGTCGTTCCCGCTGCACAGATTCATGCGCCAGGGCCTCCTACAGACAATGCACTTTTATTTATTGCGCTATCTGTAATAGCACCCGAGATATCACCAGATATATATTGGATTTTTCACTGACCCTGCGTGTGCGGCCCCATGAGACGGTGTTTTTCTCGGACCCTGGTGGTCCGAGGTCGTTCCCGCTGCACAGATTCATGCGCCAGGGCCTCCTGCAGATAATTCACTTTGATTTATTGCAATATCTGTAATAGCACCCGAGATATCACCAGATATATATTGGATTTTCCCCTGACACTGAGTGTCCGGCCCCATGAGACTGTGGTTTTCTCGGCCCCTGGTGGTCCGAGGTCGTTCCCGCTGCACAGATTCATGCGCCAGGGCCTCCTACAGACAATGCACTTTGGTTTATTACGCTATCTCTAATAGCACCCGAGATATCACCAGATATATATTGGATTTTCCCCAGACCCTGAGTGCCCGGCCCCATGAGACGGTGGTTTTCTCGGCCCCTGGTGATCCGAGGTCGTTCCCGCTGCACAGATGCATGCGCCAGGGCCTCCTGCAGATAATTCACTTTGATTTATCGCGCTATCTCTAATAGCACCCGAGATATCACCAGATATATATTGGATTTTTCCGCGACCCTGAGTGTCCGGCCCCATGTGTCGGTGGTTTTCTCGGCCCCTGGTCATCCGAGGTCGTTCCCGCTGAACAGATTCATGCGCCAGGGCCTCCTGCAGACAATGCACTTTGATTTATTGCGCTATCTGTAATAGCACCCGAGATATCACCAGATATATACTGGATTTTCCCCTGTCCCTGAGTGTCCGGCCCCATGAGACAGTCGTTTTCTCGGCCCCTGGTGGTCCGAGGTCGTTCCCGCTGCACAGATTCATGTGCCAGGGCCTCCTACAGACAATGCACTTTGATTTATTGCGCTATCTGTAATAGCACCCGAGATATCACCTGATACATATTGGATTTTACCCTGACCCTGAGTGTCCGGCCCCTTGAGACGGTGGTTGTCTCGGAACCTGGAGGTCCGAGGACGTTCCCGCTGCACAGATTCATGCGCCAGGGCCTCCTGCAGATAATTCACTTTGGCTTATTGCGCTATCTCTAATAGCACCCGAGATATCACCAGATATATACTGGATTTTCCCCTGACCCTGAGTGTCCGGCCCCGTGAGACTGTGGTTTTCTAGGCCCCTGGTGGTCCGAGGTCGTTCCCGCTGCACAGATTCATGCGCCAGGGCCTCCTACAGACAATGCACTTTGATTTATTCCGCTATCTGTAATAGCAGCCGAGGTATCACCAGATATATAATGGATTTTTCACTGACCCTGAGTGTCCGGCCCCATGAGACGGTCGTTTTCTCAGCCCCTGGTGGCCCGAGGTCGTTCCCGCTGCACAGATTCATGCGCCAGGGCCTCCTGCAGATAATTCACTTTGGTTTATTGCGCTATCTCTAATAGCGCCCGAGATATCACCAGATATATATTGGATTTTTCCCTGACCCTGAGAGTCCGTCCCCATGAGACTGCGGTCTTCTCGGCCCCTGGTGGTCCGAGGTCGTTCCCGCTGCACAGATTCATGCGCCAGGGCCTCCTACAGACAATGCACTTTGATTTATTGCGCTATCTGTAATAGCACCCGAGATATCACCAGATATATATTGGATTTTCCCCTGACCCTGAGTGTCCGGCCCCATGAGACTGTGGATTTTTCGGCCCCTGGTGGTCCGAGGTCGTTCCCGTTGCACTGATTCATGCGCCAGGGCCTCCTGCAGATAATTCACTTTGGTTTATTGCGCTATATCTAATAGCACCCAAGATATCACCAGATATATATTGGATTTTTCCCTGACCCTGAGTGTCCGGCCCCATGAGACTGTGGTTTCCTCGGCCCCTGGTGGTCCGAGGTCGTTCCCGCTGCACAGATTCATGCGCCAGGGCCTCCTACAGACAATGCACTTTGATTTATTTCGCTATCTGTAATAGGACCCGAGATATCACCAGATATATATTGGATTTTCCCCAGACCCTGAGTGTCCGGCCGCATGAGACTGTAGTTTTCTCGGCCCCTGGTGGTCCGAGGTCGTTCCCGCTGCACAGATTCATGCGCCAGGGCCTCCTACAGACAATGCACTTTGATTTATTGTACTATCTGTAATAGCACGAGAGATATCACCAGATATATATTGGATTTTTCCCTAACCCTGAGTGTCCAGCCCCATGAGACTGTGGCTTTCTCGGCCCCTGGTTGTCCGAGGTCGTCCCCGCTGCACAGATGCATGCGCCAGGGCCTACTGCAGATAATTCACTTTGGTTTATTGCGCTATCTATAATAGCACCCGAAATATCACCAGATATATGCTGGATTTTCACATGACCTTGGGTGACGGATTCCGAATATCAGTAATTTTCTCGGCCCCTGGTGGTTCGAGGTCGTTCCTGCTGCACAGACTCATTCGCCAGTGCCTCCTACAGACAATGCACTTTGATTTATCGCGCTATCTGTAATAGCACCCGAGATATCACCAGATATATATTGGATTTTTCGCTGACCCAGAGTGTCCGGCCCCATGAGACTGTGGTTTTCTCGGTCCCTGGAGGTCCGAGAACGTTCCCGCTGCACAGGTTCATGCGCCAGGGTCTCCTACAGACAATGCACTTTGATTTATTGCGCTATCTGTAACAGCACCCGAGATATCAGCAGATATATATTGGATTTTTCACTGACCCTGAGTGTCCGGCCCCATGAGACGGTGGTTGTCTCGGCCCCTGGTGGTCCGAGGTCGTTCCCGCTGCACAGATTCTTGCGCCAGGGCCTCCTGCAGATAATTCACTTTGGTTTATTACGCTATCGCTAATAGCACCCAAGATATCACCAGATATATATTGGATTTTTCCCTGACCCTGAGTGTCCTGCCCCATGAGACGGTGGTCTTCTCGGCCCCTGGTGTTCCGAGGTCGTTCCCGCTGCACAGATGCATGCGGCAGGGCCTCCTGCAGATAATTCACTTTGGTTTATTGCGCTATCTCTAATAGCACCCGAGATATCACCAGATATATATTGGATTTTCCCCTGACCCTGAGTGTCCGGCCCCATTAGACTGTGGTTTTCTCGGCCCCTGGTGGTCCGAGGTCGTTCCCGCTGCGCAGATTCATGCGCCAGGGCCTCCTGCAGAAAATTCACTTTGGTTTATTGCGCTATCTCTAATAGCACCCGAGATATCACCAGATATATATTGGATTTTCCCCTGACCCTGAGTGTCCGGCCCCATGAGACTGTGGTTTTCTCGGCCCCTGGTGGTCCGAGGTCGTTCCCGCTGCCCAGATTCATGCGCCAGGGCCTCGTCCAGACAATGCACTTTGATTTATTGTGCTATCTGTAACAGCACCCGACATATCACCAGATATATATTGCATTGTTCCCTGACCCTGAGTGTCCGGCCCCATGAGACGGTGGTTTTCTCGGCCCCTGGTGGTCCGAGGTCGTTCCCGCTGCACAGATGCATGGGCCATGGCCTCCTGCAGATAATTCACTTTGGTTTATTGCTCTATCTGTAATAGCACCCGAGATATCACCAGATATATATTGGATTTTCCTCTGACCCTGAGTGTCCGGCCCCATGAGACGGTGGTTGTCTCGGCCCCTGGTGGTCCGAGGTCGTTCCCGCTGCACAGATTCTTGCGCCAGGGCCTCCTGCAGATAATTCACTTTGGTTTATTACGCTATCGCTAATAGCACCCAAGATATCACCAGATATATATTGGATTTTTCCCTGACCCTGAGTGTCCGGCCCCATGAGACTGTGGTTTCCTCGGCCCCTGGTGGTCCGAGGTCGTTCCCGCTGCACAGATTCATGCGCCAGGGCCTCCTACAGACAATGCACTTTGATTTATTTCGCTATCTGTAATAGGACCCGAGATATCACCAGATATATATTGGATTTTCCCCAGACCCTGAGTGTCCGGCCGCATGAGACTGTAGTTTTCTCGGCCCCTGCTGGTCCGAGGTCGTTCCCGCTGCACAGATTCATGCGCCAGGGCCTCCTACAGACAATGCACTTTGATTTATTGCGCTATCTGTAATAGCACCCGAGATATCACCAGATATATATTGGATTTTACCCTGACCGTGAGAGTCCGGCCCCATGAGACTGTGGTTTTTTCGGACCCTGGTGGTCCGAGGTCGTTCCCGCTGCACAGATTCATGCGCCAGGGCCTCCTACAGACAATGCACTTTGGTTTATTACGCTATCTCTAATAGCACCCGAGATATCACCAGATATATATTGGATTTTCCCCAGACCCTGAGTGCCCGGCCCCATGAGACGGTGGTTTTCTCGGCCCCTGGTGATCCGAGGTCGTTCCCGCTGCACAGATGCATGCGCCAGGGCCTCCTGCAGATAATTCACTTTGATTTATCGCGCTATCTCTAATAGCACCCGAGATATCACCAGATATATATTGGATTTTTCCGCGACCCTGAGTGTCCGGCCCCATGTGTCGGTGGTTTTCTCGGCCCCTGGTCATCCGAGGTCGTTCCCGCTGAACAGATTCATTCGCAAGGCCCCCCTGCAGACAATGCACTTCGATTTATTGCGCTATCTGTAATAGCACCCGAGATATCACCAGATATATATTGGATTTTTCACTGACCCTGAGTGTGCGGCCCCATGAGACGGTGTTTTTCTCGGACCCTGGTGGTCCGAGGTCGTTCCCGCTGCACAGATTCATGTGCCAGGGCCTCCTGCAGATAATTCACTTTGATTTATTGCGCTATCTGTAATAGCACCCGAGATATCACCAGATATATATTGGATTTTCCCCTGACACTGAGTGTCCGGCCCCATGAGACTGTGGTTTTCTCGGCCCCTGGTGGTCCGAGGTCGTTCCCGCTGCACAGATTCATGCGCCAGGCCCTCCTACAGACAATGCACTTTGATTTATTGCGCTATCTGTAATAGCACCCGAGATATCACCAGATATATATTGGATATTCCCCTGACCCTGAGTGTCCGGCCCCATGAGACGGTGTTTTTCTCGGACCCTGGTGGTCCGAGGTCGTTCCCGCTGCACAGATTCATGCTCCAGGGCCTCCTACAGACAATGCACTTTGATTTATGGCGCTATCTGTAATAGCACCCGAGATATCACCAGATCTATATTGGATTTTCCCCTGACCCTGAGTATCCGGCCCCATGAGACTGTGGTTTTTTCGGCCCCTGGTGGTCCGAGGTCGTTCCCGCTGCACAGATGCATGCGCCAGGGCCTCCTGCAGATAATTCACTTTGGTTTATTGCGCTATCTCTAATAGCACCCGAGATATCACCAGATATATATTGGATTTTACCCTGACCAAGAGGGTCCGGCCCCATGAGACTGTGGTTTTTTCGGCCCCTGGTGGTCCGAGGTCGTTCCCGCTGCACAGATTCATGCGCCAGGGCCTCCTACAGACAATGCACTTTGATTTATTGCGCTATCTGTAATAGCACCCGAGATATCACCAGATATATATTGGATTTTACCCTGACCCTGAGTGTCCGGCCCCATGAGACGGTGGTTGTCTCGGCCCCTGGAGGTCCGAGGACGTTCCCGCTTGCACAGATTCATGCGCCAGGGCATCCTGCAGATAATTCACTTTGGTTTATTGCGCTATCTGTAATAGCACCCGAGATATCACCAGATATATATTGGATTTTCCCCTGACCCTGAGTGTCCGGCCCCATGAGACTGTGGTTTTCTCGGCCCCTGGTGGTCCGAGGTCGTTCCCGCTGCACAGATTCATGCGCCACGGCCTCCTACAGACAATGCACTTTGATTTATTGCGCTATCTGTAATAGCACCCGAGATATCACCAGATATATATTGGATTTTTCACTGACCCTGAGCGTCCGGCCCCATGAGACGGTCGTTTTCTCGGCCCCTGGTGGTCCGAGGTCGTTCCCGCTGCACAGGTTCATGCGCCAGGGTCTCCTACAGACAATGCACTTTGATTTATTGCGCTATGTGTAACAGCACCCGAGATATCACCAGATATATATTGGATTTTTCACTGACCCTGAGTGTCCGGCCCCATGAGACTGTGGTTTTCTCGGTCCCTGGAGGTCCGAGAACGTTCCCGCTGCACAGGTTCATGCGCCAGGGTCTCCTACAGACAATGCACTTTGATTTATTGCGCTATCTGTAACAGCACCCGAGATATCAGCAGATATATATTGGATTTTTCACTGACCCTGAGTGTCCTGCCCCATGAGACGGTGGTCTTCTCGGCCCCTGGTGTTCCGAGGTCGTTCCCGCTGCACAGATGCATGCGGCAGGGCCTCCTGCAGATAATTCACTTTGGTTTATTGCGCTATCTCTAATAGCACCCGAGATATCACCAGATATATATTGGATTTTCCCCTGACCCTGAGTGTCCGGCCCCATTAGACTGTGGTTTTCTCGGCCCCTGGTGGTCCGAGGTCGTTCCCGCTGCGCAGATTCATGCGCCAGGGCCTCCTGCAGAAAATTCACTTTGGTTTATTGCGCTATCTCTAATAGCACCCGAGATATCACCAGATATATATTGGATTTTCCCCTGACCCTGAGTGTCCGGCCCCATGAGACTGTGGTTTTCTCGGCCCCTGGTGGTCCGAGGTCGTTCCCGCTGCCCAGATTCATGCGCCAGGGCCTCGTCCAGACAATGCACTTTGATTTATTGTGCTATCTGTAACAGCACCCGACATATCACCAGATATATATTGCATTGTTCCCTGACCCTGAGTGTCCGGCCCCATGAGACGGTGGTTTTCTCGGCCCCTGGTGGTCCGAGGTCGTTCCCGCTGCACAGATGCATGGGCCAGGGCCTCCTGCAGATAATTCACTTTGGTTTATTGCTCTATCTGTAATAGCACCCGAGATATCACCAGATATATATTGGATTTTCCTCTGACCCTGAGTGTCCGGCCCCATGAGACGGTGGTTGTCTCGGCCCCTGGTGGTCCGAGGTCGTTCCCGCTGCACAGATTCTTGCGCCAGGGCCTCCTGCAGATAATTCACTTTGGTTTATTACGCTATCGCTAATAGCACCCAAGATATCACCAGATATATATTGGATTTTTCCCTGACCCTGAGTGTCCGGCCCCATGAGACTGTGGTTTCCTCGGCCCCTGGTGGTCCGAGGTCGTTCCCGCTGCACAGATTCATGCGCCAGGGCCTCCTACAGACAATGCACTTTGATTTATTTCGCTATCTGTAATAGGACCCGAGATATCACCAGATATATATTGGATTTTCCCCAGACCCTGAGTGTCCGGCCGCATGAGACTGTAGTTTTCTCGGCCCCTGCTGGTCCGAGGTCGTTCCCGCTGCACAGATTCATGCGCCAGGGCCTCCTACAGACAATGCACTTTGATTTATTGCGCTATCTGTAATAGCACCCGAGATATCACCAGATATATATTGGATTTTACCCTGACCGTGAGAGTCCGGCCCCATGAGACTGTGGTTTTTTCGGACCCTGGTGGTCCGAGGTCGTTCCCGCTGCACAGATTCATGCGCCAGGGCCTCCTACAGACAATGCACTTTGGTTTATTACGCTATCTCTAATAGCACCCGAGATATCACCAGATATATATTGGATTTTCCCCAGACCCTGAGTGCCCGGCCCCATGAGACGGTGGTTTTCTCGGCCCCTGGTGATCCGAGGTCGTTCCCGCTGCACAGATGCATGCGCCAGGGCCTCCTGCAGATAATTCACTTTGATTTATCGCGCTATCTCTAATAGCACCCGAGATATCACCAGATATATATTGGATTTTTCCGCGACCCTGAGTGTCCGGCCCCATGTGTCGGTGGTTTTCTCGGCCCCTGGTCATCCGAGGTCGTTCCCGCTGAACAGATTCATTCGCAAGGCCCCCCTGCAGACAATGCACTTCGATTTATTGCGCTATCTGTAATAGCACCCGAGATATCACCAGATATATATTGGATTTTTCACTGACCCTGAGTGTGCGGCCCCATGAGACGGTGTTTTTCTCGGACCCTGGTGGTCCGAGGTCGTTCCCGCTGCACAGATTCATGTGCCAGGGCCTCCTGCAGATAATTCACTTTGATTTATTGCGCTATCTGTAATAGCACCCGAGATATCACCAGATATATATTGGATTTTCCCCTGACACTGAGTGTCCGGCCCCATGAGACTGTGGTTTTCTCGGCCCCTGGTGGTCCGAGGTCGTTCCCGCTGCACAGATTCATGCGCCAGGCCCTCCTACAGACAATGCACTTTGATTTATTGCGCTATCTGTAATAGCACCCGAGATATCACCAGATATATATTGGATATTCCCCTGACCCTGAGTGTCCGGCCCCATGAGACGGTGTTTTTCTCGGACCCTGGTGGTCCGAGGTCGTTCCCGCTGCACAGATTCATGCTCCAGGGCCTCCTACAGACAATGCACTTTGATTTATGGCGCTATCTGTAATAGCACCCGAGATATCACCAGATCTATATTGGATTTTTCACTGACCCTGAGTGTCCTGCCCCATGAGACGGTGGTCTTCTCGGCCCCTGGTGTTCCGAGGTCGTTCCCGCTGCACAGATGCATGCGGCAGGGCCTCCTGCAGATAATTCACTTTGGTTTATTGCGCTATCTCTAATAGCACCCGAGATATCACCAGATATATATTGGATTTTCCCCTGACCCTGAGTGTCCGGCCCCATTAGACTGTGGTTTTCTCGGCCCCTGGTGGTCCGAGGTCGTTCCCGCTGCGCAGATTCATGCGCCAGGGCCTCCTGCAGAAAATTCACTTTGGTTTATTGCGCTATCTCTAATAGCACCCGAGATATCACCAGATATATATTGGATTTTCCCCTGACCCTGAGTGTCCGGCCCCATGAGACTGTGGTTTTCTCGGCCCCTGGTGGTCCGAGGTCGTTCCCGCTGCCCAGATTCATGCGCCAGGGCCTCGTCCAGACAATGCACTTTGATTTATTGTGCTATCTGTAACAGCACCCGACATATCACCAGATATATATTGCATTGTTCCCTGACCCTGAGTGTCCGGCCCCATGAGACGGTGGTTTTCTCGGCCCCTGGTGGTCCGAGGTCGTTCCCGCTGCACAGATGCATGGGCCAGGGCCTCCTGCAGATAATTCACTTTGGTTTATTGCTCTATCTGTAATAGCACCCGAGATATCACCAGATATATATTGGATTTTCCTCTGACCCTGAGTGTCCGGCCCCATGAGACGGTGGTTGTCTCGGCCCCTGGTGGTCCGAGGTCGTTCCCGCTGCACAGATTCTTGCGCCAGGGCCTCCTGCAGATAATTCACTTTGGTTTATTACGCTATCGCTAATAGCACCCAAGATATCACCAGATATATATTGGATTTTTCCCTGACCCTGAGTGTCCGGCCCCATGAGACTGTGGTTTCCTCGGCCCCTGGTGGTCCGAGGTCGTTCCCGCTGCACAGATTCATGCGCCAGGGCCTCCTACAGACAATGCACTTTGATTTATTTCGCTATCTGTAATAGGACCCGAGATATCACCAGATATATATTGGATTTTCCCCAGACCCTGAGTGTCCGGCCGCATGAGACTGTAGTTTTCTCGGCCCCTGCTGGTCCGAGGTCGTTCCCGCTGCACAGATTCATGCGCCAGGGCCTCCTACAGACAATGCACTTTGATTTATTGCGCTATCTGTAATAGCACCCGAGATATCACCAGATATATATTGGATTTTACCCTGACCGTGAGAGTCCGGCCCCATGAGACTGTGGTTTTTTCGGACCCTGGTGGTCCGAGGTCGTTCCCGCTGCACAGATTCATGCGCCAGGGCCTCCTACAGACAATGCACTTTGGTTTATTACGCTATCTCTAATAGCACCCGAGATATCACCAGATATATATTGGATTTTCCCCAGACCCTGAGTGCCCGGCCCCATGAGACGGTGGTTTTCTCGGCCCCTGGTGATCCGAGGTCGTTCCCGCTGCACAGATGCATGCGCCAGGGCCTCCTGCAGATAATTCACTTTGATTTATCGCGCTATCTCTAATAGCACCCGAGATATCACCAGATATATATTGGATTTTTCCGCGACCCTGAGTGTCCGGCCCCATGTGTCGGTGGTTTTCTCGGCCCCTGGTCATCCGAGGTCGTTCCCGCTGAACAGATTCATTCGCAAGGCCCCCCTGCAGACAATGCACTTCGATTTATTGCGCTATCTGTAATAGCACCCGAGATATCACCAGATATATATTGGATTTTTCACTGACCCTGAGTGTGCGGCCCCATGAGACGGTGTTTTTCTCGGACCCTGGTGGTCCGAGGTCGTTCCCGCTGCACAGATTCATGTGCCAGGGCCTCCTGCAGATAATTCACTTTGATTTATTGCGCTATCTGTAATAGCACCCGAGATATCACCAGATATATATTGGATTTTCCCCTGACACTGAGTGTCCGGCCCCATGAGACTGTGGTTTTCTCGGCCCCTGGTGGTCCGAGGTCGTTCCCGCTGCACAGATTCATGCGCCAGGCCCTCCTACAGACAATGCACTTTGATTTATTGCGCTATCTGTAATAGCACCCGAGATATCACCAGATATATATTGGATATTCCCCTGACCCTGAGTGTCCGGCCCCATGAGACGGTGTTTTTCTCGGACCCTGGTGGTCCGAGGTCGTTCCCGCTGCACAGATTCATGCTCCAGGGCCTCCTACAGACAATGCACTTTGATTTATGGCGCTATCTGTAATAGCACCCGAGATATCACCAGATCTATATTGGATTTTCCCCTGACCCTGAGTATCCGGCCCCATGAGACTGTGGTTTTTTCGGCCCCTGGTGGTCCGAGGTCGTTCCCGCTGCACAGATGCATGCGCCAGGGCCTCCTGCAGATAATTCACTTTGGTTTATTGCGCTATCTCTAATAGCACCCGAGATATCACCAGATATATATTGGATTTTACCCTGACCAAGAGGGTCCGGCCCCATGAGACTGTGGTTTTTTCGGCCCCTGGTGGTCCGAGGTCGTTCCCGCTGCACAGATTCATGCGCCAGGGCCTCCTACAGACAATGCACTTTGATTTATTGCGCTATCTGTAATAGCACCCGAGATATCACCAGATATATATTGGATTTTACCCTGACCCTGAGTGTCCGGCCCCATGAGACGGTGGTTGTCTCGGCCCCTGGAGGTCCGAGGACGTTCCCGCTTGCACAGATTCATGCGCCAGGGCATCCTGCAGATAATTCACTTTGGTTTATTGCGCTATCTGTAATAGCACCCGAGATATCACCAGATATATATTGGATTTTCCCCTGACCCTGAGTGTCCGGCCCCATGAGACTGTGGTTTTCTCGGCCCCTGGTGGTCCGAGGTCGTTCCCGCTGCACAGATTCATGCGCCACGGCCTCCTACAGACAATGCACTTTGATTTATTGCGCTATCTGTAATAGCACCCGAGATATCACCAGATATATATTGGATTTTTCACTGACCCTGAGCGTCCGGCCCCATGAGACGGTCGTTTTCTCGGCCCCTGGTGGTCCGAGGTCGTTCCCGCTGCACAGGTTCATGCGCCAGGGTCTCCTACAGACAATGCACTTTGATTTATTGCGCTATGTGTAACAGCACCCGAGATATCACCAGATATATATTGGATTTTTCACTGACCCTGAGTGTCCTGCCCCATGAGACGGTGGTTTTCTCGGCCCCTTGTGTTCCGAGGTCGTTCCCGCTGCACAGATTCATGCGCCAGGGCCTCCTACAGACAATGCACTTTGATTTATTGCGCTATCTGTAATAGCACCCGAGATATCACCAGATATATATTGGATATTACCCTCACCCTGAGTGTCCAGCCCCATGAGACGGTGGTTTTCTCGGCCCCTGGTGGGCCGAGGTCGTTCCCGCTGCACAGATTCATGCGCCAGGGCCTCCTCCAGACAATGAACTTTGATTTATTGCGCTATCTGTAATAGCACCCGACATATCACCAGATAAATATTGGATTTTCCCCAGACCCTGAGTGTCCGGCCCCATGAGACTGTAGTTTTCTCGGCCCCTGGTGGTCCGAGGTCGTTCCCGCTGGACAGATGCATGCGCCAGGGCCTCCTGCAGATAATTCACTTTGGTTTATTGCGCTATCTCTAATAGCACCCGAGATATTACCAGATATATATTGGATTTTCCCCTGACCCTGAGTGTCCGGCCCCATTAGACTGTGGTTTTCTCGGCCCCTGGTGGTCCGAGGTCGTTCCCGCTGCCCAGATTCATGCGCCAGGGCCTCCTGCAGATAATTCACTTTGGTTTATTGCGCTGTATCTAATAGCACCCGAGATATCACCAGATATATATTGGATTTTCCCCTGACCCTGAGTGTCCGGCCCCATGAGACTGTGGTTTTCTCGGGCCCTGGTGGTCCGAGGTCGTTCCCGCTGCCCAGATTCATGCGCCAGGGCCTCCTACAGACAATGCACTTTGATTTATTGCGCTATCTGTAATAGCACCCGAGATATCACCAGATATATATTGGTATTTTTCACTGACCCTGAGTGTCCGGCCCCATGAGACGGTCGTTTTCTCGGCCCCTGGTGGTCCGAGGTCGTTCCCGCTGCACAGATTCATGCGCCAGGGCCTCCTACAGACAATGCACTTTGATTTATTGCGCTATCTGTTATAGCACCCAAGATATCACCAGATATATATTGGATTTTTCCCTGACCCTGAGTGTCCGGCCCCATGAGACTGTGGTTTCCTCGGCCCCTGGTGGTCCGAGGTCGTTCCCGCTGCACAGATTCATGCGCCAGGGCCTCCTACAGACAATGCACTTTGATTTATTTCGCTATCTGTAATAGGACCCGAGATATCACCAGATATATATTGGAATTTCCCCAGACCCTGAGTGTCCGGCCGCATGTGACTGTAGTTTTCTCGGCCCCTGGTGGTCCGAGGTCGTTCCCGCTGCACAGATTCATGCGCCAGGGCCTCCTACAGACAATGCACTTTGATTTATTGCGCTATCTGTAATAGCACCCGAGATATCACCAGATATATATTGGATTTTACCCTGACCGTAAGGGTCCGGCCCCATGAGACTGTGGTTTTTTCGGACCCTGGTGGTCCGAGGTCGTTCCCGCTGCACAGATTCATGCGCCAGGGCCTCCTACAGACAATGCACTTTTATTTATTGCGCTATCTGTAATAGCACCCGAGATATCACCAGATATATATTGGATTTTTCACTGACCCTGCGTGTGCGGCCCCATGAGACGGTGTTTTTCTCGGACCCTGGTGGTCCGAGGTCGTTCCCGCTGCACAGATTCATGCGCCAGGGCCTCCTGCAGATAATTCACTTTGATTTATTGCAATATCTGTAATAGCACCCGAGATATCACCAGATATATATTGGATTTTCCCCTGACACTGAGTGTCCGGCCCCATGAGACTGTGGTTTTCTCGGCCCCTGGTGGTCCGAGGTCGTTCCCGCTGCACAGATTCATGCGCCAGGGCCTCCTACAGACAATGCACTTTGGTTTATTACGCTATCTCTAATAGCACCCGAGATATCACCAGATATATATTGGATTTTCCCCAGACCCTGAGTGCCCGGCCCCATGAGACGGTGGTTTTCTCGGCCCCTGGTGATCCGAGGTCGTTCCCGCTGCACAGATGCATGCGCCAGGGCCTCCTGCAGATAATTCACTTTGATTTATCGCGCTATCTCTAATAGCACCCGAGATATCACCAGATATATATTGGATTTTTCCGCGACCCTGAGTGTCCGGCCCCATGTGTCGGTGGTTTTCTCGGCCCCTGGTCATCCGAGGTCGTTCCCGCTGAACAGATTCATTCGCAAGGCCCCCCTGCAGACAATGCACATCGATTTATTGCGCTATCTGTAATAGCACCCGAGATATCACCAGATATATATTGGATTTTTCACTGACCCTGAGTGTGCGGCCCCATGAGACTGTGTTTTTCTCGGACCCTGGTGGTCCGAGGTCGTTCCCGCTGCACAGATTCATGCGCCAGGGCCTCCTGCAGACAATGCACTTTGATTTATTGCGCTATCTGTAATAGCACCCGAGATATCACCAGATATATACTGGATTTTCCCCTGTCCCTGAGTGTCCGGCCCCATGAGACAGTCGTTTTCTCGGCCCCTGGTGGTCCGAGGTCGTTCCCGCTGCACAGATTCATGTGCCAGGGCCTCCTACAGACAATGCACTTTGATTTATTGCGCTATCTGTAATAGCACCCGAGATATCACCAGATACATATTGGATTTTACCCTGACCCTGAGTGTCCGGCCCCTTGAGACGGTGGTTGTCTCGGAACCTGGAGGTCCGAGGACGTTCCCGCTGCACAGATTCATGCGCCAGGGCCTCCTGCAGATAATTCACTTTGGCTTATTGCGCTATCTCTAATAGCACCCGAGATATCACCAGATATATACTGGATTTTCCCCTGACCCTGAGTGTCCGGCCCCATGAGACTGTGGTTTTCTAGGCCCCTGGTGGTCCGAGGTCGTTCCCGCTGCACAGATTCATGCGCCAGGGCCTCCTACAGACAATGCACTTTGATTTATTCCGCTATCTGTAATAGCAGCCGAGGTATCACCAGATATATAATGGATTTTTCACTGACCCTGAGTGTCCGGCCCCATGAGACGGTCGTTTTCTCAGCCCCTGGTGGCCCGAGGTCGTTCCCGCTGCACAGATTCATGCGCCAGGGCCTCCTGCAGATAATTCACTTTGGTTTATTGCGCTATCTCTAATAGCGCCCGAGATATCACCAGATATATATTGGATTTTTCCCTGACCCTGAGAGTCCGTCCCCATGAGACTGCGGTCTTCTCGGCCCCTGGTGGTCCGAGGTCGTTCCCGCTGCACAGATTCATGCGCCAGGGCCTCCTACAGACAATGCACTTTGATTTATTGCGCTATCTGTAATAGCACCCGAGATATCACCAGATATATATTGGATTTTCCCCTGACCCTGAGTGTCCGGCCCCATGAGACTGTGGTTTTCTCGGACCCTGGTGGTCCGAGGTCGTTCCCGCTGCACAGATTCATGCGCCAGGGCCTCCTACAGACAATGCACTTTGATTTATTGCGCTATCTGTAATAGCACCCGAGATATCACCAGATATATATTGGATTTTTCACTGACCCTGAGTGTCCGGCCCCATGAGACGGTGGTTTTCTCGGCCCCTGGTGTTCCGAGGTCGTTCCCGCTGCCCAGATTCATGCGCCAGGGCCTCGTCCAGACAATGCACTTTGATTTATTGTGCTATCTGTAATAGCACCCGACATATCACCAGATATATATTGCATTTTTCCCTGACCCTGAGTGTGCGGCCCCATGAGACGGTGGTTTTCTCGGCCCCTGGTGGTCCGAGGTCGTTCCCGCTGCACAGATGCATGGGCCAGGGCCTCCTGCAGATAATTCACTTTGGTTTATTGCTCTATCTGTAATAGCACCCGAGATATCACCAGATATATATTGGATTTTCCCCTGACCCTGAGTGTCCGGCCCCATGAGACGGTGGTTGTCTCGGCCCCTGGTGGTCCGAGGTCGTTCCCGCTGCACAGATTCATGCGCCAGGGCCTCCTACAGACAATGCACTTTGATTTATTGTGCTATCTGTAATATAACCCGAGATATCACCAGATATATATTGGATTTTTCCCTGACCCTGAGTGTCCGGCCCCATGAGACGGTTATGTCTCGGCCCCTGGTGGTCCGAGGTCGTTCCCGCTGCACAGATTCTTGCGCCAGGGCCTCCTGCGGATAATTCACTTTGGTTTATTACGCTATCGCTAATAGCACCCAAGATATCACCAGATATATATTGGATTTTTCCCTGACCCTGAGTGTCCGGCCCCATGAGACTGTGGTTTCCTCGGCCCCTGGTGGTCCGAGGTCGTTCCCGCTGCACAGATTCATGCGCCAGGGCCTCCTACAGACAATGCACTTTGATTTATTTCGCTATCTGTAATAGGACCCGAGATATCACCAGATATATATTGGATTTTCCCCAGACCCTGAGTGTCCGGCCGCATGAGACTGTAGTTTTCTCGGCCCCTGGTGGTCCGAGGTCGTTCCCGCTGCACAGATTCATGCGCCAGGGCCTCCTACAGACAATGCACTTTGATTTATTGTACTATCTGTAATAGCACCCGAGATATCACCAGATATATATTGGATTTTTCCCTAACCCTGAGTGTCCAGCCCCATGAGACTGTGGCTTTCTCGGCCCCTGGTTGTCCGAGGTCGTTCCCGCTGCACAGATGCATGCGCCAGGGCCTCCTGCAGACAATGCACTTTGATTTATTGCGCTATCTGTAATAGCACCCGAGATATCACCAGATATATACTGGATTTTCCCCTGTCCCTGAGTGTCCGGCCCCATGAGACAGTCGTTTTCTCGGCCCCTGGTGGTCCGAGGTCGTTCCCGCTGCACAGATTCATGTGCCAGGGCCTCCTACAGACAATGCACTTTGATTTATTGCGCTATCTGTAATAGCACCCGAGATATCACCAGATACATATTGGATTTTACCCTGACCCTGAGTGTCCGGCCCCTTGAGACGGTGGTTGTCTCGGAACCTGGAGGTCCGAGGACGTTCCCGCTGCACAGATTCATGCGCCAGGGCCTCCTGCAGATAATTCACTTTGGCTTATTGCGCTATCTCTAATAGCACCCGAGATATCACCAGATATATACTGGATTTTCCCCTGACCCTGAGTGTCCGGCCCCATGAGACTGTGGTTTTCTAGGCCCCTGGTGGTCCGAGGTCGTTCCCGCTGCACAGATTCATGCGCCAGGGCCTCCTACAGACAATGCACTTTGATTTATTCCGCTATCTGTAATAGCAGCCGAGGTATCACCAGATATATAATGGATTTTTCACTGACCCTGAGTGTCCGGCCCCATGAGACGGTCGTTTTCTCAGCCCCTGGTGGCCCGAGGTCGTTCCCGCTGCACAGATTCATGCGCCAGGGCCTCCTGCAGATAATTCACTTTGGTTTATTGCGCTATCTCTAATAGCGCCCGAGATATCACCAGATATATATTGGATTTTTCCCTGACCCTGAGAGTCCGTCCCCATGAGACTGCGGTCTTCTCGGCCCCTGGTGGTCCGAGGTCGTTCCCGCTGCACAGATTCATGCGCCAGGGCCTCCTACAGACAATGCACTTTGATTTATTGCGCTATCTGTAATAGCACCCGAGATATCACCAGATATATATTGGATTTTCCCCTGACCCTGAGTGTCCGGCCCCATGAGACGGTGGTTGTCTCGGCCCCTGGTGGTCCGAGGTCGTTCCCGCTGCACAGATTCATGCGCCAGGGCCTCCTACAGACAATGCACTTTGATTTATTGTGCTATCTGTAATATAACCCGAGATATCACCAGATATATATTGGATTTTTCCCTGACCCTGAGTGTCCGGCCCCATGAGACGGTTATGTCTCGGCCCCTGGTGGTCCGAGGTCGTTCCCGCTGCACAGATTCTTGCGCCAGGGCCTCCTGCGGATAATTCACTTTGGTTTATTACGCTATCTCTAATAGCGCCCGAGATATCACCAGATATATATTGGATTTTTCCCTGACCCTGAGTGTCCGGCCGCATGAGACTGTAGTTTTCTCGGCCCCTGGTGGTCCGAGGTCGTTCCCGCTGCACAGATTCATGCGCCAGGGCCTCCTACAGACAATGC
This sequence comes from Nomia melanderi, assembly GCF_051020985.1. Taxonomy (NCBI): domain Eukaryota; kingdom Metazoa; phylum Arthropoda; class Insecta; order Hymenoptera; family Halictidae; genus Nomia; species Nomia melanderi. Next base: position 7,023,000 of record NW_027475131.1, read on the forward strand.
ACTTTGATTTATTGTACTATCTGTAATAGCACCCGAGATATCACCAGATATATATTGGATTTTTCCCTAACCCTGAGTGTCCAGCCCCATGAGACTGTGGCTTTCTCGGCCCCTGGTTGTCCGAGGTCGTTCCCGCTGCACAGATGCATGCGCCAGGGCCTACTGCAGATAATTCACTTTGGTTTATTGCGCTATCTATAATAGCACCCGAAATATCACCAGATATATGCTGGATTTTCACATGACCTTGGGTGACGGATTCCGAATATCAGTAATTTTCTCGGCCCCTGGTGGTTCGAGGTCGTTCCTGCTGCACAGACTCATTCGCCAGTGCCTCCTACAGACAATGCACTTTGATTTATCGCGCTATCTGTAATAGCACCCGAGATATCACCAGATATATATTGGATTTTTCGCTGACCCAGAGTGTCCGGCCCCATGAGACTGTGGTTTTCTCGGTCCCTGGAGGTCCGAGAACGTTCCCGCTGCACAGGTTCATGCGCCAGGGTCTCCTACAGACAATGCACTTTGATTTATTGCGCTATCTGTAACAGCACCCGAGATATCAGCAGATATATATTGGATTTTTCACTGACCCTGAGTGTCCTGCCCCATGAGACGGTGGTCTTCTCGGCCCCTGGTGTTCCGAGGTCGTTCCCGCTGCACAGATGCATGCGGCAGGGCCTCCTGCAGATAATTCACTTTGGTTTATTGCGCTATCTCTAATAGCACCCGAGATATCACCAGATATATATTGGATTTTCCCCTGACCCTGAGTGTCCGGCCCCATTAGACTGTGGTTTTCTCGGCCCCTGGTGGTCCGAGGTCGTTCCCGCTGCGCAGATTCATGCGCCAGGGCCTCCTGCAGATAATTCACTTTGGTTTATTGCGCTATCTCTAATAGCACCCGAGATATCACCAGATATATATTGGATTTTCCCCTGACCCTGAGTGTCCGGCCCCATGAGACTGTGGTTTTCTCGGCCCCTGGTGGTCCGAGGTCGTTCCCGCTGCCCAGATTCATGCGCCAGGGCCTCGTCCAGACAATGCACTTTGATTTATTGTGCTATCTGTAACAGCACCCGACATATCACCAGATATATATTGCATTGTTCCCTGACCCTGAGTGTCCGGCCCCATGAGACGGTGGTTTTCTCGGCCCCTGGTGGTCCGAGGTCGTTCCCGCTGCACAGATGCATGGGCCATGGCCTCCTGCAGATAATTCACTTTGGTTTATTGCTCTATCTGTAATAGCACCCGAGATATCACCAGATATATATTGGATTTTCCTCTGACCCTGAGTGTCCGGCCCCATGAGACGGTGGTTGTCTCGGCCCCTGGTGGTCCGAGGTCGTTCCCGCTGCACAGATTCTTGCGCCAGGGCCTCCTGCAGATAATTCACTTTGGTTTATTACGCTATCGCTAATAGCACCCAAGATATCACCAGATATATATTGGATTTTTCCCTGACCCTGAGTGTCCGGCCCCATGAGACTGTGGTTTCCTCGGCCCCTGGTGGTCCGAGGTCGTTCCCGCTGCACAGATTCATGCGCCAGGGCCTCCTACAGACAATGCACTTTGATTTATTGCGCTATCTGTAATAGCACCCGAGATATCACCAGATATATATTGGATTTTACCCTGACCGTGAGAGTCCGGCCCCATGAGACTGTGGTTTTTTCGGACCCTGGTGGTCCGAGGTCGTTCCCGCTGCACAGATTCATGCGCCAGGGCCTCCTACAGACAATGCACTTTGGTTTATTACGCTATCTCTAATAGCACCCGAGATATCACCAGATATATATTGGATTTTCCCCAGACCCTGAGTGCCCGGCCCCATGAGACGGTGGTTTTCTCGGCCCCTGGTGATCCGAGGTCGTTCCCGCTGCACAGATGCATGCGCCAGGGCCTCCTGCAGATAATTCACTTTGATTTATCGCGCTATCTCTAATAGCACCCGAGATATCACCAGATATATATTGGATTTTTCCGCGACCCTGAGTGTCCGGCCCCATGTGTCGGTGGTTTTCTCGGCCCCTGGTCATCCGAGGTCGTTCCCGCTGAACAGATTCATTCGCAAGGCCCCCCTGCAGACAATGCACTTCGATTTATTGCGCTATCTGTAATAGCACCCGAGATATCACCAGATATATATTGGATTTTTCACTGACCCTGAGTGTGCGGCCCCATGAGACGGTGTTTTTCTCGGACCCTGGTGGTCCGAGGTCGTTCCCGCTGCACAGATTCATGTGCCAGGGCCTCCTGCAGATAATTCACTTTGATTTATTGCGCTATCTGTAATAGCACCCGAGATATCACCAGATATATATTGGATTTTCCCCTGACACTGAGTGTCCGGCCCCATGAGACTGTGGTTTTCTCGGCCCCTGGTGGTCCGAGGTCGTTCCCGCTGCACAGATTCATGCGCCAGGCCCTCCTACAGACAATGCACTTTGATTTATTGCGCTATCTGTAATAGCACCCGAGATATCACCAGATATATATTGGATATTCCCCTGACCCTGAGTGTCCGGCCCCATGAGACGGTGTTTTTCTCGGACCCTGGTGGTCCGAGGTCGTTCCCGCTGCACAGATTCATGCTCCAGGGCCTCCTACAGACAATGCACTTTGATTTATGGCGCTATCTGTAATAGCACCCGAGATATCACCAGATCTATATTGGATTTTCCCCTGACCCTGAGTATCCGGCCCCATGAGACTGTGGTTTTTTCGGCCCCTGGTGGTCCGAGGTCGTTCCCGCTGCACAGATGCATGCGCCAGGGCCTCCTGCAGATAATTCACTTTGGTTTATTGCGCTATCTCTAATAGCACCCGAGATATCACCAGATATATATTGGATTTTACCCTGACCAAGAGGGTCCGGCCCCATGAGACTGTGGTTTTTTCGGCCCCTGGTGGTCCGAGGTCGTTCCCGCTGCACAGATTCATGCGCCAGGGCCTCCTACAGACAATGCACTTTGATTTATTGCGCTATCTGTAATAGCACCCGAGATATCACCAGATATATATTGGATTTTACCCTGACCCTGAGTGTCCGGCCCCATGAGACGGTGGTTGTCTCGGCCCCTGGAGGTCCGAGGACGTTCCCGCTTGCACAGATTCATGCGCCAGGGCATCCTGCAGATAATTCACTTTGGTTTATTGCGCTATCTGTAATAGCACCCGAGATATCACCAGATATATATTGGATTTTCCCCTGACCCTGAGTGTCCGGCCCCATGAGACTGTGGTTTTCTCGGCCCCTGGTGGTCCGAGGTCGTTCCCGCTGCACAGATTCATGCGCCACGGCCTCCTACAGACAATGCACTTTGATTTATTGCGCTATCTGTAATAGCACCCGAGATATCACCAGATATATATTGGATTTTTCACTGACCCTGAGCGTCCGGCCCCATGAGACGGTCGTTTTCTCGGCCCCTGGTGGTCCGAGGTCGTTCCCGCTGCACAGGTTCATGCGCCAGGGTCTCCTACAGACAATGCACTTTGATTTATTGCGCTATGTGTAACAGCACCCGAGATATCACCAGATATATATTGGATTTTTCACTGACCCTGAGTGTCCTGCCCCATGAGACGGTGGTTTTCTCGGCCCCTTGTGTTCCGAGGTCGTTCCCGCTGCACAGATTCATGCGCCAGGGCCTCCTACAGACAATGCACTTTGATTTATTGCGCTATCTGTAATAGCACCCGAGATATCACCAGATATATATTGGATATTACCCTCACCCTGAGTGTCCAGCCCCATGAGACGGTGGTTTTCTCGGCCCCTGGTGGGCCGAGGTCGTTCCCGCTGCACAGATTCATGCGCCAGGGCCTCCTCCAGACAATGAACTTTGATTTATTGCGCTATCTGTAATAGCACCCGACATATCACCAGATAAATATTGGATTTTCCCCAGACCCTGAGTGTCCGGCCCCATGAGACTGTAGTTTTCTCGGCCCCTGGTGGTCCGAGGTCGTTCCCGCTGGACAGATGCATGCGCCAGGGCCTCCTGCAGATAATTCACTTTGGTTTATTGCGCTATCTCTAATAGCACCCGAGATATTACCAGATATATATTGTATTTTCCCCTGACCCTGAGTGTCCGGCCCCATTAGACTGTGGTTTTCTCGGCCCCTGGTGGTCCGAGGTCGTTCCCGCTGCCCAGATTCATGCGCCAGGGCCTCCTGCAGATAATTCACTTTGGTTTATTGCGCTGTATCTAATAGCACCCGAGATATCACCAGATATATATTGGATTTTCCCCTGACCCTGAGTGTCCGGCCCCATGAGACTGTGGTTTTCTCGGGCCCTGGTGGTCCCAGGTCGTTCCCGCTGCCCAGATTCATGCGCCAGGGCCTCCTACAGACAATGCACTTTGATTTATTGCGCTATCTGTAATAGCACCCGAGATATCACCAGATATATATTGGATTTTTCACTGACCCTGAGTGTCCGGCCCCATGAGACGGTCGTTTTCTCGGCCCCTGGTGGTCCGAGGTCGTTCCCGCTGCACAGATTCATGCGCCAGGGCCTCCTACAGACAATGCACTTTGATTTATTGCGCTATCTGTTATAGCACCCGAGATATCACCAGATATATATTGGATTTTACCCTGACCCTGAGTGTCCGGCCCCATGAGACGGTCGTTGTCTCGGCCCCTGGAGGTCCGAGGACGTTCCCGCTGCACAGATTCATGCGCCAAGGCCTCCTACAGGTAATGCACTTTGATTTATTGCGCTATCTGTAATAGCACCCGAGATATCACCAGATCTATATTGGATTTTCCCCTGACCCTGAGTGTCCGGCCCCATGAGACTGTGGTTTTCTCGGCCCCTGGTGGTCCGAGGTCGTTCCCGCTGCACAGATTCATGCGCCAGGGCCTCCTACAGACAATGCACTTTGATTTATTGCGCTATCTGTAATAGCACCCGAGATATCACCAGATATATATTGGATTTTTCCCTGACTCTGAGTGTCCGGCCCCATGAGACGGTGGATGTCTCGGCCCCTGATGGTCCGAGATCGTTCCCACTGCACAGATTCATGCGCCAGGGCCTCCTGCAGACAATTCACTTTGGTTTATTGCGCTATCTCTAATAGCACCCGAGATATCACCAGATATATATTGGATTTTTCACTGACCCTGAGTGTCCTGCCCCATGAGACGGTGGTTTTCTCGGCCCCTGGTGTTCCGAGGTCGTCCCCGCTGCACAGATTCATGCGCCAGGGCCTCCTACAGACATTGCACTTTGATTTATTGCGCTATCTCTAATAGCACCCGAGATATCACCAGATATATATTGGATTTTCCCCTGACCCTGAGTGTCCGGCCCCATGAGACTGTGGTTTTCTCGGCCCCTGGTGGTCCGAGGTCGTTCCCGTTGCACAGATTCATGCGCCAGGGCCTCCTGCAGATAATTCACTTTGGTTTATTGCGCTATCTCTAACAGCACCCGAGATATCACCAGATATATATTGGATTTTCCCCTGACCCTGAGTGTCCGGCCCCATGAGACTGTGGTTTTCTCGGCCCCTGGTGGTCCGCGGTCGTTCCCGTTGCACAGATTCATGCGCCAGGGCCTCCTGCAGATAATTCACTTTGGTTTATTGCGCTATCTCTAATAGCACCCGAGATATCACCAGATATATATTGGATTTTTCACTGACTCTGAGCGTCTGGCCCCATGAGACGGTCGTTTTCTCGGCCCCTGGTGGTCCGAGGTCGTTCCCGCTGCACAGGTTCATGCGCCAGGGTCTCCTGGAGACAATGCACTTTGATTTATTGCGCTATCTGTAATAGCACCCGAGATATCACCACATATATATTGGATTTTTCACTGACCCTGAGTGTCCGGCCCCATGAGACGGTGGTTTTCTCGGTCCCTGGTGTTCCGAGGTCGTTCCCGCTGCACAGATTCATGCGCCAGGGCCTCCTACAGACAATGCACTTTGATTTATTGCGCTATCTTTAATAGCACTCGAGATATCACCAGATATATATTGGATTTTCCCTGACCCTGAGTGTCCGGCCCAATGAGACTGTGGTTTTCTCGGCCCCTGGTGGTCCGAGGTCGTTCCCGCTGCACAGAATCATGCGCCAGGGCCTCCTGCAGATAATTCACTTTGGTTTATTGCGCTATCTCTAATAGCACCCGAGTTATCACCAGATATATATTGGATTTTCCCCTGACCCTGAGTGTCCGGCCCCATGAGACGGTCGTTTTCTCGGCCCCTGGTGGTCCGAGGTCGTTGCCGCTGCACAGATTCATGCGCCAGGGCCTCCTGCAGATAGTTCACTTTGGTTTATTGCGCTATCTCTAATAGCACCCGAGATATCACCAGATATATATTGGATTTTACCCTGACCCTGAGTGTCCTGCCCCATGAGACTGTGGTTTTCTCGGCCCCTGGTGGTCCGAGGTCGTTCCCGCTGCACAGATTCATGCGCCAGGGCCTCCTGCAGATAATTCACTTTGGTTTATTGCGCTATCTCTAATAGCACCCAAGATATCACCAGATATATATTGAATTTTTCCCTGACCCTAAGTGTCCGGCCCCTCGGGACGGTGGTTTTCTCGGCCCCTGGTGGTCCGAGGTCGTTCCCGCTGCACAGATTCATGCGCCAGGGCCTCCTACAGACAATGCACTTTGATTTATTGCGCTATCTGTAATAGCACCCAAGATATCACCAGATAAATATTGGATTTTCCCCTGACCCTGAGTGTCCGGCCCCATGAGACGGTGGTTTTCTCGGCCCCTGATGGTCCGAGGTCGTTCCCGCTGGCCACATTTATGCGCCAGGGCCTCCTACAGACAATGCACTTTGATTTATTGCGTTATCTGTAATAGCACCCGAGATATCACCACATATATATTGGATTTTTCCCTGACCCAGAGTGTCCGGCCCCCTCGAGACGGTGGTTTTCTCGGCCCCTGGTGGTCCGAGGTCGTTCCCACTGCACAGCTTCAGGCGCCAGGGCCTCCTGCAGATAACTCACTTTGGTTTATTGCGCTATCTCTAATAGCACCCGAGATATCACCAGATATATATTGGATTTTTCCCTGACCCTGAGTGTCCGGCCCCATGAGACGGTGGTTTTCTCGGCCCCTGGTGGTCCGAGGTCGTTCCCGCCGCACAGATTCATGCGCCAGGGCCTCCTGCAGATAATTCACTTTGGTTTATTGCGCTATCTCTAATAACGCCCGAGATATCACCAGATATATATTGGATTTTACCCTGACCCTGAGTGTCCGGCCCCATGAGACTGCGGTTTTCTCGGCCCCTGGTGGTCCGAGGTCGTTCCCGCTGCACACATTCATGCGCCAGGGCCTCCTGCAGATAATTCACTATGGTTTATTGCGTTATCTCTAATAGCACCCGAGATATCACCAGATATATATTGGATTTTCCCTGACCCTGAGTGTCCGGCCCAATGAGACTGTGGTTTTCTCGGCCCCTGGTGGTCCGAGGTCGTTCCCGCTGCACAGAATCATGCGCCAGGGCCTCCTGCAGATAATTCACTTTGGTTTATTGCGCTATCTCTAATAGCACCCGAGTTATCACCAGATATATATTGGATTTTCCCCTGACCCTGAGTGTCCGGCCCCATGAGACGGTCGTTTTCTCGGCCCCTGGTGGTCCGAGGTCGTTGCCGCTGCACAGATTCATGCGCCAGGGCCTCCTGCAGATAATTCACTTTGGTTTATTGCGCTATCTCTAATAGCACCCGAGATATCACCAGATATATATTGGATTTTACCCTGACCCTGAGTGTCCGGCCCCATGAGACTGTGGTTTTCTCGGCCCCTGGTGGTCCGAGGTCGTTCCCGCTGCACAGATTCATGCGCCAGGGCCTCCTGCAGATAATTCACTATGGTTTATTGCGTTATCTCTAATAGCACCCGAGATATCACCAGATATATATTGGATTTTGCCCTGACCCTGAGTGTCCGGCCCCATGAGACTGTGGTTTTCTCGGCCCCTGGTGGTCCGAGGTTGTTCCCGCTGCACAGATTCATGCGCCAGGGCCTCCTACAGACAATGCACTTTGATTTATTGCTGTATCTGTAATAGCACCCGAGATATCACCAGATATATATTGGATTTTCCCCTGACCCTGAGTGTCCGGCCCCATGAGACTGTGGTTTTCTCGGCCCCTGGTCGTCCCAGTTCGTTCCCGCTGCACAGATTCATGCGCCAGGGCCTCCTACAGACAATGCACTTTGATTTATTGCGTTATCTGTAATAGCACCCGAGATATCACCACATATATATTGGATTTTTCCCTGACCCTGAGTGTCCGGCCCCATGAGACTGTGGTTTTCTCGGCCCCTGGTGGTCCGAGGTTGTTCCCGCTGCACAGATTCATGCGCCAGGGCCTCCTACAGACAATGCACTTTGATTTATTGCTGTATCTGTAATAGCACCCGAGATATCACCAGATATATATTGGATTTTACCCTGACCCTGAGTGTCCGGCCCCATGAGACGGTGGTTGTCTCGGCCCCTGGAGGTCCGAGGACGTTCCCGCTTGCACAGATTCATGCGCCAGGGCATCCTGCAGATAATTCACTTTGGTTTATTGCGCTATCTGTAATAGCACCCGAGATATCACCAGATATATATTGGATTTTCCCCTGACCCTGAGTGTCCGGCCCCATGAGACTGTGGTTTTCTCGGCCCCTGGTGGTCCGAGGTCGTTCCCGCTGCACAGATTCATGCGCCACGGCCTCCTACAGACAATGCACTTTGATTTATTGCGCTATCTGTAATAGCACCCGAGATATCACCAGATATATATTGGATTTTTCACTGACCCTGAGCGTCCGGCCCCATGAGACGGTCGTTTTCTCGGCCCCTGGTGGTCCGAGGTCGTTCCCGCTGCACAGGTTCATGCGCCAGGGTCTCCTACAGACAATGCACTTTGATTTATTGCGCTATGTGTAACAGCACCCGAGATATCACCAGATATATATTGGATTTTTCACTGACCCTGAGTGTCCTGCCCCATGAGACGGTGGTTTTCTCGGCCCCTTGTGTTCCGAGGTCGTTCCCGCTGCACAGATTCATGCGCCAGGGCCTCCTACAGACAATGCACTTTGATTTATTGCGCTATCTGTAATAGCACCCGAGATATCACCAGATATATATTGGATATTACCCTCACCCTGAGTGTCCAGCCCCATGAGACGGTGGTTTTCTCGGCCCCTGGTGGGCCGAGGTCGTTCCCGCTGCACAGATTCATGCGCCAGGGCCTCCTCCAGACAATGAACTTTGATTTATTGCGCTATCTGTAATAGCACCCGACATATCACCAGATAAATATTGGATTTTCCCCAGACCCTGAGTGTCCGGCCCCATGAGACTGTAGTTTTCTCGGCCCCTGGTGGTCCGAGGTCGTTCCCGCTGGACAGATGCATGCGCCAGGGCCTCCTGCAGATAATTCACTTTGGTTTATTGCGCTATCTCTAATAGCACCCGAGATATTACCAGATATATATTGGATTTTCCCCTGACCCTGAGTGTCCGGCCCCATTAGACTGTGGTTTTCTCGGCCCCTGGTGGTCCGAGGTCGTTCCCGCTGCCCAGATTCATGCGCCAGGGCCTCCTGCAGATAATTCACTTTGGTTTATTGCGCTGTATCTAATAGCACCCGAGATATCACCAGATATATATTGGATTTTCCCCTGACCCTGAGTGTCCGGCCCCATGAGACTGTGGTTTTCTCGGGCCCTGGTGGTCCCAGGTCGTTCCCGCTGCCCAGATTCATGCGCCAGGGCCTCCTACAGACAATGCACTTTGATTTATTGCGCTATCTGTAATAGCACCCGAGATATCACCAGATATATATTGGATTTTTCACTGACCCTGAGTGTCCGGCCCCATGAGACGGTCGTTTTCTCGGCCCCTGGTGGTCCGAGGTCGTTCCCGCTGCACAGATTCATGCGCCAGGGCCTCCTACAGACAATGCACTTTGATTTATTGCGCTATCTGTTATAGCACCCGAGATATCACCAGATATATATTGGATTTTACCCTGACCCTGAGTGTCCGGCCCCATGAGACGGTCGTTGTCTCGGCCCCTGGAGGTCCGAGGACGTTCCCGCTGCACAGATTCATGCGCCAAGGCCTCCTACAGGTAATGCACTTTGATTTATTGCGCTATCTGTAATAGCACCCGAGATATCACCAGATCTATATTGGATTTTCCCCTGACCCTGAGTGTCCGGCCCCATGAGACTGTGGTTTTCTCGGCCCCTGGTGGTCCGAGGTCGTTCCCGCTGCACAGATTCATGCGCCAGGGCCTCCTACAGACAATGCACTTTGATTTATTGCGCTATCTGTAATAGCACCCGAGATATCACCAGATATATATTGGATTTTTCCCTGACTCTGAGTGTCCGGCCCCATGAGACGGTGGATGTCTCGGCCCCTGATGGTCCGAGATCGTTCCCACTGCACAGATTCATGCGCCAGGGCCTCCTGCAGACAATTCACTTTGGTTTATTGCGCTATCTCTAATAGCACCCGAGATATCACCAGATATATATTGGATTTTTCACTGACCCTGAGTGTCCTGCCCCATGAGACGGTGGTTTTCTCGGCCCCTGGTGTTCCGAGGTCGTCCCCGCTGCACAGATTCATGCGCCAGGGCCTCCTACAGACATTGCACTTTGATTTATTGCGCTATCTCTAATAGCACCCGAGATATCACCAGATATATATTGGATTTTCCCCTGACCCTGAGTGTCCGGCCCCATGAGACTGTGGTTTTCTCGGCCCCTGGTGGTCCGAGGTCGTTCCCGTTGAACAGATTCATGCGCCAGGGCCTCCTGCAGATAATTCACTTTGGTTTATTGCGCTATCTCTAACAGCACCCGAGATATCACCAGATATATATTGGATTTTCCCCTGACCCTGAGTGTCCGGCCCCATGAGACTGTGGTTTTCTCGGCCCCTGGTGGTCCGCGGTCGTTCCCGTTGCACAGATTCATGCGCCAGGGCCTCCTGCAGATAATTCACTTTGGTTTATTGCGCTATCTCTAATAGCACCCGAGATATCACCAGATATATATTGGATTTTTCACTGACTCTGAGCGTCTGGCCCCATGAGACGGTCGTTTTCTCGGCCCCTGGTGGTCCGAGGTCGTTCCCGCTGCACAGGTTCATGCGCCAGGGTCTCCTGGAGACAATGCACTTTGATTTATTGCGCTATCTGTAATAGCACCCGAGATATCACCACATATATATTGGATTTTTCACTGACCCTGAGTGTCCGGCCCCATGAGACGGTGGTTTTCTCGGTCCCTGGTGTTCCGAGGTCGTTCCCGCTGCACAGATTCATGCGCCAGGGCCTCCTACAGACAATGCACTTTGATTTATTGCGCTATCTTTAATAGCACTCGAGATATCACCAGATATATATTGGATTTTCCCTGACCCTGAGTGTCCGGCCCAATGAGACTGTGGTTTTCTCGGCCCCTGGTGGTCCGAGGTCGTTCCCGCTGCACAGAATCATGCGCCAGGGCCTCCTGCAGATAATTCACTTTGGTTTATTGCGCTATCTCTAATAGCACCCGAGTTATCACCAGATATATATTGGATTTTCCCCTGACCCTGAGTGTCCGGCCCCATGAGACGGTCGTTTTCTCGGCCCCTGGTGGTCCGAGGTCGTTGCCGCTGCACAGATTCATGCGCCAGGGCCTCCTGCAGATAGTTCACTTTGGTTTATTGCGCTATCTCTAATAGCACCCGAGATATCACCAGATATATATTGGATTTTACCCTGACCCTGAGTGTCCTGCCCCATGAGACTGTGGTTTTCTCGGCCCCTGGTGGTCCGAGGTCGTTCCCGCTGCACAGATTCATGCGCCAGGGCCTCCTGCAGATAATTCACTTTGGTTTATTGCGCTATCTCTAATAGCACCCAAGATATCACCAGATATATATTGAATTTTTCCCTGACCCTAAGTGTCCGGCCCCACGGGACGGTGGTTTTCTCGGCCCCTGGTGGTCCGAGGTCGTTCCCGCTGCACAGATTCATGCGCCAGGGCCTCCTACAGACAATGCACTTTGATTTATTGCGCTATCTGTAATAGCACCCAAGATATCACCAGATAAATATTGGATTTTCCCCTGACCCTGAGTGTCCGGCCCCATGAGACGGTGGTTTTCTCGGCCCCTGATGGTCCGAGGTCGTTCCCGCTGGCCACATTTATGCGCCAGGGCCTCCTACAGACAATGCACTTTGATTTATTGCGTTATCTGTAATAGCACCCGAGATATCACCACATATATATTGGATTTTTCCCTGACCCAGAGTGTCCGGCCCCCTCGAGACGGTGGTTTTCTCGGCCCCTGGTGGTCCGAGGTCGTTCCCACTGCACAGCTTCAGGCGCCAGGGCCTCCTGCAGATAACTCACTTTGGTTTATTGCGCTATCTCTAATAGCACCCGAGATATCACCAGATATATATTGGATTTTTCCCTGACCCTGAGTGTCCGGCCCCATGAGACGGTGGTTTTCTCGGCCCCTGGTGGTCCGAGGTCGTTCCCGCCGCACAGATTCATGCGCCAGGGCCTCCTGCAGATAATTCACTTTGGTTTATTGCGCTATCTCTAATAACGCCCGAGATATCACCAGATATATATTGGATTTTACCCTGACCCTGAGTGTCCGGCCCCATGAGACTGCGGTTTTCTCGGCCCCTGGTGGTCCGAGGTCGTTCCCGCTGCACACATTCATGCGCCAGGGCCTCCTGCAGATAATTCACTATGGTTTATTGCGTTATCTCTAATAGCACCCGAGATATCACCAGATATATATTGGATTTTCCCTGACCCTGAGTGTCCGGCCCAATGAGACTGTGGTTTTCTCGGCCCCTGGTGGTCCGAGGTCGTTCCCGCTGCACAGAATCATGCGCCAGGGCCTCCTGCAGATAATTCACTTTGGTTTATTGCGCTATCTCTAATAGCACCCGAGTTATCACCAGATATATATTGGATTTTCCCCTGACCCTGAGTGTCCGGCCCCATGAGACGGTCGTTTTCTCGGCCCCTGGTGGTCCGAGGTCGTTGCCGCTGCACAGATTCATGCGCCAGGGCCTCCTGCAGATAATTCACTTTGGTTTATTGCGCTATCTCTAATAGCACCCGAGATATCACCAGATATATATTGGATTTTACCCTGACCCTGAGTGTCCGGCCCCATGAGACTGTGGTTTTCTCGGCCCCTGGTGGTCCGAGGTCGTTCCCGCTGCACAGATTCATGCGCCAGGGCCTCCTGCAGATAATTCACTATGGTTTATTGCGTTATCTCTAATAGCACCCGAGATATCACCAGATATATATTGGATTTTGCCCTGACCCTGAGTGTCCGGCCCCATGAGACTGTGGTTTTCTCGGCCCCTGGTGGTCCGAGGTTGTTCCCGCTGCACAGATTCATGCGCCAGGGCCTCCTACAGACAATGCACTTTGATTTATTGCTGTATCTGTAATAGCACCCGAGATATCACCAGATATATATTGGATTTTCCCCTGACCCTGAGTGTCCGGCCCCATGAGACTGTGGTTTTCTCGGCCCCTGGTCGTCCCAGTTCGTTCCCGCTGCACAGATTCATGCGCCAGGGCCTCCTACAGACAATGCACTTTGATTTATTGCGTTATCTGTAATAGCACCCGAGATATCACCACATATATATTGGATTTTTCCCTGACCCAGAGTGTCCGGCCCCCTCGAGACGGTGGTTTTCTCGGCCCCTGGTGGTCCGAGGTCGTTCCCGCTGCACAGATTCATGCGCCAGGGCCTCCTGCAGATAACTCACTTTGGTTTATTGCGCTATCTCTAATAGCACCCGAGATATCACCAGATATATATTGGATTTTTCACTGACCCTGAGCGTCCGGCCCCATGAGACGGTCGTTTTCTCGGCCCCTGGTGGTCCGAGGTCGTTCCCGCTGCACAGATTCATGCGCCAGGGCCACCTACAGACAATGCACTTTGATTTATTGCGCTATCTATTATAGCACCCGAGATATCACCAGATATATATTGGATTTTACCCTGACCCTGAGTGTCCGGCCCCATGAGACGGTCGTTGTCTCGGCCCCTGGAGGTCCGACGACGTTCCCGCTGCACAGATTCATGCGCCAGGGCCTCCTACAGGTAATGCACTTTGATTTATTGCGCTATCTGTAATAGCACCCGAGATATCACCAGATCTATATTGGATTTTCCCCTGACCCTGAGTATCCGGCCCCATGAGACTGTGGTTTTCTCGGCCCCTGGTGGTCCGAGGACGTTCCCGTTGCACAGATTCATGCGCCAGGGCCTCCTGCAGATAATTCACTTTGGTTTATTGCGCTATCTGTGATAGCACCCGAGATATCACCAGATCTATATTGGATTTTCCCCTGACTCTGAGTGCCCGGCCCCATGAGACTGTGGTTTTCTCGGCCCCTGGTGGTCCGAGGTCGTTCCCGTTGCACAGATTCATGCGCCAGGGCCTCCTGCAGATAATTCACCTTGGTTTATTGCGCTATCTCTAATAGCACCCGAGTTATCACCAGATATATATTGGATTTTTCACTGACCCTGAGTGTCCGGCCCCATGAGACGGTCGTTTTCTCGGCCCCTGGTGGTCCGAGGTCGTTGCCGCTGCACAGATTCATGCGCCAGGGCCTCCTGCAGATAATTCACTTTGGTTTATTGCGCTATCTCTAATAGCACCCGAGATATCACCAGATATATATTGGATTTTACCCTGACCCTGAGTGTCCGGCCCCATGAGACTGTGGTTTTCTCGGCCGCTGGTGGTCCGAGGTCGTTCCCGCTGCACAGATTCATGCGCCAGGGCCTCCTACAGACAATGCACTTTGATTTATTGCGCTATCTGTAATAGCACCCAAGATATCACCAGATAAATATTGGATTTTCCCCTGACCCTGAGTGTCCGGCCCCATGAGACGGTGGTTTTCTCGGCCCCTGATGGTCCGAGGTCGTTCCCGCTGGCCACATTTATGCGCCAGGGCCTCCTACAGACAATGCACTTTGATTTATTGCGTTATCTGTAATAGCACCCGAGATATCACCACATATATATTGGATTTTTCCCTGACCCAGAGTGTCCGGCCCCCTCGAGACGGTGGTTTTCTCGGCCCCTGGTGGTCCGAGGTCGTTCCCACTGCAAAGCTTCAGGCGCCAGGGCCTCCTGCAGATAACTCACTTTGGTTTATTGCGCTATCTCTAATAGCACCCGAGATATCACTAGATATATATTGGATTTTTCCCTGACCCTGAGTGTCCGGCCCCATGAGACGGTGGTTTTCTCGGCCCCTGGTGGTCCGAGGTCGTTCCCGCTGCACAGATTCATGCGCCAGGGCCTCCTGCAGATAATTCACTTTGGTTTATTGCGCTATCTCTAATAGCACCCGAGATATCAATAGATATATATTGGATTTTTCACTGACCCTGAGTGACCGGCCCCATGAGACGGTCGTTGTCTCGACCCCTGGCGGTCCGAGGACGTCCCCGCTGCACAGATTCATGCGCCAGGGCCTCCTACAGGTAATGCACTTTCATTTATTGCGCTATCTGTAATAGCACCCGAGATATCACCAGATATATATTGGATTTTCCCCTGACCCTGAGTGTACGGCCCCTTGAGACTGTCGTTTTCTCGGCCCCTGGTGGTCCGAGGTCGTTTCCGTTGCACAGATTCATGCGCCAGGGCCTCCTGCAGATAATTCACCTTGGTTTTTTGCGCTATCTCTAATAGCACCCGAGATATCACCAGATATATATTGGATTTTCCCCTGACCCTGAGTGTCCGGACCCATGAGACTGTAGTTTTCTCGGCCCCTGGTGGTCCTAGGTCGTTCCTGCTGCACAGATTCATGCGCCAGGGCCTCCTACAGACAATGCACTTTGATTTATTGCGTTATCTGTAATAGCACCCGAGATATCACCACATATATATTGGATTTTTCCCTGACCCAGAGTGTCCGGCCCCCTCGAGACGGTGGTTTTCTCGGCCCCTGGTGGTCCGAGGTCGTTCCCGCTGCACAGCTTCAGGCGCCAGGGCCTCCTGCAGATAATTCACTTTGGTTTATTGCGCTATCTCTAATAGCACCCGAGATATCACCAGATATATATTGGATTTTTCACTGACCCTGAGCGTCCGGCCCCATGAGACGGTCGTTTTCTCGGCCCCTGGTGGTCCGAGGTCGTTCCCGCTGCACAGATTCATGCGCCAGGGCCACCTACAAACAATGCACTTTGATTTATTGCGCTATCTATTATAGCACCCGAGATATCACCAGATATATATTGGATTTTACCCTGACCCTGAGTGTCCGGCCCCATGAGACGGACGTTGTCTCGGCCCCTGGAGGTCCGACGACGTTCCCGCTGCACAGATTCATGCGGCAGGGCCTCCTACAGGTAATGCACTTTAATTTATTGCGCTATCTGTAATAGCACCCGAGATATCACCAGATATATATTGGATTTTACCCTGACCCTGAGTGTCCGGCCCCATGAGACTGTGGTTTTCTCGGCCCCTGGTGGTCCGAGGACGTTCCCGTTGCACAGATTCATGCGCCAGGGCCTCCTGCACATAATTCACTTTGGTTTATTGCGCTATCTGTGATAGCACCCGAGATATCACCAGATCTATATTGGATTTTCCCCTGACTCTGAGTGCCCGGCCCCATGAGACTGTGGTTTTCTCGGCCCCTGGTGGTCCGAGGTCGTTCCCGTTGCACAGATTCATGCGCCAGGGCCTCCTGCAGATAATTCACCTTGGTTTATTGCGCTCTCTCTAATAGCACCCGAGATATCACCAGATCTATATTGGATTTTCCCCTGACCCTGAGTGTCCGGCCCCATGAGACTGTGGTTTTCTCGGCCCCTGGTGGTCCGAGGTCGTTCCCGCTGCACAGGTTCATGCGCCAGGGTCTCCTACAGGCAATGCACTTTGATTTATTGCGCTATCTGTAATAGCACCCGAGATATCACCACATATATATTGGATTTTTCACTGACCCTGAGTGTCCGGCCCCATGAGGCGGTCGTTTTCTCGGCCCCTGGTGGTCCGAGGTCGTTCCCGCTGCACAGATTCATGCGCCAGGGCCTCCTACAGACAATGCACTTTGATTTATTGCGCTATCTGTAATAGCACCCGAGATATCACCAGATATATATTGGATTTTAACCTGACCCTGAGTGTCCGGCCCCATGAGACTGTGGTTTTTTCGGCCCCTGGTGGTCCGAGGTCGTTCCCGCTGCACAGATTCATGCGCCAGGGCCTCCTGCAGATAATTCACTTTTGTTTATTGCGCTATCTCTAATAGCACCCGAGATATCACCAGATATATATTGGATTTTTCACTGACCCTGAGCGTCCGGCCCCATGAGACGGTCGTTTTCTCGGCCCCTGGTGGTCCGAGGTCGTTCCCGCTGCACAGATTCATGCGCCAGGGCCTCCTACAGACAATGCACTTTGATTTATTGCGCCAGCTGTTATAGCACCCGAGATATCACCAGATATATATTGGATTTTACCCTGACCCTGAGTGTCCGGCCCCATGAGACGGTCGTTGTCTCGGACCCTGGAGGTCCGACGACGTTCCCGCTGCACAGATTCATGCGCCAGGGCCTCCTACAGGTAATGCACTTTGATTTATTGCGCTATCTGTAATAGCACCGGAGATATCACCAGATCTATATTGGATTTTCCCCTGACCCTGAGTGTCCGGCCCCATGAGACTGTGGTTTTCTCGGCCCCTGGTGGTCCGAGGACGTTCCCGTTGCACAGATTCATGCGCCAGGGCCTCCTGCAGATAATTCACTTTGGTTTATTGCGCTATCTGTGATAGCACCCGAGATATCACCAGATCTATATTGGATTTTCCCCTGACTCTGAGTGCCCAGCCCCATGAGACTGTGGTTTTCTCGGCCCCTGGTTGTCCGAGGTCGTTCCCGTTGCACAGATTCATGCGCCAGGGCCTCCTGCAGATAATTCACCTTGGTTTATTGCGCTATCTCTAATAGCACCCGAGATATCACCAGATATATATTGGATTTTTCACTGACCCTGAGCGTCCGGACCCATGAGACGGTCGTTTTCTCGGCCCCTGGTGGTCCGAGGTCGTTCCCGCTGCACAGGTTCATGCGCCAGGGTCTCCTACAGACAATGCACTTTGATTTATTGCGCTATCTGTAATAGCACCCGCGATATCACCACATATATATTGGATTTTTCACTGACCCTGAGTGTCCGGCCCCATGAGGCGGTCGTTTTCTCGGCCCCTGGTGGTCCGAGGTCGTTCCCGCTGCACAGATTCATGCGCCAGGGCCTCCTACAGACAATGCACTTTGATTTATTGCGCTATCTGTAATAGCACCCGAGATATCACCAGATATATATTGGATTTTTGCCTGACCCTGAGATCTCGGCCCCATGAGACTGTGGTTTTCTCGGCCCCTGGTGGTCCGAGGTCGTTCCCGCTGCACCGATTCATGCGTCAGGGCCTCCTGCAGACAATGCACTTTGATTTATCGAGCTATCTCTAATGGCACCCGATATATCACCAGATATATAATGGATTTTTCCCTGACCCTGAGTGTCCGGCCCCATGAGACTGTGGTTTTCTCGGCCCCTGGTGGTCCGAGGTCGTTCCCGCTGCACAGATTCATGCGCCTGGGCCTCCTACAGACAATGCACTTTGATTTATTGCGCTATCTGTAATAGCACCCGAGATATCACCAGATATATATTGGATATTCCCCTGACCCTGAGCGTCCGGCCCCATGAGACTGTGGTTTTCTCGGCCCCTGGTGGTCCGAGGTCGTTCCCGCTGCACAGATTCATGCGCCAGGGCCTCCTACAGACAATGCACTTTGATTTATTGCGCTATCTGTAATAGCACCCGAGATATCACCAGATATATATTGGATTTTACCCTGACCATGAGTGTCCGGCCCCATGAGTCTGTGGTTTTTTCGGCCCCTGGTGGTCCGAGGTCGTTCCCGCTGCACAGATTCATGCGCCCGGGCCTCCTACAGACAATACACTTTGATTTATTGCGCTACCTGTAATAGCACCCAAGATATCACCACATATATATTGGATTTTACCCTGAGTGTCCGGCCCCATGAGACGGTGGTTGTCTCGGCCCCTGGAGGTCCGAGGACGTACCCGCTGCACAGATTCATGCGCGAGGGCCTCCTGCAGATAATTCACTTTGGTTTATTGCGCTATCTCTAATAGCACCCGAGATATCACCAGATATATACTGGATTTTCCCCAGACCCTGAGTGCCCGGCCCCATGAGACGGTGGTTTTCTCGGCCCCTGGTGGTCCGAGGTCGTTGCCGCTTCACAGATTCATGCGCCAGGGCCTCTTACAGACAATGCACTTTGGTTTAGTGCGCTATCTGTAATAGCACCCGAGATATCACCAGATATATATTGGATTTTCCCCTGACCCTGAGTGTCCGGCCCCATGAGACGGTGGTTGTCTCGGCCCCTGGTGGTCCTACGTCGATCCCGCTGCACAGATTCATGCGCCAGGGCCTCCTACAGACAATGCACTTTGATTTATTGCTCTATCTGTAATAGCACCCGAGATATCACCAGATATATATTGGATTTTCCCCTGACCCTGAGTGTCCGGCCCCATGAGACTGTGGTTCTCTCGGCCCCTGGTGGTCCGAGGTCGTTCCCGCTGCACAGATTCATGCGCCAGGGCCTCCTACAGACAATGCACTTTGATTTATTGCGCTATCTGTAATAGCACCCGAGATATCACCAGATATATATTGGATTTTTCCCTGACCCTGAGTGTCCGGTCCCATGAGACGGTGGATGTCTCGGCCCCTGATGGTCCGAGATCGTTCCCGCTGCACAGATTCATGCGCCACGGCCTCCTGCAGACAATGCACTTTGATTTATTGCTCTATCTGTAATAGCACCCGAGATATCACCAGATATATATTGGATTTTTCCCCGCCCCTGGGTGTCCGGCCCCATGAGACGGTGGTTCTCTCGGCCGCTGGTGGTCCGAGGTAGTTCCCGCTGGCCAGATTCATGCGCCAGGGCCTCCTACAGACAATGCACTTTGATGTATTGCGCTATCTGTAATAGCACCCGAGATATCACCAGATCTATATTGGATTTTCCCCTGACCCTGAGTATCCGGCCCCATGAGACTGTGGTTTTCTCGGCCCCTGGTGGTCCGAGGTCGATCCCGCTGCACAGATTCATGCGCCAGGGCCTCCTACAGACAATGCAATTTGATTTATTGCGCTATCTGTAATAGCACCCGAGATATCACCAGATACATATAGGATTTTACCCTGACCCTGAGTGTCCGGCCCCTTGAGACGGTGGTTGTCTCGGCCCCTGGAGGTCCGAGGACGTTCCCGCTGCACAGATTCATGCGCCAGGGCCTCCTGCAGATAATTCACTTTGGTTTATTGCGCTATCTCTAATAGCGCCCGAGATATCACCAGATATATATTGGATTTTTCCCTGACCCTGAGTGTCCGTCCCCATGAGACTGCGGTCTTCTCGGCCCCTGGTGGTCCGAGGTCGTTCCCGCTGCACAGATTCATGCGCCAGGACCTCCTACAGACAATGCACTTTGATTTATTGCGCTATCTGTAATAGCACCCGAGATATCACCAGATATATATTGTAATTTCCCCTGACCCTGAGTGTCCGGCCCCATGAGACGGTGGTTTTATCGGCCCCTGGTGGTCCGAGGTCGTTCCCGCTGCACAGATTCATGCGCCATGGCCTCCTACAGACAATGCGCGTTGGTTTAATGCGCTATGTGTAACAGCACCCGAGATATCACCAGATATATATTGGATTTTTGCCTGACCCTGAGTTCTCGGCCCCATGAGACTGTGGTTTTCTCGGCCCCTGGTGGTCCGAGGTCGTTCCCGCTGCACAGATTCATGCGTCAGGGCCTCCTGCAGACAATGCACTTTGATTTATCGAGCTATCTCTAATGGCACCCGATATATCACTAGATATATAATGGATTTCTCCCTGACACTGAGTGTCCGGCCCCATGAGACTGTGGTTTTCTCGGCCCCTGGTGGTCCGAGGTCGTTCCCGCTGCACAGATTCATGCGCCAGGGCCTCCTACAGACAATGCACTTTGATTTATTGCGCTATCTGTAATAGCACACGAGATATCACCAGATATATATTGGATATTCCCCTGACCCTGAGTGTCCGGCCACATGAGACGGTGGTTGTCTCGGCCCCTGGTGGTCCGAGGTCGTTCCCGCTGCACAGATTCATGCGCCAGGGCCTCCTACAGACAATGCACTTTGATTTATGGCGCTATCTGTAATAGCACCCGAGATATCACCAGATATATATTGTATTTTTCACTGACCCTGAGTGTGCGGCCCCATGACCCGGTGTTTTTCTCGGACCCTGGTGGTCCGAGGTCGTTCCCGCTGCACAGATTCATGCGCCAGGGCCTCCTGCAGATAATACACTTTGATTTATTGCGCTATCTGTAATAGCACCCGAGATATCACCAGATATATATTGGATTTTCCCCTGACCCTGAGTGTCCGGCCCCATGAGACTGTGGTTTTCTCGGCCCCTGGTGGTCCGAGGTCGTTCCCGCTGCACAGATTCATGCGCCAGGGCCTCCTACAGACAATGCACTTTGATTTATTGCGCTATCTGTAATAGCACCCGAGATATCACCAGATATATATTGGATTTTACCCTGACCCTGAGTGTCCGGCCCCATCAGACGGTGGTTGTCTCGGCCCCTGGAGGTCGGAGGACGTTCCCGCTGCACAGATTCATGCGCCAGGGCCTCCTGCAGATAATTCACTTTGGTTTATTGCGCTATCTCTAATAGCACCCGAGATATCACCAGATATATACTTGATTTTCCCCTGACCCTGAGTGTCCGGCCCCATGAGACTGTGGTTTTTTCGGCCCCTGGTGGTCCGAGGTCGTTCCCGCTGCACAGATTCATGCGCCAGGGCCTCCTACAGACAATGCACTTTGATTTATGGCGCTATCTGTAATAGCACCCGAGATATCACCAGATATATATTGGATTTTTCACTGACCCTGAGTGTGCGGCCCCATGACACGGTGTTTTTTTCGGCCCCTGGTGGTCCGAGGTCGTTCCCGCTGCACAGATTCATGCGCCAGGGCCTCCTACAGACAATACACTTTGATTTATTGCGCTATCTGTAATAGCACCCAAGATATCACCAGATATATATTGGATTTTACCCTGACCCTGAGTGTCCGGCCCCATGAGACTGTGGTTTTCTCGGCCCCTGGTGGTCCGAGGTCGTTCCCGCTGCACAGATTCATGCGCCAGGGCCTCCTACAGACAATGCACTTTGATTTATTGCGCTATCTGTAATAGCACCCGAGATATCACCAGATATATATTGGATTTTACCCTGACCCTGAGTGTCCGGCCCCATCAGACGGTGGTTGTCTCGGCCCCTGGAGGTCCGAGGACGTTCCCGCTGCACAGATTCATGCGCCAGGGCCTCCTGCAGATAATTCACTTTGGTTTATTGCGCTATCTCTAATAGCACCCGAGATATCACCAGATATATACTTGATTTTCCCCTGACCCTGAGTGTCCGGCCCCATGAGACTGTGGTTTTTTCGGCCCCTGGTGGTCCGAGGTCGTTCCCGCTGCACAGATTCATGCGCCAGGGCCTCCTACAGACAATGCACTTTGATTTATGGCGCTATCTGTAATAGCACCCGAGATATCACCAGATATATATTGGATTTTTCACTGACCCTGAGTGTGCGGCCCCATGACACGGTGTTTTTTTCGGCCCCTGGTGGTCCGAGGTCGTTCCCGCTGCACAGATTCATGCGCCAGGGCCTCCTACAGACAATACACTTTGATTTATTGCGCTATCTGTAATAGCACCCAAGATATCACCAGATATATATTGGATTTTACCCTGACCCTGAGTGTCCGGCCCCATGAGACGGTGGTTGTCTCGGCCCCTGGAGGTCCGAGGACGTTCCCGCTGCACAGATTCATGCGCCAGGGCCTCCTGCAGATAATTCACTTTGGTTTATTGCGCTATCTCTAATAGCACCCGAGATATCACCAGATATATACTGGATTTTCCCCTGACCCTGAGTGTCCGGCCCCATGAGACTGTGGTTTTCTCGGCCCCTGGTGGTCCGAGGTCGTTCCCGCTGCACAGATTCATGCGCCAGGGCCTCCTACAGACAATGCACTTTGGTTTATTACGCTATCTCTAATAGCACCCGAGATATCACCAGATATATACTGGATTTTCCCCAGACCCTGAGTGCCCGGCCCCATGAGACGGTGGTTTTCTCGGCCCCTGGTGGGTCGAGGTCGTTGCCGCTTCACAGATTCATGCGCCAGGGCCTCTTACAGACAATGCACTTTGATTTAGTGCGGTATCTGTAATAGCACCCGAGATATCACCAGATATATATTGGATTTTCCCCTGACCCTGAGTGCCCGGCCCCATGAGACGGTGGTTGTCTCGGCCCCGGGTGGTCCGAGGTCGTTCCCGCTGCACAGATTCATGCGCCAGGGCCTCCTACAGACAATGCACTTTGATTTATTGCGCTATCTGTAATAGCACCCGAGATATCACCAGATATATATTGGATATTCCCCTGACCCTGAGTGTCCGGCCCCATGAGACGGTGGTTGTCTCGGCCCCTGGTGGTCCGAGGTCGTTCCCGCTGCACAGATTCATGCGCCAGGGCCTCCTACAGACAATGCACTTTGATTTATGGCGCTATCTGTAATAGCACCCGAGATATCACCAGATATAT
Source organism: Nomia melanderi (assembly GCF_051020985.1). Lineage (NCBI taxonomy): Eukaryota > Metazoa > Arthropoda > Insecta > Hymenoptera > Halictidae > Nomia > Nomia melanderi. Next base: position 7,046,850 of record NW_027475131.1, read on the forward strand.
ATTGGATTTTTCACTGACCCTGAGTGTGCGGCCCCATGACACGGTGTTTTTCTCGACCCTGGTGGTCCGAGGTCGTTCCCGCTGCACAGATTCATGCGCCAGGGCCTCCTGCAGATAATACACTTTGATTTATTGCGCTATCTGTAATAGCACCCGAGATATCACCAGATATATATTGGATTTTCCCCTGACCCTGAGTGTCCGGCCCCATGAGACTGTGGTTTTCTCGGCCCCTGGTGGTCCGAGGTCGTTCCCGCTGCACAGATTCATGCGCCAGGGCCTCCTACAGACAATGCACTTTGATTTATTGCGCTATCTGTAATAGCACCCGAGATATCACCAGATCTATATTGGATTTTCCCCAGACCCTGAGTGTCCGGCCCCATGAGTCTGTGGTTTTTTCGGCCCCTGGTGGTCCGAGGTCGTTCCCGCTGCACAGATTCATGCGCCAGGGCCTCCTACAGACAATGCACTTTGATTTATTGCGCTATCTGTAATAGCGCCCGAGATATCACCAGATATATATTGGATTTTTCACTGACCCTGAGTGTCCGGCCCCATGAGACGGTCGTTTTCACGGCCCCTGGTGGTCCGAGGTCGTTCCCGCTGCACAGATTCATGCGCCAGGGCCTCCTGCAGATAATTCACTTTGGTTTATTGCGCTATCTCTATTAGCACCCGAGATATCACCAGATATATATGGGATTTTTCCTCGACCCTGAGTGTCCGGCCCCATGAGACGGTGGTTTTCTCGGCCCCTTGTGGTCAGAGGTCGCTCCCGCAGCACAGATTCATGCGCCAGGGCCTCCTACAGACAGTGCACTTTGATTTATTGTACTATCTGTAATAGCACCCGAGATATCACCAGATATATATTGGATTCTTCCCTAACCCTGAGTGTCCAGCCCCATGAGACTGTGGTTTTTTCGGCCCCTGGTGGTCCGAGGTCGTTCCCGCTGCACAGATTCATGCGCCAGGGCCTCCTACAGACAATGCACTTTGATTTATGGCGCTATCTGTAATAGCACCCGAGATATCACCAGATATATATTGGATTTTTCACTGACCCTGAGTGTGCGGCCCCATGACACGGTGTTTTTTTCGGCCCCTGGTGGTCCGAGGTCGTTCCCGCTGCACAGATTCATGCGCCAGGGCCTCCTACAGACAATACACTTTGATTTATTGCGCTATCTGTAATAGCACCCAAGATATCACCAGATATATATTGGATTTTACCCTGACCCTGAGTGTCCGGCCCCATGAGACGGTGGTTGTCTCGGCCCCTGGAGGTCCGAGGACGTTCCCGCTGCACAGATTCATGCGCCAGGGCCTCCTGCAGATAATTCACTTTGGTTTATTGCGCTATCTCTAATAGCACCCGAGATATCACCAGATATATACTGGATTTTCCCCTGACCCTGAGTGTCCGGCCCCATGAGACTGTGGTTTTCTCGGCCCCTGGTGGTCCGAGGTCGTTCCCGCTGCACAGATTCATGCGCCAGGGCCTCCTACAGACAATGCACTTTGGTTTATTACGCTATCTCTAATAGCACCCGAGATATCACCAGATATATACTGGATTTTCCCCAGACCCTGAGTGCCCGGCCCCATGAGACGGTGGTTTTCTCGGCCCCTGGTGGGTCGAGGTCGTTGCCGCTTCACAGATTCATGCGCCAGGGCCTCTTACAGACAATGCACTTTGATTTAGTGCGGTATCTGTAATAGCACCCGAGATATCACCAGATATATATTGGATTTTCCCCTGACCCTGAGTGCCCGGCCCCATGAGACGGTGGTTGTCTCGGCCCCGGGTGGTCCGAGGTCGTTCCCGCTGCACAGATTCATGCGCCAGGGCCTCCTACAGACAATGCACTTTGATTTATTGCGCTATCTGTAATAGCACCCGAGATATCACCAGATATATATTGGATATTCCCCTGACCCTGAGTGTCCGGCCCCATGAGACGGTGGTTGTCTCGGCCCCTGGTGGTCCGAGGTCGTTCCCGCTGCACAGATTCATGCGCCAGGGCCTCCTACAGACAATGCACTTTGATTTATGGCGCTATCTGTAATAGCACCCGAGATATCACCAGATATATATTGGATTTTTCACTGACCCTGAGTGTGCGGCCCCATGACACGGTGTTTTTCTCGACCCTGGTGGTCCGAGGTCGTTCCCGCTGCACAGATTCATGCGCCAGGGCCTCCTGCAGATAATACACTTTGATTTATTGCGCTATCTGTAATAGCACCCGAGATATCACCAGATATATATTGGATTTTCCCCTGACCCTGAGTGTCCGGCCCCATGAGACTGTGGTTTTCTCGGCCCCTGGTGGTCCGAGGTCGTTCCCGCTGCACAGATTCATGCGCCAGGGCCTCCTACAGACAATGCACTTTGATTTATTGCGCTATCTGTAATAGCACCCGAGATATCACCAGATCTATATTGGATTTTCCCCAGACCCTGAGTGTCCGGCCCCATGAGTCTGTGGTTTTTTCGGCCCCTGGTGGTCCGAGGTCGTTCCCGCTGCACAGATTCATGCGCCAGGGCCTCCTACAGACAATGCACTTTGATTTATTGCGCTATCTGTAATAGCGCCCGAGATATCACCAGATATATATTGGATTTTTCACTGACCCTGAGTGTCCGGCCCCATGAGACGGTCGTTTTCACGGCCCCTGGTGGTCCGAGGTCGTTCCCGCTGCACAGATTCATGCGCCAGGGCCTCCTGCAGATAATTCACTTTGGTTTATTGCGCTATCTCTATTAGCACCCGAGATATCACCAGATATATATGGGATTTTTCCTCGACCCTGAGTGTCCGGCCCCATGAGACGGTGGTTTTCTCGGCCCCTTGTGGTCAGAGGTCGCTCCCGCAGCACAGATTCATGCGCCAGGGCCTCCTACAGACAGTGCACTTTGATTTATTGTACTATCTGTAATAGCACCCGAGATATCACCAGATATATATTGGATTCTTCCCTAACCCTGAGTGTCCAGCCCCATGAGACTGTGGCTTTCTCGGCCCCTGGTTGTCCGAGGTCGTTCCCGCTGCACAGATGCATGCGCCAGGGCCTACTGCAGATAATTCACTTTGGTTTATTGCGCTATCTATAATAGCACCCGAAATATCACCAGATATATGCTGGATTTTCACATGACCTTGGGTGACGGATTCCGAATATCTGTAATTTTCTCGGCCCCTGGTGGTTCGAGGTCGTTCCTGCTGCACAGACTCATTCGCCAGTGCCTCCTACAGACAATGCACTTTGATTTATTGCGCTATCTGCAATAGCACCCGAGATATCAGCAGATATATTTTTGATTTTTCCCTGTCCCTGAGTGTCCGGCCCCATGAGACTGTGGTTTTCTCGGCCCCTGGTGGTCCGAGGTCGTTCCCGCTGCACAGATTCAGGCGCCAGGGCCTCCTACAGAAAATGCACTTTGATGTATTGCGCTATCTGTAACAGCACCCGAGATATCACCAGATCTATATTGGATTTTCCCCTGACCCTGAGTATCCGGCCCCATGAGACTGTGGTTTTCTCGGCCCCTGGTGGTCCGAGGTCGATCCCGCTGCACAGATTCATGCGCCAGGGCCTCCTACAGACAATGCACTTTGATTTATGGCGCTATCTGTAATAGCACCCGAGATATCACCAGATATATATTGGATTTTTCACTGACCCTGAGCGTCCGGCCCCATGAGACGGTCGTTTTCTCGGCCCCTGGTGGTCCGAGGTCGTTCCCGCTGCACAGATTCATGCGCCAGGACCTCCTGCAGATAATTCACTTTGGTTTATTGCGCTATCTCTAATAGCACCCGAGATATCACCAGATATATACTGGATTTTCCCCTGACCCTGAGTGTCCGGCCCCATGAGACTGTGGTTTTCTCGGCCGCTGGTGGTCCGAGGTCGTTCCCGCTGCACAGATTGATGCGCCAGGGCCTCCTACAGACAATGCACTTTGATTTATTGCGCTATCTGTAATAGCGCCCGAGATATCACCAGATATATATTGGATTTTTCACTGACCCTGAGTGTCCGGCCCCATGAGACGGTCGTTTTCACGGCCCCTGGTGGTCCGAGGTCGTTCCCGCTGCACAGATTCATGCGCCAGGGCCTCCTGCAGATAATTCACTTTGGTTTATTGCGCTATCTCTATTAGCACCCGAGATATCACCAGATATATATGGGATTTTTCCTCGACCCTGAGTGTCCGGCCCCATGAGACGGTGGTTTTCTCGGCCCCTTGTGGTCAGAGGTCGCTCCCGCAGCACAGATTCATGCGCCAGGGCCTCCTACAGACAGTGCACTTTGATTTATTGTACTATCTGTAATAGCACCCGAGATATCACCAGATATATATTGGATTCTTCCCTAACCCTGAGTGTCCAGACCCATGAGACTGTGGCTTTCTCGGCCCCTGGTTGTCCGAGGTCGTTCCCGCTGCACAGATTCATGCGCCAGGGCCTCCTACAGACAATGCACTTTGGTTTATTACGCTATCTCTAATAGCACCCGAGATATCACCAGATATATACTGGATTTTCCCCAGACCCTGAGTGCCCGGCCCCATGAGACGGTGGTTTTCTCGGCCCCTGGTGGTCCGAGGTCGTTGCCGCTTCACAGATTCATGCGCTAGGGCCTCTTACAGACAATGCACTTTGATTTAGTGCGCTATCTGTAATAGCACCCGAGATATCACCAGATATATATTGGATTTTCCCCTGACCCTGAGTGTCCGGCCCCATGAGACGGTGGTTGTCTCGGCTCCGGGTGGTCCGAGGTCGTTCCCGCTGCACAGATTCATGCGCCAGGGCCTCCTACAGACAATGCACTTTGATTTATTGCGCTATCTGTAATAGCACCCGAGATATCACCAGATATATATTGGATATTCCCCTGACCCTGAGTGTCCGGCCCCATGAGACGGTGGTTGTCTCGGCCCCTGGTGGTCCGAGGTCGTTCCCGCTGCACAGATTCATGCGCCAGGGCCTCCTACAGACAATGCACTTTGATTTATGGCGCTATCTGTAATAGCACCCGAGATATCACCAGATATATATTGGATTTTTCACTGACCCTGAGTGTGCGGCCCCATGACACGGTGTTTTTTTCGGCCCCTGGTGGTCCGAGGTCGTTCCCGCTGCACAGATTCATGCGCCAGGGCCTCCTACAGACAATACACTTTGATTTATTGCGCTATCTGTAATAGCACCCAAGATATCACCAGATATATATTGGATTTTACCCTGACCCTGAGTGTCCGGCCCCATGAGACGGTGGTTGTCTCGGCCCCTGGTGGTCCGAGGTCGTTCCCGCTGCACAGATTCATGCGCCAGGGCCTCCTACAGACAATGCACTTTGATTTATGGCGCTATCTGTAATAGCACCCAAGATATCACCAGATATATATTGGATTTTACCCTGACCCTGAGTGTCCGGCCCCATGAGACGGTGGTTGTCTCGGCCCCTGGTGGTCCGAGGTCGTTCCCGCTGCACAGATTCATGCGCCAGGGCCTCCTACAGACAATGCACTTTGATTTATGGCGCTATCTGTAATAGCGCCCGAGATATCACCAGATATATATTGGATTTTTCACTGACCCTGAGTGTCCGGCCCCATGAGACGGTCGTTTTCACGGCCCCTGGTGGTCTGAGGTCGTTCCCGCTGCACAGATTCATGCGCCAGGGCCTCCTGCAGATAATTCACTTTGGTTTATTGCGCTATCTCTATTAGCACCCGAGATATCACCAGATATATATGGGATTTTTCCTCGACCCTGAGTGTCCGGCCCCATGAGACGGTGGTTTTCTCGGCCCCTTGTGGTCAGAGGTCGCTCCCGCAGCACAGATTCATGCGCCAGGGCCTCCTACAGACAGTGCACTTTGATTTATTGTACTATCTGTAATAGCACCCGAGATATCACCAGATATATATTGGATTCTTCCCTAACCCTGAGTGTCCAGCCCCATGAGACTGTGGCTTTCTCGGCCCCTGGTTGTCCGAGGTCGTTCCCGCTGCACAGATGCATGCGCCAGGGCCTACTGCAGATAATTCACTTTGGTTTATTGGGCTATCTATAATAGCACCCGAAATATCACCAGATATATGCTGGATTTTCACATGACCTTGGGTGACGGATTCCGAATATCTGTAATTTTCTCGGCCCCTGGTGGTTCGAGGTCGTTCCTGCTGCACAGACTCATTCGCCAGTGCCTCCTACAGACAATGCACTTTGATTTATTGCGCTATCTGCAATAGCACCCGAGATATCAGCAGATATATTTTTGATTTTTCCCTGTCCCTGAGTGTCCGGCCCCATGAGACTGTGGTTTTCTCGGCCCCTGGTGGTCCGAGGTCGTTCCCGCTGCACAGATTCAGGCGCCAGGGCCTCCTACAGAAAATGCACTTTGATGTATTGCGCTATCTGTAACAGCACCCGAGATATCACCAGATCTATATTGGATTTTCCCCTGACCCTGAGTATCCGGCCCCATGAGACTGTGGTTTTCTCGGCCCCTGGTGGTCCGAGGTCGATCCCGCTGCACAGATTCATGCGCCAGGGCCTCCTACAGACAATGCACTTTGATTTATGGCGCTATCTGTAATAGCACCCGAGATATCACCAGATATATATTGGATTTTTCACTGACCCTGAGCGTCCGGCCCCATGAGACGGTCGTTTTCTCGGCCCCTGGTGGTCCGAGGTCGTTCCCGCTGCACAGATTCATGCGCCAGGACCTCCTGCAGATAATTCACTTTGGTTTATTGCGCTATCTCTAATAGCACCCGAGATATCACCAGATATATACTGGATTTTCCCCTGACCCTGAGTGTCCGGCCCCATGAGACTGTGGTTTTCTCGGCCGCTGGTGGTCCGAGGTCGTTCCCGCTGCACAGATTGATGCGCCAGGGCCTCCTACAGACAATGCACTTTGATTTATTGCGCTATCTGTAATAGCGCCCGAGATATCACCAGATATATATTGGATTTTTCACTGACCCTGAGTGTCCGGCCCCATGAGACGGTCGTTTTCACGGCCCCTGGTGGTCCGAGGTCGTTCCCGCTGCACAGATTCATGCGCCAGGGCCTCCTGCAGATAATTCACTTTGGTTTATTGCGCTATCTCTATTAGCACCCGAGATATCACCAGATATATATGGGATTTTTCCTCGACCCTGAGTGTCCGGCCCCATGAGACGGTGGTTTTCTCGGCCCCTTGTGGTCAGAGGTCGCTCCCGCAGCACAGATTCATGCGCCAGGGCCTCCTACAGACAGTGCACTTTGATTTATTGTACTATCTGTAATAGCACCCGAGATATCACCAGATATATATTGGATTCTTCCCTAACCCTGAGTGTCCAGACCCATGAGACTGTGGCTTTCTCGGCCCCTGGTTGTCCGAGGTCGTTCCCGCTGCACAGATTCATGCGCCAGGGCCTCCTACAGACAATGCACTTTGGTTTATTACGCTATCTCTAATAGCACCCGAGATATCACCAGATATATACTGGATTTTCCCCAGACCCTGAGTGCCCGGCCCCATGAGACGGTGGTTTTCTCGGCCCCTGGTGGTCCGAGGTCGTTGCCGCTTCACAGATTCATGCGCTAGGGCCTCTTACAGACAATGCACTTTGATTTAGTGCGCTATCTGTAATAGCACCCGAGATATCACCAGATATATATTGGATTTTCCCCTGACCCTGAGTGTCCGGCCCCATGAGACGGTGGTTGTCTCGGCTCCGCGTGGTCCGAGGTCGTTCCCGCTGCACAGATTCATGCGCCAGGGCCTCCTACAGACAATGCACTTTGATTTATTGCGCTATCTGTAATAGCACCCGAGATATCACTAGATATATATTGGATATTCCCCTGACCCTGAGTGTCCGGCCCCATGAGACGGTGGTTGTCTCGGCCCCTGGTGGTCCGAGGTCGTTCCCGCTGCACAGATTCATGCGCCAGGGCCTCCTACAGACAATGCACTTTGATTTATGGCGCTATCTGTAATAGCACCCGAGATATCACCAGATATATATTGGATTTTTCACTGACCCTGAGTGTGCGGCCCCATGACACGGTGTTTTTTTCGGCCCCTGGTGGTCCGAGGTCGTTCCCGCTGCACAGATTCATGCGCCAGGGCCTCCTACAGACAATACACTTTGATTTATTGCGCTATCTGTAATAGCACCCAAGATATCACCAGATATATATTGGATTTTACCCTGACCCTGAGTGTCCGGCCCCATGAGACGGTGGTTGTCTCGGCCCCTGGAGGTCCGAGGACGTTCCCGCTGCACAGATTCATGCGCCAGGGCCTCCTGCAGATAATTCACTTTGGTTTATTGCGCTATCTCTAATAGCACCCGAGATATCACCAGATATATACTGGATTTTCCCCTGACCCTGAGTGTCCGGCCCCATGAGACTGTGGTTTTCTCGGCCCCTGGTGGTCCGAGGTCGTTCCCGCTGCACAGATTCATGCGCCAGGGCCTCCTACAGACAATGCACTTTGGTTTATTACGCTATCTCTAATAGCACCCGAGATATCACCAGATATATACTGGATTTTCCCCAGACCCTGAGTGCCCGGCCCCATGAGACGGTGGTTTTCTCGGCCCCTGGTGGTCCGAGGTCGTTGCCGCTTCACAGATTCATGCGCCAGGGCCTCTTACAGACAATGCACTTTGATTTATCGCGCTATATGTAATAGCACCCGAGATATCACCAGATATATATTGGATTTTCCCCTGACCCTGAGTGCCCGGCCCCATGAGACGGTGGTTGTCTCGGCCCCGGGTGGTCCGATGTCGTTCCCGCTGCACAGATTCATGCGCCAGGGCCTCCTACAGACAATGCACTTTGATTTATTGCGCTATCTGTAATAGCACCCGAGATATCACCAGATATATATTGGATTTTTCCCTGACCCTGAGTGTCCGGTCCCATGAGACGGTGGATGTCTCGGCCCCTGATGGTCCGAGATCGTTCCCACTGCACAGATTCATGCGCCACGGCCTCCTGCAGACAATGCACTTTGATTTATTGCTCTATCTGTAATAGCACCCGAGATATCACCAGATATATATTGGATTTTTCCCCGACCCTGGGTGTCCGGCCCCATGAGACGGTGGTTCTCTCGGCCGCTGGTGGTCCGAGGTAGTTCCCGCTGGCCAGATTCATGCGCCAGGGCCTCCTACAGACAATGCACTTTGATGTATTGCGCTATCTGTAATAGCACCCGAGATATCACCAGATCTATATTGGATTTTCCCCTGACCCTGAGTATCCGGCCCCATGAGACTGTGGTTTTCTCGGCCCCTGGTGGTCCGAGGTCGATCCCGCTGCACAGATTCATGCGCCAGGGCCTCCTACAGACAATGCACTTTGATTTATGGCGCTATCTGTAATAGCACCCGAGATATCACCAGATATATATTGGATTTTTCACTGACCCTGAGCGTCCGGCCCCATGAGACGGTCGTTTTCTCGGCCCCTGGTGGTCCGAGGTCGTTCCCGCTGCACAGATTCATGCGCCAGGACCTCCTGCAGATAATTCACTTTGGTTTATTGCGCTATCTCTAATAGCACCCGAGATATCACCAGATATATACTGGATTTTCCCCTGACCCTGAGTGTCCGGCCCCATGAGACTGTGGTTTTCTCGGCCGCTGGTGGTCCGAGGTCGTTCCCGCTGCACAGATTGATGCGCCAGGGCCTCCTACAGACAATGCACTTTGATTTATGGCGCTATCTGTAATAGCACCCGAGATATCACCAGATATATATTGGATTTTTCACTGACCCTGAGTGTCCGGTCCCATGAGACGGTGGATGTCTCGGCCCCTGATGGTCCGAGATCGTTCCCGCTGCACAGATTCATGCGCCACGGCCTCCTGCAGACAATGCACTTTGATTTATTGCTCTATCTGTAATAGCACCCGAGATATCACCAGATATATATTGGATTTTTCCCCGACCCTGGGTGTCCGGCCCCATGAGACGGTGGTTCTCTCGGCCGCTGGTGGTCCGAGGTAGTTCCCGCTGGCTAGATTCATGCGCCAGGGCCTCCTACAGACAATGCACTTTGATGTATTGCGCTATCTGTAATAGCACCCGAGATATCACCAGATCTATATTGGATTTTCCCCTGACCCTGAGTATCCGGCCCCATGAGACTGTGGTTTTCTCGGCCCCTGGTGGTCCGAGGTCGATCCCGCTGCACAGATTCATGCGCCAGGGCCTCCTACAGACAATGCACTTTGATTTATGGCGCTATCTGTAATAGCACCCGAGATATCACCAGATATATATTGGATTTTTCACTGACCCTGAGCGTCCGGCCCCATGAGACGGTCGTTTTCTCGGCCCCTGGTGGTCCGAGGTCGTTCCCGCTGCACAGATTCATGCGCCAGGACCTCCTGCAGATAATTCACTTTGGTTTATTGCGCTATCTCTAATAGCACCCGAGATATCACCAGATATATACTGGATTTTCCCCTGACCCTGAGTGTCCGGCCCCATGAGACTGTGGTTTTCTCGGCCGCTGGTGGTCCGAGGTCGTTCCCGCTGCACAGATTGATGCGCCAGGGCCTCCTACAGACAATGCACTTTGATTTATTGCGCTATCTGTAATAGCGCCCGAGATATCACCAGATATATATTGGATTTTTCACTGACCCTGAGTGTCCGGCCCCATGAGACGGTCGTTTTCACGGCCCCTGGTGGTCCGAGGTCGTTCCCGCTGCACAGATTCATGCGCCAGGGCCTCCTGCAGATAATTCACTTTGGTTTATTGCGCTATCTCTATTAGCACCCGAGATATCACCAGATATATATGGGATTTTTCCTCGACCCTGAGTGTCCGGCCCCATGAGACGGTGGTTTTCTCGGCCCCTTGTGGTCAGAGGTCGCTCCCGCAGCACAGATTCATGCGCCAGGGCCTCCTACAGACAGTGCACTTTGATTTATTGTACTATCTGTAATAGCACCCGAGATATCACCAGATATATATTGGATTCTTCCCTAACCCTGAGTGTCCAGCCCCATGAGACTGTGGCTTTCTCGGCCCCTGGTTGTCCGAGGTCGTTCCCGCTGCACAGATGCATGCGCCAGGGCCTACTGCAGATAATTCACTTTGGTTTATTGCGCTATCTATAATAGCACCCGAAATATCACCAGATATATGCTGGATTTTCACATGACCTTGGGTGACGGATTCCGAATATCTGTAATTTTCTCGGCCCCTGGTGGTTCGAGGTCGTTCCTGCTGCACAGACTCATTCGCCAGTGCCTCCTACAGACAATGCACTTTGATTTATTGCGCTATCTGCAATAGCACCCGAGATATCAGCAGATATATTTTTGATTTTTCCCTGTCCCTGAGTGCCCGGCCCCATGAGACTGTGGTTTTCTCGGCCCCTGGTGGTCCGAGGTCGTTCCCGCTGCACAGATTCAGGCGCCAGGGCCTCCTACAGACAATGCACTTTGATTTATTGCGCTATCTGTAATAGCACCCGAGATATCACCAGATATATACTGGATTTTCCCCTGTCCCTGAGTGTCCGGCCCCATGAGACAGTCGTTTTTTCGGCCCCTGATGGTCCGAGGTCGTTCCCGCTGCACAGATTCATGCCCCAGGGCCTCCTACAGACAATGCACTTTGATTTATTGCGCTATCTGTAATAGCACCCGAGATATCACCAGATATATATTGGATTTTCCCCTGACCCTGAGTGTCCGGCCCCATGAGACTGTGGTTGTCTCGGCCCCTGGAGGTCCGAGGACGTTCCCGCTGCACAGATTCATGCGCCAGGGCCTCCTATAGACAATGCAGTTTGGTTTATTGCGCTATCTATAATAGCACCCGAAATATCACCAGATATATGCTGGATTTTCACATGACCTTGGGTGACGGATTCCGAATATCAGTAATTTTCTCGGCCGCTGGTGGTTCGAGGTCGTTCCTGCTGCACAGACTCATTCGCCAGTGCCTCCTACAGACAATGCACATTGATTTATCGCGCTATCTGTAATAGCACCCGAGATATCACCAGATATATATTGGATTTTTCCTCGACCCTGAGTGTCCGGCCCCATGAGACGGTGGTTTTCTCGGCCTCTTGTGGTCAGAGGTCGTTCCCGCTGCACAGATTCATGCGCCAGGGCCTCCTACAGACAATGCACTTTGGTTTGTTACGCTATCTCTAATAGCACCCGAGATATCAGCAGATACATATTGGATTTTCCCCAGACCCTGAGTGCCCGTCCCCATGAGACGGTGATTTTCTCGGCCCCTGGTGATCCGAGGTCGTTCCCGCTGCACAGATGCATGAGCCAGGGCCTCCTGTAGATAATTCACTTTGATTTATCGCGCTATCTCTAATAGCACCCGAGATATCACCAGATATATATTGGATTTTCCCTCGACCCTGAGTGTCCGGCCCCATGTGTCGGTGGTTTTCTCGGCCCCCGGTGATCCGAGGTCGTTCCCGCTGAACAGATTCATTCGCAAGGGCCTCCTGCAGACAATGCACTTTGATTTATTGCGCTATCTGTAATAGCACCCGAGATATCACCAGATATATATTGGATTTTCCCCTGACCCAGAGTGTCCGGCCCCATGAGACTGTGGTTTTCTCGGCCCCTGGTGGTCCGAGGTCGTTGCCGCTGCACAGGTTCATGCGCCAGGGCGTCCTACAGACAATGCACTTTGATTTATTGCGCTATCTGTAATAGCACCCGAGATATCACCAGATATATATTGGATATTACCCTCACCCTGAGTGTCCAGCCCCATGAGACGGTGGTTTTCTCGGCCCCTGGTGGACCGTGGTCGTTCCCGCTGCACAGATTCATGCGCCAGGGCCTCCTCCAGACAATGAACTTTGATTTATTGCGCTATCTGTCATAGCTCCCGACATATCACCAGATATATAATGGATTTTCCCCAGACCCTGAGTGTCCGGCCCCATGAGACTTTAGTTTTCTCGGCCCCTGGTGGTCCGAGGTCGTTCCCGCTGCACAGATGCATGCGCCAGGGCCTCTTGCAGATAATACACTCTGGTTTATTGCGCTGTATCTAATAGCACCCGAGATATCACCTGATATATATATTGGATTTTCCCCTGACCCTGAGTGTCCGGCCCCACTAGACTGTGGTTTTCTCGGCCCCTGGTGGTCCGAGGTCGTTCCCGCTGCCCAGATTCATGCGCCAGGGCCTCCTGCAGATAATTCAATTTGGTTTATTGCGCTGTATCTAATAGCACCCGAGATATCACCAGATATATATTGGATTTTCCCCTGACCCTGAGTGACCGGCCCCATGTGACTGTGGTTTTCTCGGCCACTGGTGGTCCGAGGTCGTTCCCGCTGCACAGATTAATGCGCCAGGGCCTCCTGCAGATAATTCACTTTGATTTATTGCGCTATCTGTAATAGCACCCGAGATATCACCAGATATATATTGGATTTTCCCCTGACCCTGAGTGTCCGGCTCCATGAGACTGTGGTTTTCTCGGCCCCTGGTGGTCGGAGGTGGTTCCCGCTGCACAGATTCATGCGCCAGGGCCTCCTGCAGATAATTCACTTTGGTTTATTGCGCTATCTCTAATAGCACCCGAGATATCAAGAGATATATACTGGATTTTCCCCTGACACTGAGTGTCCGGCTCCATGAGACTGTGGTTTTCTCGGCCCCTGGTGGTCCGAGGTCGTTCCCGCTGCACAGATTCATGCGCCAGGGCCTCCTGCAGATAATTCACTTTGATTTATTGCGCTATCTGTAATAGCACCCGAGATATCACCAGACATATATTGGATTTTCGCCCTGACCCTGAGTGTCCGGCTCCATGAGACTGTGGTTTTTTCGGCCCCTGGTGGTCCGAGGTCGTTCCCGCTGCACAGATTCATGCGCCAGGGCCCCCTGCAGATAATTCACTTTGGTTTATTGGGCTATCTCTAATAGCACCCGAGATATCACCAGATACATACTGGATTTTCCCCTGACCCTGAGTGTCCGGCCCCATGAGACTGTGGTTTTTTCGGCCCCTGGTGGTCCGAGGTCGTTCCCGCTGCACAGATTCATGCGCCAGGGCCCCCTGCAGATAATTCACTTTGATTTATTGCGCTATCTGTAATAGCACCCGAGATATCACCAGATATATATTGGATTTTCCCCGGACCCTGAGTGTCCGGCCCCATGAGACGGTGGTTGTCTCGGCCCCTGGTGGTCCGAGGTCGTTCCCGCTGCACAGATTCATGCGCCAGGGCCTCCTGCAGATAATTCACATTGGTTTATTGCGCTATCTATAATAGCACCCGAAATATCACCAGATATATGCTGGATTTTCACATGACCTTGGGTGACGGATTCCGAATATCTGTAATTTTCTCGGCCCCTGGTGGTTCGAGGTCGTTCCTGCTGCACAGACTCATTCGCCTGTGCCTCCTACAGACAATGCACTTTGATTTATCGCGCTATCTGTAATAGCACCCGAGATATCACCAGATATATATTGGATTTTTCCCCGACCCTGAGTCTCCGCCCCATGTGTCGGTGGTTTTCTCGGCCCCTGGTGGTCCGAGGTCGATCCCGCTGCACAGATTCATGCGCTAGGCCCTCCTACAGATAAGGCACTTTGATTTATTGCGCTATCTGTAATAGCACCCGAGATATCGCCAGATATATATTTGATTTTTCCCCGACCCTGAGCGTCCGGCCCCATGAGACGGTGGTTTTCTCGGCCCCTGGTGGTCCGAGGTCGTTCCCGCAGCACAGATGCATGCGCCAGGGCCTCCTGCAGATAATTCACTTTGATTTATCGCGCTATCTCTAATAGCACCCGAGATATCACCAGATATATATTGGATTTTTCCTCCACCCTGAGTGTCCGGCCCCATGAGACGGTGGTTTTCTCGGCCTCTTGTGGTCAGAGGTCGTTCCCGCTGCACAGATTCATGCGCCAGGGCCTCCTACAGACAATGCACTTTGGTTTATTACGCTATCTCTAATAGCACCCGAGATATCACCAGATACATATTGGATTTTCCCCAGACCCTGAGTGCCCGGCCCCATGAGACGGTGGTTTTCTCGGCCCCTGGTGGTCCGAGGTCGTTCCCGCTGCACAGATGCATGCGCCAGGGCCTCCTGCAGATAATTCACTTTGATTTATCGCGCTATCTCTAATAGCACCCGAGATATCACCAGATATATATTGGATTTTTCCTCGACCCTGAGTGTCCGGCCCCATGAGACGGTGGTTTTCTCGGCCTCTTGTGGTCAGAGGTCGTTCCCGCTGCACAGATTCATGCGCCAGGGCCTCCTACAGACAATGCACTTTGGTTTATTACGCTATCTCTAATAGCACCCGAGATATCACCAGATACATATTGGATTTTCCCCAGACCCTGAGTGCCCGGCCCCATGAGACGGTGGTTTTCTCGGCCCCTGGTGGTCCGAGGTCGTTCCCGCTGCACAGATGCATGCGCCAGGGCCTCCTGCAGATAATTCACTTTGATTTATCGCGCTATCTCTAATAGCACCCGAGATATCACCAGATATATATTGGATTTTTCCTCGACCCTGAGTGTCCGGCCCCATGTATCGGTAGTTTTCTCGGCCCCTGGTGATCCGAGGTCGTTCCCGCTGAACAGATTCATTCGCAAGGGCCTCCTGCAGACAATGCTCTTTGATTTATTGCGCTATCTGCAATAGCACCCGAGATATCAGCAGATATATTTTTGATTTTCCCCTGTCCCTGAGTGTCCGGCCCCATGAGACAGTCGTTTTCTCGGCCCATGGTGGTCCGAGGTCATTCCCGCTGCACAGATTCATGTGCCAGGACCTCCTACAGACAATGCACTTTGATTTATTGCGCTATCTGAAATAGCACCCGAGATATCACCAGATATATATTGGATTTTCCCCTGACCCTGAGTGTCCGGCCCCATGAGACTGTGGTTGTCTCGGCCCCTGGAGGTCCGAGGACGTTCCCGCTGCACAGATTCATGCGCCAGCGCCTCCTGCAGATAATTCACTTTGGTTTATTGCGCTATCTCTAATAGCACCCGAGATATCACCAGATATATACTGGATTTTTCACTGACCCTGAGTGTCCGGCCCCACGAGACGGTCGTTTTCTCAGCCCCTGGTGGCCCGAGGTCGTTCCCGCTGCACAGATTCATGCGCCAGGGCCTCCTGCAGATAATTCACTTTGGTTTATTGCGCTATCTGTAATAGCACCCGAGATATCACCAGATATATATTGGATTTTCCCCTGACCCTGAGTGTCGGGCCCCATGAGACGGTGGTTTTATCGGCCCCTGGTGGTCCGAGGTCGTTCCCGCTGCAAAGATTCATGCGTCAGGGCCTCCTGCAGACAATGCACTTTGATTTATCGAGCTATCTCTAATGGCACCCGATATATCACCAGATATATAATGGATTTTTCCCTGACCTTGAGTGTCCGGCCACATGAGACTGTGGTTTTCTCGGCCCCTGGTGGTCCGAGGTCGTTCCCGCTGCACAGATTCATGCGCCGGGGCCTCCTACAGACAATGCACTTTGATTTATTGCGCTATCTGTAATAGCACCCGAGATATCACCAGATATATATTGGATTTTACCCTGACCATGAGTGTCCGGCCCCATGAGACTGTGGTTTTTTCGGCCCCTGGTGGTCCGAGGTCGTTCCCGCTGTACAGATTCATGCGCCAGGGCCTCCTGCAGATAATTCACTTTGGTTTATTGCGCTATATCTAATAGCACCCAAGATATCACCAGATATATATTGGATTTTTCCCTGACCCTGAGTGTCCGGCCCCATGAGACTGTGGTTTCCTCGGCCCCTGGTTTTCCGCGGTCGTTCCCGCTGCACAGATTCATGCGCCAGGGCCTCCTACAGACAATGCACTTTGATTTATTGCGCTATCTGTAATAGCACCCGAGATATCACCAGATATATATTGGATTTTCCCCTGACCCTGAGTGTCCGGCCCCATTAGACTGTGGTTTTCTCGGCCCCTGGTGGTCCGAGGTCGTTCCCGCTGCGCAGATTCATGCGCCAGGGCCTCGTCCAGACAATGTACTTTGATTTATTGTGCTATCTGTAATAGCACCCGACATATCACCAGATATATATTGCATTTTTCCCTGACCCTGAGTGTCCGGCCCCATGAGACGGTGGTTTTCTCGGCCCCTGGTGGTCCGAGGTCGTTCCCGCTGCACAGATGCATGGGCCAGGCCCTCCTGCAGATAATTCACTTTGGTTT
Source organism: Nomia melanderi (assembly GCF_051020985.1). Classification (NCBI taxonomy): domain Eukaryota; kingdom Metazoa; phylum Arthropoda; class Insecta; order Hymenoptera; family Halictidae; genus Nomia; species Nomia melanderi. The sequence continues at coordinate 7,064,132 of NW_027475131.1, forward strand.
ATTGCTCTATCTGTAATAGCACCCGAGATATCACCAGATATATATTGGATTTTCCCCTGACCCTGAGTGTCCGGCCCCATGAGACGGTGGTTGTCTCGGCCCCTGGTGGTCCGAGGTCGTTCCCGCTGCACAGATTCATGCGCCAGGGCCTCCTACAGACAATGCACTTTGATTTATTTCGCTAACTGTAATAGGACCCGAGATATCACCAGATATATATTGGATTTTCCCCAGACCCTGAGTGTCCGGCCGCATGAGACTGTAGTTTTCTCGGCCCCTGGTGGTCCGAGGTCGTTCCCGCTGCACAGATTCATGCGCCAGGGCCTCCTACAGACAATGCCCTTTGATTTATTGCGCTATCTGTAATAGCACCCGAGATATCACCAGATATATATTGGATTTTACCCTGACCGTGAGGGTCCGGCCCCATGAGACTGTGGTTTTTTCGGACCCTGGTGGTCCGAGGTAGTTCCCGCTGCACAGATTCATGCGCCAGGGCCTCCTACAGACAATGCACTTTGGTTTATTACGCTATCTCTAATAGCACCCGAGATATCACCAGATATATATTGGATTTTCCCCAGACCCTGAGTGCCCGGCCCCATGAGACGGTGGTTTTCTCGGCCCCTGGTGATCCGAGGTCGTTCCCGCTGCACAGATGCATGCGCCAGGGCCTCCTGCAGATAATTCACTTTGATTTATCGCGCTATCTCTAATAGCACCCGAGATATCACCAGATATATATTGGATTTTTCCGCGACCCTGAGTGTCCGGCCCCATGTGTCGGTGGTTTTCTCGGCCCCTGGTCATCCGAGGTCGTTCCCGCTGAACAGATTCATTCGCAAGGCCCCCCTGCAGACAATGCACTTCGATTTATTGCGCTATCTGTAATAGCACCCGAGATATCACTAGATATATATTGGATTTTCCCCAGACCCTGAGTGTCCGGCTCCATGAGACTGTGGTTTTTTCGGCCCCTGGTGGTCCGAGGTCGTTCCCGCTGCACAGATTCATGCGCCAGGGCCCCCTGCAGATAATTCACTTTGGTTTATTGGGCTATCTCTAATAGCACCCGAGATATCACCAGATACATACTGGATTTTCCCCTGACCCTGAGTGTCCGGCCCCATGAGACTGTGGTTTTTTCGGCCCCTGGTGGTCCGAGGTCGTTCCCGCTGCACAGATTCATGCGCCAGGGCCCCCTGCAGATAATTCACTTTGATTTATTGCGCTATCTGTAATAGCACCCGAGATATCACCAGATATATATTGGATTTTTCACTGACCCTGAGTGTGCGGCCCCATGAGACGGTGTTTTTCTCGGACCCTGGTGGTCCGAGGACGTTCCCGCTGCACAGATTCATGCGCCAGGGCCTCCCGCAGATAATTCACTTTGATTTATTGCGCTATCTGTAATAGCACCCGAGATATCACCAGATATATATTGGATTTTCCCCTGACCCTGAGTGTCCGGCCCCATGAGACGGTGGTTGTCTCGGCCCCTGGTGGTCCGAGGTCGTTCCCGCTGCACAGATTCATGCGCCAGGGCCTCCTGCAGATAATTCACTTTGGTTTATTGCGCTATCTATAATAGCACCCAAGATATCACCAGATATATATTGGATTTTTCACTGACCCTGAGTGTCCGGCCCCATGAGACTGTGGTTTCCTCGGCCCCTGGTGGTCCGCGGTCGTTCCCGCTGAACAGATTCATTCGCAAGGGCCTCCTGCAGACAATGCTCTTTGATTTATTGCGCTATCTGCAATAGCACCCGAGATATCAGCAGATATATTTTTGATTTTCCCCTGTCCCTGAGTGTCCGGCCCCATGAGACAGTCGTTTTCTCGGCCCATGGTGGTCCGAGGTCATTCCCGCTGCACAGATTCATGTGCCAGGACCTCCTACAGACAATGCACTTTGATTTATTGCGCTATCTGAAATAGCACCCGAGATATCACCAGATATATATTGGATTTTCCCCTGACCCTGAGTGTCCGGCCCCATGAGACTGTGGTTGTCTCGGCCCCTGGAGGTCCGAGGACGTTCCCGCTGCACAGATTCATGCGCCAGCGCCTCCTGCAGATAATTCACTTTGGTTTATTGAGCTATCTCTAATAGCACCCGAGATATCACCAGATATATACTGGATTTTTCACTGACCCTGAGTGTCCGGCCCCACGAGACGGTCGTTTTCTCAGCCCCTGGTGGCCCGAGGTCGTTCCCGCTGCACAGATTCATGCGCCAGGGCCTCCTGCAGATAATTCACTTTGGTTTATTGCGCTATCTGTAATAGCACCCGAGATATCACCAGATATATATTGGATTTTCCCCTGACCCTGAGTGTCGGGCCCCATGAGACGGTGGTTTTATCGGCCCCTGGTGGTCCGAGGTCGTTCCCGCTGCAAAGATTCATGCGTCAGGGCCTCCTGCAGACAATGCACTTTGATTTATCGAGCTATCTCTAATGGCACCCGATATATCACCAGATATATAATGGATTTTTCCCTGACCTTGAGTGTCCGGCCACATGAGACTGTGGTTTTCTCGGCCCCTGGTGGTCCGAGGTCGTTCCCGCTGCACAGATTCATGCGCCGGGGCCTCCTACAGACAATGCACTTTGATTTATTGCGCTATCTGTAATAGCACCCGAGATATCACCAGATATATATTGGATTTTACCCTGACCATGAGTGTCCGGCCCCATGAGACTGTGGTTTTTTCGGCCCCTGGTGGTCCGAGGTCGTTCCCGCTGCACAGATTCATGCGCCAGGGCCTCCTGCAGATAATTCACTTTGGTTTATTGCGCTATATCTAATAGCACCCAAGATATCACCAGATATATATTGGATTTTTCCCTGACCCTGAGTGTCCGGCCCCATGAGACTGTGGTTTCCTCGGCCCCTGGTTTTCCGCGGTCGTTCCCGCTGCACAGATTCATGCGCCAGGGTCTCCTACAGACAATGCACTTTGATTTATTGCGCTATCTGTAATAGCACCCGAGATATCACCAGATATATATTGGATTTTCCCCTGACCCTGAGTGTCCGGCCCCATTAGACTGTGGTTTTCTCGGCCCCTGGTGGTCCGAGGTCGTTCCCGCTGCGCAGATTCATGCGCCAGGGCCTCGTCCAGACAATGCACTTTGATTTATTGTGCTATCTGTAATAGCACCCGACATATCACCAGATATATATTGCATTTTTCCCTGACCCTGAGTGTCCGGCCCCATGAGACGGTTGTTGTCTCGGCCCCTGGTGGTCCGAGGTCGTTCCCGCTGCACAGATTCTTGCGCCAGGGCCTCCTGCAGATAATTCACTTTGGTTTATTACGCTATCGCTAATAGCACCCAAGATATCACCAGATATATATTGGATTTTTCCCTGACCCTGAGTGTCCGGCCCCATGAGACTGTGGATTTTTCGGCCCCTGGTGGTCCGAGGTCGTTCCCGTTGCACAGATTCATGCGCCAGGGCCTCCTGCAGATAATTCACTTTGGTTTATTGCGCTATATCTAATAGCACCCAAGATATCACCAGATATATATTGGATTTTTCCCTGACCCTGAGTGTCCGGCCCCATGAGACTGTGGTTTCCTCGGCCCCTGGTGGTCCGAGGTCGTTCCCGCTGCACAGATTCATGCGCCAGGGCCTCCTACAGACAATGCACTTTGATTTATTTCGCTAACTGTAATAGGACCCGAGATATCACCAGATATATATTGGATTTTCCCCAGACCCTGAGTGTCCGGCCGCATGAGACTGTAGTTTTCTCGGCCCCTGGTGGTCCGAGGTCGTTCCCGCTGCACAGATTCATGCGCCAGGGCCTCCTACAGACAATGCCCTTTGATTTATTGCGCTATCCCTAATAGCACCCGAGATATCACCAGATATATATTGGATTTTCCCCAGACCCTGAGTGCCCGGCCCCATGAGACGGTGGTTTTCTCGGCCCCTGGTGATCCGAGGTCGTTCCCGCTGCACAGATGCATGCGCCAGGGCCTCCTGCAGATAATTCACTTTGATTTATCGCGCTATCTCTAATAGCACCCGAGATATCACCAGATATATATTGGATTTTTCCGCGACCCTGAGTGTCCGGCCCCATGTGTCGGTGGTTTTCTCGGCCCCTGGTCATCCGAGGTCGTTCCCGCTGAACAGATTCATTCGCAAGGCCCCCCTGCAGACAATGCACTTCGATTTATTGCGCTATCTGTAATAGCACCCGAGATATCACCAGATATATATTGGATTTTTCACTGACCCTGAGTGTGCGGCCCCATGAGACGGTGTTTTTCTCGGACCCTGGTGGTCCGAGGTCGTTCCCGCTGCACAGATTCATGCGCCAGGGCCTCCTGCAGATAATTCACTTTGATTTATTGCGATATCTGTAATAGCACCCGAGATATCACCAGATATATATTGGATTTTCCCCTGACCCTGAGTGTCCGGCTCCATGAGACTGTGGTTTTTTCGGCCCCTGGTGGTCCGAGGTCGTTCCCGCTGCACAGATTCATGCGCCAGGGCCCCCTGCAGATAATTCACTTTGGTTTATTGGGCTATCTCTAATAGCACCCGAGATATCACCAGATACATACTGGATTTTCCCCTGACCCTGAGTGTCCGGCCCCATGAGACTGTGGTTTTTTCGGCCCCTGGTGGTCCGAGGTCGTTCCCGCTGCACAGATTCATGCGCCAGGGCCCCCTGCAGATAATTCACTTTGATTTATTGCGCTATCTGTAATAGCACCCGAGATATCACCAGATATATATTGGATTTTTCACTGACCCTGAGTGTGCGGCCCCATGAGACGGTGTTTTTCTCGGACCCTGGTGGTCCGAGGTCGTTCCCGCTGCACAGATTCATGCGCCAGGGCCTCCCGCAGATAATTCACTTTGATTTATTGCGCTATCTGTAATAGCACCCGAGATATCACCAGATATATATTGGATTTTCCCCTGACCCTGAGTGTCCGGCCCCATGAGACTGTGGTTTTTTCGGCCCCTGGTGGCCCGAGGTCGTTCCCGCTGTACAGATTCATGCGCCAGGGCCTCCTGCAGATAATTCACTTTGGTTTATTGCGCTATATCTAATAGCACCCAAGATATCACCAGATATATATTGGATTTTTCACTGACCCTGAGTGTCCGGCCCCATGAGACTGTGGTTTCCTCGGCCCCTGGTGGTCCGCGGTCGTTCCCGCTGCACAGATTCATGCGCCAGGGCCTCCTGCAGACAATGCACTTTGATTTATTGCGCTATCTATAATAGCACCCGAGATATCACCAGCTATATATTGGATTTTTCGCTGACCCAGAGTGTCCGGCCCCATGAGACTGTGGTTTTCTCGGTCCCTGGAGGTCCGAGAACGTTCCCGCTGCACAGGTTCATGCGCCAGGGTCTCCTACAGACAATGCACTTTGATTTATTGCGCTATCTGTAACAGCACCCGAGATATCAGCAGATATATATTGGATTTTTCACTGACCCTGAGTGTCCTGCCCCATGAGACGGTGGTTTTCTCGGCCCCTGGTGTTCCGAGGTCGTTCCCGCTGCACAGATGCATGCGGCAGGGCCTCCTGCAGATAATTCACTTTGGTTTATTGCGCTATCTCTAATAGCACCCGAGATATCACCAGATATATATTGGATTTTCCCCTGACCCTGAGTGTCCGGCCCCATTAGACTGTGGTTTTCTCGGCCCCTGGTGGTCCGAGGTCGTTCCCGCTGCGCAGATTCATGCGCCAGGGCCTCGTCCAGACAATGCACTTTGATTTATTGTGCTATCTGTAATAGCACCCGACATATCACCAGATATATATTGCATTTTTCCCTGACCCTGAGTGTCCGGCCCCATGAGACGGTGGTTTTCTCGGCCCCTGGTGGTCCGAGGTCGTTCCCGCTGCACAGATGCATGGGCCAGGCCCTCCTGCAGATAATTCACTTTGGTTTATTGCTCTATCTGTAATAGCACCCGAGATATCACCAGATATATATTGGATTTTCCCCTGACCCTGATTGTCCGGCCCCATGAGACGGTGGTTGTCTCGGCCCCTGGTGGTCCGAGGTCGTTCCCGCTGCACAGATTCATGCGCCAGGGCCTCCTACAGACAATGCACTTTGATTTATTGTGCTATCTGTAATATAACCCGAGATATCACCAGATATATATTGGATTTTTCCCTGACCCTGAGTGTCCGGCCCCATGAGACGGTTGTTGTCTCGGCCCCTGGTGGTCCGAGGTCGTTCCCGCTGCACAGATTCTTGCGCCAGGGCCTCCTGCAGATAATTCACTTTGGTTTATTACGCTATCGCTAATAGCACCCAAGATATCACCAGATATATATTGGATTTTTCCCTGACCCTGAGTGTCCGGCCCCATGAGACTGTGGATTTTTCGGCCCCTGGTGGTCCGAGGTCGTTCCCGTTGCACAGATTCATGCGCCAGGGCCTCCTGCAGATAATTCACTTTGGTTTATTGCGCTATATCCAATAGCACCCAAGATATCACCAGATATATATTGGATTTTTCCCTGACCCTGAGTGTCCGGCCCCATGAGACTGTGGTTTCCTCGGCCCCTGGTGGTCCGAGGTCGTTCCCGCTGCACAGATTCATGCGCCAGGGCCTCCTACAGACAATGCACTTTGATTTATTTCGCAATCTGTAATAGGACCCGAGATATCACCAGATATATATTGGATTTTCCCCAGACCCTGAGTGTCCGGCCGCATGAGACTGTAGTTTTCTCGGCCCCTGGTGGTCCGAGGTCGTTCCCGCTGCACAGATTCATGCGCCAGGGCCTCCTACAGACAATGCACTTTGATTTATTGCGCTATCTGTAATAGCACCCGAGATATCACCAGATATATATTGGATTTTACCCTGACCGTGAGGGTCCGGCCCCATGAGACTGTGGTTTTTTCGGACCCTGGTGGTCCGAGGTCGTTCCCGCTGCACAGATTCATGCGCCAGGGCCTCCTACAGACAATGCACTTTGGTTTATTACGCTATCTCTAATAGCACCCGAGATATCACCAGATATATATTGGATTTTCCCCAGACCCTGAGTGCCCGGCCCCATGAGACGGTGGTTTTCTCGGCCCCTGGTGATCCGAGGTCGTTCCCGCTGCACAGATGCATGCGCCAGGGCCTCCTGCAGATAATTCACTTTGATTTATCGCGCTATCTCTAATAGCACCCGAGATATCACCAGATATATATTGGATTTTTCCGCGACCCTGAGTGTCCGGCCCCATGTGTCGGTGGTTTTCTCGGCCCCTGGTCATCCGAGGTCGTTCCCGCTGAGAAGATTCATTCGCAAGGCCCCCCTGCAGACAATGCACTTCGATTTATTGCGCTATCTGTAATAGCACCCGAGATATCACCAGATATATATTGGATTTTTCACTGACCCTGAGTGTGCGGCCCCATGAGACGGTGTTTTTCTCGGACCCTGCTGGTCCGAGATCGTTCCCGCTGCACAGATTCATGCGCCAGGGCCTCCTGCAGATAATTCACTTTGATTTATTGCGATATCTGTAATAGCACCCGAGATATCACCAGATATATATTGGATTTTCCCCTGACACTGAGCTTCCGGCCCCATGAGACTGTGGTTTTCTCGGCCCCTGGTGGTCCGAGGTCGTTCCCGCTGCACAGATTCATGCGCCAGGGCCTCCTGCAGATAATTCACTTTGATTTATTGTGCTATCTGTAATATAACCCGAGATATCACCAGATATATATTGGATTTTTCCCTGACCCTGAGTGTCCGGCCCCATGAGACGGTTGTTGTCTCGGCCCCTGGTGGTCCGAGGTCGTTCCCGCTGCACAGATTCTTGCGCCAGGGCCTCCTGCAGATAATTCACTTTGGTTTATTACGCTATCGCTAATAGCACCCAAGATATCACCAGATATATATTGGATTTTTCCCTGACCCTGAGTGTCCGGCCCCATGAGACTGTGGATTTTTCGGCCCCTGGTGGTCCGAGGTCGTTCCCGTTGCACAGATTCATGCGCCAGGGCCTCCTGCAGATAATTCACTTTGGTTTATTGCGCTATATCCAATAGCACCCAAGATATCACCAGATATATATTGGATTTTTCCCTGACCCTGAGTGTCCGGCCCCATGAGACTGTGGTTTCCTCGGCCCCTGGTGGTCCGAGGTCGTTCCCGCTGCACAGATTCATGCGCCAGGGCCTCCTACAGACAATGCACTTTGATTTATTTCGCAATCTGTAATAGGACCCGAGATATCACCAGATATATATTGGATTTTCCCCAGACCCTGAGTGTCCGGCCGCATGAGACTGTAGTTTTCTCGGCCCCTGGTGGTCCGAGGTCGTTCCCGCTGCACAGATTCATGCGCCAGGGCCTCCTACAGACAATGCACTTTGATTTATTGCGCTATCTGTAATAGCACCCGAGATATCACCAGATATATATTGGATTTTACCCTGACCGTGAGGGTCCGGCCCCATGAGACTGTGGTTTTTTCGGACCCTGGTGGTCCGAGGTCGTTCCCGCTGCACAGATTCATGCGCCAGGGCCTCCTACAGACAATGCACTTTGGTTTATTACGCTATCTCTAATAGCACCCGAGATATCACCAGATATATATTGGATTTTCCCCAGACCCTGAGTGCCCGGCCCCATGAGACGGTGGTTTTCTCGGCCCCTGGTGATCCGAGGTCGTTCCCGCTGCACAGATGCATGCGCCAGGGCCTCCTGCAGATAATTCACTTTGATTTATCGCGCTATCTCTAATAGCACCCGAGATATCACCAGATATATATTGGATTTTTCCGCGACCCTGAGTGTCCGGCCCCATGTGTCGGTGGTTTTCTCGGCCCCTGGTCATCCGAGGTCGTTCCCGCTGAGAAGATTCATTCGCAAGGCCCCCCTGCAGACAATGCACTTCGATTTATTGCGCTATCTGTAATAGCACCCGAGATATCACCAGATATATATTGGATTTTTCACTGACCCTGAGTGTGCGGCCCCATGAGACGGTGTTTTTCTCGGACCCTGCTGGTCCGAGATCGTTCCCGCTGCACAGATTCATGCGCCAGGGCCTCCTGCAGATAATTCACTTTGATTTATTGCGATATCTGTAATAGCACCCGAGATATCACCAGATATATATTGGATTTTCCCCTGACACTGAGCTTCCGGCCCCATGAGACTGTGGTTTTCTCGGCCCCTGGTGGTCCGAGGTCGTTCCCGCTGCACAGATTCATGCGCCAGGGCCTCCTACAGACAATGCACTTTGATTTATTCCGCTATCTGTAATAGCAGCCGAGATATCACCAGATATATATTGGATTTTTCACTGACCCTGAGTGTCCGGCCCCATGAGACGGTCGTTTTCTCAGCCCCTGGTGGCCCGAGGTCGATCCCGCTGCACAGATTCATGCGCCAGGGCCTCCTGCAGATAATTCACTTTGGTTTATTGCGCTATCTCTAATAGCGCCCGAGATATCACCAGATATATATTGGATTTTTCCCTGACCCTGAGAGTCCGTCCCCATGAGACTGCGGTCTTCTCGGCCCCTGGTGGTCCGAGGTCGTTCCCGCTGCACAGATTCATGCGCCAGGGCCTCCTACAGACAATGCACTTTGATTTATTGCGCTATCTGTAATAGCACCCGAGATATCACCAGATATATATTGGATTTTCCCCTGACCCTGAGTGTCCGGCCCCATGAGACTGTGGTTTTCTCGGACCCTGGTGGTCCGAGGTCGTTCCCGCTGCACAGATTCATGCGCCAGGGCCTCCTACAGACAATGCACTTTGATTTATTGCGCTATCTGTAATAGCACCCGAGATATCACCAGATATATATTGGATTTTTCACTGACCCTGAGTGTCCGGCCCCATGAGACGGTGGTTTTCTCGGCCCCTGGTGTTCCGAGGTCGTTCCCGCTGCACAGATTCATGCGCCAGGGCCTCCAGCAGACAGTGCACTTTGATTTATTGCGCTATCTCTAATAGCACCCGAGATATCACCAGATATATATTGGATTTTCCCCTGACCCTGAGTGTCCGGCCCCATGAGACTGTGGTTTTCTCGGCCCCTGGTGGTCCGAGGTCGTTCCCGCTGCACAGGTTCATGCGCCAGGGTCTCCTACAGACAATGCACTTTGATTTATTGCGCTATCTGTAACAGCACCCGAGATATCAGCAGATATATATTGGATTTTTCACTGACCCTGAGTGTCCTGCCCTATGAGACGGTGCTTTTCTCGGCCCCTGGTGTTCCGAGGTCGTTCCCGCTGCACAGATTCATGCGCCAGGGCCTCCTGCAGATAATTCACTTTGGTTTATTGCGCTATCTCTAATAGCGCCCGAGATATCACCAGATATATATTGGATTTTTCCCTGACCCTGAGAGTCCGTCCCCATGAGACTGCGGTCTTCTCGGCCCCTGGTGGTCCGAGGTCGTTCCCGCTGCACAGATTCATGCGCCAGGGCCTCCTACAGACAATGCACTTTGATTTATTGCGCTATCTGTAATAGCACCCGAGATATCACCAGATATATATTGGATTTTCCCCTGACCCTGAGTGTCCGGCCCCATGAGACTGTGGTTTTCTCGGACCCTGGTGGTCCGAGGTCGTTCCCGCTGCACAGATTCATGCGCCAGGGCCTCCTACAGACAATGCACTTTGATTTATTGCGCTATCTGTAATAGCACCCGAGATATCACCAGATATATATTGGATTTTTCACTGACCCTGAGTGTCCGGCCCCATGAGACGGTGGTTTTCTCGGCCCCTGGTGTTCCGAGGTCGTTCCCGCTGCACAGATTCATGCGCCAGGGCCTCCAGCAGACAGTGCACTTTGATTTATTGCGCTATCTCTAATAGCACCCGAGATATCACCAGATATATATTGGATTTTCCCCTGACCCTGAGTGTCCGGCCCCATGAGACTGTGGTTTTCTCGGCCCCTGGTGGTCCGAGGTCGTTCCCGCTGCACAGGTTCATGCGCCAGGGTCTCCTACAGACAATGCACTTTGATTTATTGCGCTATCTGTAACAGCACCCGAGATATCAGCAGATATATATTGGATTTTTCACTGACCCTGAGTGTCCTGCCCCATGAGACGGTGCTTTTCTCGGCCCCTGGTGTTCCGAGGTCGTTCCCGCTGCACAGATGCATGCGGCAGGGCCTCCTGCAGATAATTCACTTTGGTTTATTGCGCTATCTCTAATAGCACCCGAGATATCACCAGATATATATTGGATTTTCCCCTGACCCTGAGTGTCCGGCCCCATTAGACTGTGGTTTTCTCGGCCCCTGGTGGTCCGAGGTCGTTCCCGCTGCGCAGATTCATGCGCCAGGGCCTCCTGCAGATAATTCACTTTGGTTTATTGCGCTATCTCTAATAGCACCCGAGATATCACCAGATATATATTGGATTTTCCCCTGACCCTGAGTGTCCGGCCCCATGAGACTGTGGTTTTCTCGGCCCCTGGTGGTCCGAGGTCGTTCCCGCTAACCAGATTCATGCGCCAGGGCCTCGTCCAGACAATGCACTTTGATTTATTGTGCTATCTGTAATAGCACCCGACATATCACCAGATATATATTGCATTTTTCCCTGACCCTGAGTGTGCGGCCCCATGAGACGGTGGTTTTCTCGGCCCCTGGTGGTCCGAGGTCGTTCCCGCTGCACAGATGCATGGGCCAGGGCCTCCTGCAGATAATTCACTTTGGTTTATTGCTCTATCTGTAATAGCACCCGAGATATCACCAGATATACATTGGATTTTCCCCTGACCCTGAGTGTCCGGCCCCATGAGACGGTGGTTGTCTCGGCCCCTGGTGGTCCGAGGTCGTTCCCGCTGCACAGATTCATGCGCCAGGGCCTCCTACAGACAATGCACTTTGATTTATTGTGCTATCTGTAATATAACCCGAGATATCACCAGATATATATTGGATTTTTCCCTGACCCTGAGTGTCCGGCCCCATGAGACGGTTGTTGTCTCGGCCCCTGGTGGTCCGAGGTCGTTCCCGCTGCACAGATTCTTGCGCCAGGGCCTCCTGCGGATAATTCACTTTGGTTTATTACGCTATCGCTAATAGCACCCAAGATATCACCAGATATATATTGGATTTTTCCCTGACCCTGAGTGTCCGGCCCCATGAGACGGTGATTTTCTCGGCCCCTGGTGATCCGAGGTCGTTCCCGCTGCACAGATGCATGCGCCAGGGCCTCCTGCAGATAATTCACTTTGATTTATTGCGCTATCTGTAATAGCACCCGAGATATCACCAGATATATATTGGATTTTTCCTCGACCCTGAGTGTCCGGCCCCATGAGACGGTGGTTTTCTCGGCCTCTTGTGGTCAGAGGTCGTTCCCGCTGCACAGATTCATGCGCCAGGGCCTCCTACAGACAATGCACTTTGATTTATTGCGCTATCTGTAATAGCACCCGAGATATCACCAGATATATATTGGATTTTTCGCTGACCCAGAATGTCCGGCCCCATGAGACTGTGGTTTTCTCGGTCCCTGGAGGTCCGAGAACGTCCCCGCTGCACAGGTTCATGCGCCAGGGTCTCCTACAGACAATGCACTTTGATTTATTGCGCTATCTGTAACAGCACCCGAGATATCAGCAGATATATATTGGATTTTTCACTGACCCTGAGTGTCCTGCCCCATGAGACGGTGGTCTTCTCGGCCCCTGGTGTTCCGAGGTCGTTCCCGCTGCACAGATGCATGCGGCAGGGCCTCCTGCAGATAATTCACTTTGGTTTATTGCGCTATCTCTAATAGCACCCGAGATATCACCAGATATATATTGGATTTTCCCCTGACCCTGAGTGTCCGGCCCCATTAGACTGTGGTTTTCTCGGCCCCTGGTGGTCCGAGGTCGTTCCCGCTGCGCAGATTCATGCGCCAGGGCCTCCTGCAGATAATTCACTTTGGTTTATTGCGCTATCTCTAATAGCCCCCGAGATATCACCAGATATATATTGGATTTTCCCCTGACCCTGAGTGTCCGGCCCCATGAGACTGTGGTTTTCTCGGCCCCTGGTGGTCCGAGGTCGTTCCCGCTGCCCAGATTCATGCGCCAGGGCCTCGTCCAGACAATGCACTTTGATTTATGGCGCTATCTGTAATAGCACCCGAGATATCACCAGATCTATATTGGATTTTCCCCTGACCCTGAGTATCCGGCCCCATGAGACTGTGGTTTTTTCGGCCCCTGGTGGTCCGAGGTCGTTCCCGCTGCACAGATTCAAGCGCCAGGGCCTCCTACAGACAATGCACTTTGATTTATTGCGCTATCTGTAATAGCACCCGAGATATCACCAGATATATATTGGATTTTCCCCTGACCCTGAGTGTCCGGCCCCATGAGACGGTGGTTGTCTCGGCCCCTGGAGGTCCGAGGACGTTCCCGCTTGCACAGATTCATGCGCCAGGGCATCCTGCAGATAATTCACTTTGGTTTATTGCGCTATCTGTAATAGCACCCGAGATATCACCACATATATATTGGATTTTTCACTGACCCTGAGTGTCCGGCCCCATGAGACGGTGGTTTTCTCGGTCCCTGGTGTTCCGAGGTCGTTCCCGCTGCACAGATTCATGCGCCAGGGCCTCCTACAGACAATGCACTTTGATTTATTGCGCTATCTCTAATAGCACTCGAGATATCACCAGATATATATTGGATTTTCCCTGACCCTGAGTGTCCGGCCCAATGAGACTGTGGTTTTCTCGGCCCCTGGTGGTCCGAGGTCGTTCCCGCTGCACAGAATCGTGCGCCAGGGCCTCCTGCAGATAATTCACTTTGGTTTATTGCGCTATCTCTAATAGCACCCGAGTTATCACCAGATATATATTGGATTTTCCCCTGACCATGAGTGTCCGGCCCCATGAGACTGTGGTTTTCTCGGCCCCTGGTGGTCCGAGGTCGTTCCCGCTGCACAGATTCATGCGCCAGGGCCTCCTACAGACAATGCACTTTGATTTATCGCGCTATCTGTAATAGCACCCGAGATATCAGCAGATAAATATTGGATTTTCCCCTGACCCTGAGTGTCCGGCCCCATGAGACGGTGGTTTTCTCGGCCACTGATGGTCCGAGGTCGTTCCCGCTGGCCACATTTATGCGCCAGGGCCTCCTACAGACAATGCACTTTGATTTATTGCGTTATCTGTAATAGCACCCGAGATATCACCACATATATATTGGATTTTTCCCTGACCCAGAGTGTCCGGCCCCCTCGAGACGGTGGTTTTCTCGGCCCCTGGTGGTCCGAGGTCGTTCCCACTGCACAGCTTCAGGCGCCAGGGCCTCCTGCAGATAACTCACTTTGGTTTATTGCGCTATCTCTAATAGCACCCGAGATATCACCAGATATATATTGGATTTTTCCCTGACCCTGAGTGTCCGGCCCCATGAGACGGTGGTTTTCTCGGCCCCTGGTGGTCCGAGGTCGTTCCCGCCGCACAGATTCATGCGCCAGGGCCTCCTGCAGATAATTCACTTTGGTTTATTGCGCTATCTCTAATAGCGCCCGAGATATCACCAGATATATATTGGATTTTACCCTGACCCTGAGTGTCCGGCCCCATGAGACTGCGGTTTTCTCGGCCCCTGGTGGTCCGAGGTCGTTCCCGCTGCACACATTCAAGCGCCAGGGCCTCCTGCAGATAATTCACTATGGTTTATTGCGTTATCTCTAATACCACCCGAGATATCACCAGATATATATTGGATTTTGCCCCGACCCTGAGTGTCCGGCCCCATGAGACTGTGGTTTTCTCGGCCCCTGGTGGTCCGAGGTTGTTCCCGCTGCACAGATTCATGCGCCAGGGCCTCCTACAGACAATGCACTTTGATTTATTGCTGTATCTGTAATAGCACCCGAGATATCAGCAGATATATATTGGATTTTTCACTGACCCTGAGTGACCGGCCCCATGAGACGGTCGTTGTCTCGGCCCCTGGCTGTCCGAGGACGTCCCCGCTGCACAGATTCATGCGCCAGGGCCTCCTACAGGTAATGCACTTTCATTTATTGCGCTATCTGTAATAGCACCCGAGATATCACCAGATATATATTGGATTTTCCCCTGACCCTGAGTGTCCGGCCCCTTGAGACTGTCGTTTTCTCGGCCCCTGGTGGTCCGAGGTCGTTCCCGCTGCACAGCTTCAGGCGCCAGGGCCTCCTGCAGATAATTCACTTTGGTTTATTGCGCTATCTCTCATAGCACCCGAGATATCACCAGATATATATTGGATTTTTCACTGACCCTGAGTGTCCGGCCCCATGAGACGGTGGTTTTCTCGGTCCCTGGTGTTCCGAGGTCGTTCCCGCTGCACAGATTCATGCGCCAGGGCCTCCTACAGACAATGCACTTTGATTTATTGCGCTATCTCTAATAGCACTCGAGATATCACCAGATATATATTGGATTTTCCCTGACCCTGAGTGTCCGGCCCAATGAGACTGTGGTTTTCTCGGCCCCTGGTGGTCCGAGGTCGTTCCCGCTGCACAGAATCGTGCGCCAGGGCCTCCTGCAGATAATTCACTTTGGTTTATTGCGCTATCTCTAATAGCACCCGAGTTATCACCAGATATATATTGGATTTTCCCCTGACCATGAGTGTCCGGCCCCATGAGACTGTGGTTTTCTCGGCCCCTGGTGGTCCGAGGTCGTTCCCGCTGCACAGATTCATGCGCCAGGGCCTCCTACAGACAATGCACTTTGATTTATCGCGCTATCTGTAATAGCACCCGAGATATCAGCAGATAAATATTGGATTTTCCCCTGACCCTGAGTGTCCGGCCCCATGAGACGGTGGTTTTCTCGGCCACTGATGGTCCGAGGTCGTTCCCGCTGGCCACATTTATGCGCCAGGGCCTCCTACAGACAATGCACTTTGATTTATTGCGTTATCTGTAATAGCACCCGAGATATCACCACATATATATTGGATTTTTCCCTGACCCAGAGTGTCCGGCCCCCTCGAGACGGTGGTTTTCTCGGCCCCTGGTGGTCCGAGGTCGTTCCCACTGCACAGCTTCAGGCGCCAGGGCCTCCTGCAGATAACTCACTTTGGTTTATTGCGCTATCTCTAATAGCACCCGAGATATCACCAGATATATATTGGATTTTTCCCTGACCCTGAGTGTCCGGCCCCATGAGACGGTGGTTTTCTCGGCCCCTGGTGGTCCGAGGTCGTTCCCGCCGCACAGATTCATGCGCCAGGGCCTCCTGCAGATAATTCACTTTGGTTTATTGCGCTATCTCTAATAGCGCCCGAGATATCACCAGATATATATTGGATTTTACCCTGACCCTGAGTGTCCGGCCCCATGAGACTGCGGTTTTCTCGGCCCCTGGTGGTCCGAGGTCGTTCCCGCTGCACACATTCAAGCGCCAGGGCCTCCTGCAGATAATTCACTATGGTTTATTGCGTTATCTCTAATACCACCCGAGATATCACCAGATATATATTGGATTTTGCCCCGACCCTGAGTGTCCGGCCCCATGAGACTGTGGTTTTCTCGGCCCCTGGTGGTCCGAGGTTGTTCCCGCTGCACAGATTCATGCGCCAGGGCCTCCTACAGACAATGCACTTTGATTTATTGCTGTATCTGTAATAGCACCCGAGATATCAGCAGATATATATTGGATTTTTCACTGACCCTGAGTGACCGGCCCCATGAGACGGTCGTTGTCTCGGCCCCTGGCTGTCCGAGGACGTCCCCGCTGCACAGATTCATGCGCCAGGGCCTCCTACAGGTAATGCACTTTCATTTATTGCGCTATCTGTAATAGCACCCGAGATATCACCAGATATATATTGGATTTTCCCCTGACCCTGAGTGTCCGGCCCCTTGAGACTGTCGTTTTCTCGGCCCCTGGTGGTCCGAGGTCGTTCCCGCTGCACAGCTTCAGGCGTCAGGGCCTCCTGCAGATAACTCACTTTGGTTTATTGCGCTATCTCTCATAGCACCCGAGATATCACCAGATATATATTGGATTTTTCCCTGACCCTGAGTGTCCGGCCCCATGAGACGGTGGTTTTCTCGGCCCCTGGTGGTCCGAGGTCGTTCCCGCTGCACAGATTCATGCGACAGGGCCTCCTGCAGATAATTCACTTTGGTTTATTGCGCTATCTCTAATAGCACCCGAGATATCAATAGATATATATTGGATTTTTCACTGACCCTGAGTGACCGGCCCCATGAGACGGTCGTTTTCTCGGCCCCTGGTGGTCCGAGGTCGTTGCCGCTGCACAGATTCATGCGCCAGGGCCTCCTGCAGATAATTCACTTTGGTTTATTGCGCTATCTCTAATAGCACCCGAGATATCACCAGATAAATATTGGATTTTCCCCTGACCCTGAGTGTCCGGACCCATGAGACGGTCGTTTTCTCGGCCCCTGGTGGTCCGAGGTCGTTGCCGCTGCACAGATTCATGCGCCAGGGCCTCCTGCAGATAATTCACTTTGGTTTATTGCGCTATCTCTAATAGCACCCGAGATATCACCAGATAAATATTGGATTTTCCCCTGACCCTGAGTGTCCGGACCCATGAGACGGTGGTTGTCTCGGCCCCTGGAGGTCCGAGGACGTTCCCGCTGCACAGATTCATGCGCCAGGGCCTCCTACAGGTAATGCACTTTGATTTATTGCGCTATCTGTAATAGCACCCGAGACATCACCAGATCTATATTGGATTTTCCCCTGACCCTGAGTGTCCGGCCCCATGAGACTGTGGTTTTCTCGGCCCCTGGTGGTCCGAGGACGTTCCCGTTGCACAGATTCATGCGCCAGGGCCTCCTGCAGATAATTCACTTTGGTTTATTGCGCTATCTGTGATAGCACCCGAGATATCACCAGATCTATATTGGATTTTCCCCTGACTCTGAGTGCCCGGCCCCATGAGACTGTGGTTTTCTCGGCCCCTGGTGGTCCGAGGTCGTTCCCGTTGCACAGATTCATGCGCCAGGGCCTCCTGCAGATAATTCACCTTGGTTTATTGCGCTATCTCTAATAGCACCCGAGTTATCACCAGATATATATTGGATTTTTCCCTGACCCTGAGTGTCCGGCCCCATGAGACGGTGGTTTTCTCGGCCCCTGGTGGTCCGAGGTCGTTCCCGCCGCACAGATTCATGCGCCAGGGCCTCCTGCAGATAATTCACTTTGGTTTATTGCGCTATCTCTAATAGCGCCCGAGATATCACCAGATATATATTGGATTTTACCCTGACCCTGAGTGTCCGGCCCCATGAGACTGCGGTTTTCTCGGCCCCTGGTGGTCCGAGGTCGTTCCCGCTGCACACATTCAAGCGCCAGGGCCTCCTGCAGATAATTCACTATGGTTTATTGCGTTATCTCTAATACCACCCGAGATATCACCAGATATATATTGGATTTTGCCCCGACCCTGAGTGTCCGGCCCCATGAGACTGTGGTTTTCTCGGCCCCTGGTGGTCCGAGGTTGTTCCCGCTGCACAGATTCATGCGCCAGGGCCTCCTACAGACAATGCACTTTGATTTATTGCGCTATCTGTAATAGCACCCGAGATATCAGCAGATATATATTGGATTTTTCACTGACCCTGAGTGTCCGGCCCCATGAGACTGTGGTTTTCTCGGCCCCTGGTGGTCCGAGGTCGTTCCCGCTGCACAGATTCATGCGCCAGGGCCTCCTACAGACAATGCACTTTGATTTATCGCGCTATCTGTAATAGCACCCGAGATATCAGCAGATAAATATTGGATTTTCCCCTGACCCTGAGTGTCCGGCCCCATGAGACGGTGGTTTTCTCGGCCACTGATGGTCCGAGGTCGTTCCCGCTGGCCACATTTATGCGCCAGGGCCTCCTACAGACAATGCACTTTGATTTATTGCGTTATCTGTAATAGCACCCGAGATATCACCACATATATATTGGATTTTTCCCTGACCCAGAGTGTCCGGCCCCCTCGAGACGGTGGTTTTCTCGGCCCCTGGTGGTCCGAGGTCGTTCCCACTGCACAGCTTCAGGCGCCAGGGCCTCCTGCAGATAACTCACTTTGGTTTATTGCGCTATCTCTAATAGCACCCGAGATATCACCAGATATATATTGGATTTTTCCCTGACCCTGAGTGTCCGGCCCCATGAGACGGTGGTTTTCTCGGCCCCTGGTGGTCCGAGGTCGTTCCCGCCGCACAGATTCATGCGCCAGGGCCTCCTGCAGATAATTCACTTTGGTTTATTGCGCTATCTCTAATAGCGCCCGAGATATCACCAGATATATATTGGATTTTACCCTGACCCTGAGTGTCCGGCCCCATGAGACTGCGGTTTTCTCGGCCCCTGGTGGTCCGAGGTCGTTCCCGCTGCACACATTCAAGCGCCAGGGCCTCCTGCAGATAATTCACTATGGTTTATTGCGTTATCTCTAATACCACCCGAGATATCACCAGATATATATTGGATTTTGCCCCGACCCTGAGTGTCCGGCCCCATGAGACTGTGGTTTTCTCGGCCCCTGGTGGTCCGAGGTTGTTCCCGCTGCACAGATTCATGCGCCAGGGCCTCCTACAGACAATGCACTTTGATTTATTGCGCTATCTGTAATAGCACCCGAGATATCACCACATATATATTGGATTTTTCCCTGACCCAGAGTGTCCGGCCCCCTCGAGACGGTGGTTTTCTCGGCCCCTGGTGGTCCGAGGTCGTTCCCACTGCACAGCTTCAGGCGCCAGGGCCTCCTGCAGATAACTCACTTTGGTTTATTGCGCTATCTCTAATAGCACCCGAGATATCACCAGATATATATTGGATTTTTCCCTGACCCTGAGTGTCCGGCCCCATGAGACGGTGGTTTTCTCGGCCCCTGGTGGTCCGAGGTCGTTCCCGCCGCACAGATTCATGCGCCAGGGCCTCCTGCAGATAATTCACTTTGGTTTATTGCGCTATCTCTAATAGCGCCCGAGATATCACCAGATATATATTGGATTTTACCCTGACCCTGAGTGTCCGGCCCCATGAGACTGCGGTTTTCTCGGCCCCTGGTGGTCCGAGGTCGTTCCCGCTGCACACATTCAAGCGCCAGGGCCTCCTGCAGATAATTCACTATGGTTTATTGCGTTATCTCTAATACCACCCGAGATATCACCAGATATATATTGGATTTTGCCCCGACCCTGAGTGTCCGGCCCCATGAGACTGTGGTTTTCTCGGCCCCTGGTGGTCCGAGGTTGTTCCCGCTGCACAGATTCATGCGCCAGGGCCTCCTACAGACAATGCACTCTGATTTATTGCTGTATCTGTAATAGCACCCGAGATATCAGCAGATATATATTGGATTTTTCACTGACCCTGAGTGACCGGCCCCATGAGACGGTCGTTGTCTCGGCCCCTGGCTGTCCGAGGACGTCCCCGCTGCACAGATTCATGCGCCAGGGCCTCCTACAGGTAATGCACTTTCATTTATTGCGCTATCTGTAATAGCACCCGAGATATCACCAGATATATATTGGATTTTCCCCTGACCCTGAGTGTCCGGCCCCTTGAGACTGTCGTTTTCTCGGCCCCTGGTGGTCCGAGGTCGTTCCCGCTGCACAGCTTCAGGCGTCAGGGCCTCCTGCAGATAACTCACTTTGGTTTATTGCGCTATCTCTCATAGCACCCGAGATATCACCAGATATATATTGGATTTTTCCCTGACCCTGAGTGTCCGGCCCCATGAGACGGTGGTTTTCTCGGCCCCTGGTGGTCCGAGGTCGTTCCCGCTGCACAGATTCATGCGACAGGGCCTCCTGCAGATAATTCACTTTGGTTTATTGCGCTATCTCTAATAGCACCCGAGATATCAATAGATATATATTGGATTTTTCACTGACCCTGAGTGACCGGCCCCATGAGACGGTCGTTTTCTCGGCCCCTGGTGGTCCGAGGTCGTTGCCGCTGCACAGATTCATGCGCCAGGGCCTCCTGCAGATAATTCACTTTGGTTTATTGCGCTATCTCTAATAGCACCCGAGATATCACCAGATAAATATTGGATTTTCCCCTGACCCTGAGTGTCCGGACCCATGAGACGGTCGTTTTCTCGGCCCCTGGTGGTCCGAGGTCGTTGCCGCTGCACAGATTCATGCGCCAGGGCCTCCTGCAGATAATTCACTTTGGTTTATTGCGCTATCTCTAATAGCACCCGAGATATCACCAGATAAATATTGGATTTTCCCCTGACCCTGAGTGTCCGGACCCATGAGACGGTGGTTGTCTCGGCCCCTGGAGGTCCGAGGACGTTCCCGCTGCACAGATTCATGCGCCAGGGCCTCCTACAGGTAATGCACTTTGATTTATTGCGCTATCTGTAATAGCACCCGAGACATCACCAGATCTATATTGGATTTTCCCCTGACCCTGAGTGTCCGGCCCCATGAGACTGTGGTTTTCTCGGCCCCTGGTGGTCCGAGGACGTTCCCGTTGCACAGATTCATGCGCCAGGGCCTCCTGCAGATAATTCACTTTGGTTTATTGCGCTATCTGTGATAGCACCCGAGATATCACCAGATCTATATTGGATTTTCCCCTGACTCTGAGTGCCCGGCCCCATGAGACTGTGGTTTTCTCGGCCCCTGGTGGTCCGAGGTCGTTCCCGTTGCACAGATTCATGCGCCAGGGCCTCCTGCAGATAATTCACCTTGGTTTATTGCGCTATCTCTAATAGCACCCGAGTTATCACCAGATATATATTGGATTTTCCCCTGACCCTGAGTGTCCGGCCCCATGAGACTGTGGTTTTCTCGGCCCCTGGTGGTCCGAGGTCGTTCCCGCTGCACAGATTCATGCGCCAGGGCCTCCTACAGACAATGCACTTTGATTTATTGCGCTATCTGTAATAGCACCCGAGATATCAGCAGATATATATTGGATTTTTCACTGACCCTGAGTGTCCGGCCCCATGAGACGGTCGTTTTCTCGGCCCCTGGTGGTCCGAGGTCGTTGCCGCTGCACAGATTCATGCGCCAGGGCCTCCTGCAGATAATTCACTTTGGTTTATTGCGCTGTCTCTAATAGCACCCGAGATATCACCAGATATATATTGGATTTTTCCCTGACCCTAAGTGTCCGGCCCCTCGGGACGGTGGTTTTCTCGGCCCCTGGTGGTCCGAGGTCGTTCCCGCTGCACAGATTCATGCGCCAGGGCCTCCTACAGACAATGCACTTTGATTTATTGCGTTATCTGTAATAGCACCCGAGATATCACCACATATATATTGGATTTTTCCCTGACCCAGAGTGTCCGGCCCCCTCGAGACGGTGGTTTTCTCGGCCCCTGGTGGTCCGAGGTCGTTCCCGCTGCACAGCTTCAGGCGCCAGGGCCTCCTGCAGATAACTGACTTTGGTTTATTGCGCTATCTCTAATAGCACCCGAGTTATCACCAGATATATATTGGATTTTTCCCTGACCCTGAGTGTCCGGCCCCATGAGACGGTGGTTTTCTCGGCCCCTGGTGGTCCGAGGTCGTTCCCGCTGCACAGATTCATGCGCCAGGGCCTCCTGCAGATAATTCACTTTGGTATATTGCGCTATCTCTAATAGCACCCGAGATATCACCAGATATATATTGGATTATTCACTGACCCTGAGCGTCCGGCCCCATGAGACGGTCGTTTTCTCGGCCCCTGGTGGTCCGAGGTCGTTCCCGCTGCACAGATTCATGCGCCAGGGCCACCTACAGACAATGCACTTTGATTTATTGCGCTATCTATTATAGCACCCGAGATATCACCAGATATATATTGGATTTTACCCTGACCCTGAGTGTCCGGCCCCATGAGACGGTCGTTGTCTCGGCCCCTGGAGGTCCGACGACGTTCCCGCTGCACAGATTCATGCGCCAGGGCCTCCTACAGGTAATGCACTTTGATTTATTGCGCTATCTGTAATAGCACCCGAGATATCACCAGATCTATATTGGATTTTCCCCTGACCCTGAGTATCCGGCCCCATGAGACTGTGGTTTTCTCGGCCCCTGGTGGTCCGAGGACGTTCCCGTTGCACAGATTCATGCGCCAGGGCCTCCTGCAGATAATTCACTTTGGTTTATTGCGCTGTCTCTAATAGCACCCGAGATATCACCAGATATATATTGGATTTTTCCCTGACCCTAAGTGTCCGGCCCCTCGGGACGGTGGTTTTCTCGGCCCCTTGTGGTCCGAGGTCGTTCCCGCTGCACAGATTCATGCGCCAGGGCCTCCTACAGACAATGCACTTTGATTTATTGCGTTATCTGTAATAGCACCCGAGATATCACCACATATATATTGGATTTTTCCCTGACCCAGAGTGTCCGGCCCCCTCGAGACGGTGGTTTTCTCGGCCCCTGGTGGTCCGAGGTCGTTCCCGCTGCACAGCTTCAGGCGCCAGGGCCTCCTGCAGATAACTCACTTTGGTTTATTGCGCTATCTCTAATAGCACCCGAGTTATAACCAGATATATATTGGATTTTTCCCTGACCCTGAGTGTCCGGCCCCATGAGACGGTGGTTTTCTCGGCCCCTGGTGGTCCGAGGTCGTTCCCGCTGCACAGATTCATGCGCCAGGGCCTCCTGCAGATAATTCACTTTGGTATATTGCGCTATCTCTAATAGCACCCGAGATATCACCAGATATATATTGGATTATTCACTGACCCTGAGCGTCCGGCCCCATGAGACGGTCGTTTTCTCGGCCCCTGGTGGTCCGAGGTCGTTCCCGCTGCACAGATTCATGCGCCAGGGCCACCTACAGACAATGCACTTTGATTTATTGCGCTATCTATTATAGCACCCGAGATATCACCAGATATATATTGGATTTTACCCTGACCCTGAGTGTCCGGCCCCATGAGACGGTCGTTGTCTCGGCCCCTGGAGGTCCGACGACGTTCCCGCTGCACAGATTCATGCGCCAGGGCCTCCTACAGGTAATGCACTTTGATTTATTGCGCTATCTGTAATAGCACCCGAGATATCACCAGATCTATATTGGATTTTCCCCTGACCCTGAGTATCCGGCCCCATGAGACTGTGGTTTTCTCGGCCCCTGGTGGTCCGAGGACGTTCCCGTTGCACAGATTCATGCGCCAGGGCCTCCTGCAGATAATTCACTTTGGTTTATTGCGCTATCTGTAATAGCACCCGAGATATCAGCAGATATATATTGGATTTTTCACTGACCCTGAGTGTCCGGCCCCATGAGACGGTCGTTTTCTCGGCCCCTGGTGGTCCGAGGTCGTTGCCGCTGCACAGATTCATGCGCCAGGGCCTCCTGCAGATAATTCACTTTGGTTTATTGCGCTATCTCTAATAGCACCCGAGATATCACCAGATATATATTGGATTTTTCCCTGACCCTAAGTGTCCGGCCCCTCGGGACGGTGGTTTTCTCGGCCCCTGGTGGTCCGAGGTCGTTCCCGCTGCACAGATTCATGCGCCAGGGCCTCCTACAGACAATTCACTTTGATTTATTGCGCTATCTGTAATAGCACCCGAGATATCACCACATATATATTGGATTTTTCCCTGACCCAGAGTGTCCGGCCCCCTCGAGACGGTGGTTTTCTCGGCCCCTGGTGGTCCGAGGTCGTTCCCGCTGCACAGCTTCAGGCGCCAGGGCCTCCTGCAGATAACTCACTTTGGTTTATTGGGCTATCTCTAATAGCACCCGAGATATCACCAGATATATATTGGATTTTTCCCTGACCCTGAGTGTCCGGCCCCATGAGACGGTGGTTTTCTCGGCCCCTGGTGGTCCGAGGTCGTTCCCGCTGCACAGATTCATGCGCCAGGGCCTCCTACAGGTAATGCACTTTGATTTATTGCGCTATCTGTAATAGCACCCGAGATATCACCAGATCTATATTGGATTTTCCCCTGACCCTGAGTATCCGGCCCCATGAGACTGTGGTTTTCTCGGCCCCTGGTGGTCCGAGGACGTTCCCGTTGCACAGATTCATGCGCCAGGGCCTCCTGCAGATAATTCACTTTGGTTTATTGCGCTATCTGTAATAGCACCCGAGATATCAGCAGATATATATTGGATTTTTCACTGACCCTGAGCGTCCGGCCCCATGAGACGGTCGTTTTCTCGGCCCCTGGTGGTCCGAGGTCGTTCCCGCTGCACAGATTCATGCGCCAGGGCCACCTACAGACAATGCACTTTGATTTATTGCGCTATCTATTATAGCACCCGAGATATCACCAGATATATATTGGATTTTACCCTGACCCTGAGTGTCCGGCCCCATGAGACGGTCGTTGTCTCGGCCCCTGGAGGTCCGACGACGTTCCCGCTGCACAGATTCATGCGCCAGGGCCTCCTACAGGTAATGCACTTTGATTTATTGCGCTATCTGTAATAGCACCCGAGATATCACCAGATCTATATTGGATTTTCCCCTGACCCTGAGTATCCGGCCCCATGAGACTGTGGTTTTCTCGGCCCCTGGTGGTCCGAGGACGTTCCCGTTGCACAGATTCATGCGCCAGGGCCTCCTGCAGATAATTCACTTTGGTTTATTGCGCTATCTGTGATAGCACCCGAGATATCACCAGATCTATATTGGATTTTCCCCTGACTCTGAGTGCCCGACCCCATGAGACTGTGGTTTTCTCGGCCCCTGGTGGTCCGAGGTCGTTCCCGTTGCACAGATTCATGCGCCAGGGCCTCCTGCAGATAATTCACCTTGGTTTATTGCGCTATCTCTAATAGCACCCGAGTTATCACCAGATATATATTGGATTTTCCCCTGACCCTGAGTGTCCGGCCCCATGAGACTGTGGTTTTCTCGGCCCCTGGTGGTCCGAGGTCGTTCCCGCTGCACAGATTCATGCGCCAGGGCCTCCTACAGACAATGCACTTTGATTTATTGCGCTATCTGTAATAGCACCCGAGATATCAGCAGATATATATTGGATTTTTCCCTGACCCAGAGTGTCCGGCCCCCTCGAGACGGTGGTTTTCTCGGCCCCTGGTGGTCCGAGGTCGTTCCCGCTGCACAGCTTCAGGCGCCAGGGCCTCCTGCAGATAACTCACTTTGGTTTATTGGGCTATCTCTAATAGCACCCGAGATATCACCAGATATATATTGGATTTTTCCCTGACCCTGAGTGTCCGGCCCCATGAGACGGTGGTTTTCTCGGCCCCTGGTGGTCCGAGGTCGTTCCCGCTGCACAGATTCATGCGCCAGGGCCTCCTACAGGTAATGCACTTTGATTTATTGCGCTATCTGTAATAGCACCCGAGATATCACCAGATCTATATTGGATTTTCCCCTGACCCTGAGTATCCGGCCCCATGAGACTGTGGTTTTCTCGGCCCCTGGTGGTCCGAGGACGTTCCCGTTGCACAGATTCATGCGCCAGGGCCTCCTGCAGATAATTCACTTTGGTTTATTGCGCTATCTGTAATAGCACCCGAGATATCAGCAGATATATATTGGATTTTTCACTGACCCTGAGCGTCCGGCCCCATGAGACGGTCGTTTTCTCGGCCCCTGGTGGTCCGAGGTCGTTCCCGCTGCACAGATTCATGCGCCAGGGCCACCTACAGACAATGCACTTTGATTTATTGCG
Organism: Nomia melanderi; assembly: GCF_051020985.1. Classification (NCBI taxonomy): domain Eukaryota; kingdom Metazoa; phylum Arthropoda; class Insecta; order Hymenoptera; family Halictidae; genus Nomia; species Nomia melanderi. The sequence continues at coordinate 7,090,745 of NW_027475131.1, forward strand.
CTATCTATTATAGCACCCGAGATATCACCAGATATATATTGGATTTTACCCTGACCCTGAGTGTCCGGCCCCATGAGACGGTCGTTATCTCGGCCCCTGGAGGTCCGACGACGTTCCCGCTGCACAGATTCATGCGCCAGGGCCTCCTACAGGTAATGCACTTTGATTTATTGCGCTATCTGTAATAGCACCCGAGATATCACCAGATCTATATTGGATTTTCCCCTGACCCTGAGTATCCGGCCCCATGAGACTGTGGTTTTCTCGGCCCCTGGTGGTCCGAGGACGTTCCCGTTGCACAGATTCATGCGCCAGGGCCTCCTGCAGATAATTCACTTTGGTTTATTGCGCTATCTGTGATAGCACCCGAGATATCACCAGATCTATATTGGATTTTCCCCTGACTCTGAGTGCCCGGCCCCATGAGACTGTGGTTTTCTCGGCCCCTGGTGGTCCGAGGTCGTTCCCGCTGCACAGATTCATGCGCCAGGGCCTCCTACAGACAATGCACTTTGATTTATTGCGCTATCTGTAATAGCACCCGAGATATCAGCAGATATATATTGGATTTTTCACTGACCCTGAGTGTCCGGCCCCATGAGACGGTCGTTTTCTCGGCCCCTGGTGGTCCGAGGTCGTTGCCGCTGCACAGATTCATGCGCCAGGGCCTCCTGCAGATAATTCACTTTGGTTTATTGCGCTATCTCTAATAGCACCCGAGATATCACCAGATATATATTGGATTTTTCCGCGACCCTGAGTGTCCGGCCCCATGTGTCGGTGGTTTTCTCGGCCCCTGGTCATCCGAGGTCGTTCCCGCTGAGAAGATTCATTCGCAAGGCCCCCCTGCAGACAATGCACTTCGATTTATTGCGCTATCTGTAATAGCACCCGAGATATCACCAGATATATATTGGATTTTTCACTGACCCTGAGTGTGCGGCCCCATGAGACGGTGTTTTTCTCGGACCCTGCTGGTCCGAGATCGTTCCCGCTGCACAGATTCATGCGCCAGGGCCTCCTGCAGATAATTCACTTTGATTTATTGCGATATCTGTAATAGCACCCGAGATATCACCAGATATATATTGGATTTTCCCCTGACACTGAGCTTCCGGCCCCATGAGACTGTGGTTTTCTCGGCCCCTGGTGGTCCGAGGTCGTTCCCGCTGCACAGATTCATGCGCCAGGGCCTCCTACAGACAATGCACTTTGATTTATTCCGCTATCTGTAATAGCAGCCGAGATATCACCAGATATATATTGGATTTTTCACTGACCCTGAGTGTCCGGCCCCATGAGACGGTCGTTTTCTCAGCCCCTGGTGGCCCGAGGTCGATCCCGCTGCACAGATTCATGCGCCAGGGCCTCCTGCAGATAATTCACTTTGGTTTATTGCGCTATCTCTAATAGCGCCCGAGATATCACCAGATATATATTGGATTTTTCCCTGACCCTGAGAGTCCGTCCCCATGAGACTGCGGTCTTCTCGGCCCCTGGTGGTCCGAGGTCGTTCCCGCTGCACAGATTCATGCGCCAGGGCCTCCTACAGACAATGCACTTTGATTTATTGCGCTATCTGTAATAGCACCCGAGATATCACCAGATATATATTGGATTTTCCCCTGACCCTGAGTGTCCGGCCCCATGAGACTGTGGTTTTCTCGGACCCTGGTGGTCCGAGGTCGTTCCCGCTGCACAGATTCATGCGCCAGGGCCTCCTACAGACAATGCACTTTGATTTATTGCGCTATCTGTAATAGCACCCGAGATATCACCAGATATATATTGGATTTTTCACTGACCCTGAGTGTCCGGCCCCATGAGACGGTGGTTTTCTCGGCCCCTGGTGTTCCGAGGTCGTTCCCGCTGCACAGATTCATGCGCCAGGGCCTCCAGCAGACAGTGCACTTTGATTTATTGCGCTATCTCTAATAGCACCCGAGATATCACCAGATATATATTGGATTTTCCCCTGACCCTGAGTGTCCGGCCCCATGAGACTGTGGTTTTCTCGGCCCCTGGTGGTCCGAGGTCGTTCCCGCTGCACAGGTTCATGCGCCAGGGTCTCCTACAGACAATGCACTTTGATTTATTGCGCTATCTGTAACAGCACCCGAGATATCAGCAGATATATATTGGATTTTTCACTGACCCTGAGTGTCCTGCCCCATGAGACGGTGCTTTTCTCGGCCCCTGGTGTTCCGAGGTCGTTCCCGCTGCACAGATTCATGCGCCAGGGCCTCCTGCAGATAATTCACTTTGGTTTATTGCGCTATCTCTAATAGCGCCCGAGATATCACCAGATATATATTGGATTTTTCCCTGACCCTGAGAGTCCGTCCCCATGAGACTGCGGTCTTCTCGGCCCCTGGTGGTCCGAGGTCGTTCCCGCTGCACAGATTCATGCGCCAGGGCCTCCTACAGACAATGCACTTTGATTTATTGCGCTATCTGTAATAGCACCCGAGATATCACCAGATATATATTGGATTTTCCCCTGACCCTGAGTGTCCGGCCCCATGAGACTGTGGTTTTCTCGGACCCTGGTGGTCCGAGGTCGTTCCCGCTGCACAGATTCATGCGCCAGGGCCTCCTACAGACAATGCACTTTGATTTATTGCGCTATCTGTAATAGCACCCGAGATATCACCAGATATATATTGGATTTTTCACTGACCCTGAGTGTCCGGCCCCATGAGACGGTGGTTTTCTCGGCCCCTGGTGTTCCGAGGTCGTTCCCGCTGCACAGATTCATGCGCCAGGGCCTCCAGCAGACAGTGCACTTTGATTTATTGCGCTATCTCTAATAGCACCCGAGATATCACCAGATATATATTGGATTTTCCCCTGACCCTGAGTGTCCGGCCCCATGAGACTGTGGTTTTCTCGGCCCCTGGTGGTCCGAGGTCGTTCCCGCTGCACAGGTTCATGCGCCAGGGTCTCCTACAGACAATGCACTTTGATTTATTGCGCTATCTGTAACAGCACCCGAGATATCAGCAGATATATATTGGATTTTTCACTGACCCTGAGTGTCCTGCCCCATGAGACGGTGCTTTTCTCGGCCCCTGGTGTTCCGAGGTCGTTCCCGCTGCACAGATGCATGCGGCAGGGCCTCCTGCAGATAATTCACTTTGGTTTATTGCGCTATCTCTAATAGCACCCGAGATATCACCAGATATATATTGGATTTTCCCCTGACCCTGAGTGTCCGGCCCCATTAGACTGTGGTTTTCTCGGCCCCTGGTGGTCCGAGGTCGTTCCCGCTGCGCAGATTCATGCGCCAGGGCCTCCTGCAGATAATTCACTTTGGTTTATTGCGCTATCTCTAATAGCACCCGAGATATCACCAGATATATATTGGATTTTCCCCTGACCCTGAGTGTCCGGCCCCATGAGACTGTGGTTTTCTCGGCCCCTGGTGGTCCGAGGTCGTTCCCGCTAACCAGATTCATGCGCCAGGGCCTCGTCCAGACAATGCACTTTGATTTATTGTGCTATCTGTAATAGCACCCGACATATCACCAGATATATATTGCATTTTTCCCTGACCCTGAGTGTGCGGCCCCATGAGACGGTGGTTTTCTCGGCCCCTGGTGGTCCGAGGTCGTTCCCGCTGCACAGATGCATGGGCCAGGGCCTCCTGCAGATAATTCACTTTGGTTTATTGCTCTATCTGTAATAGCACCCGAGATATCACCAGATATACATTGGATTTTCCCCTGACCCTGAGTGTCCGGCCCCATGAGACGGTGGTTGTCTCGGCCCCTGGTGGTCCGAGGTCGTTCCCGCTGCACAGATTCATGCGCCAGGGCCTCCTACAGACAATGCACTTTGATTTATTGTGCTATCTGTAATATAACCCGAGATATCACCAGATATATATTGGATTTTTCCCTGACCCTGAGTGTCCGGCCCCATGAGACGGTTGTTGTCTCGGCCCCTGGTGGTCCGAGGTCGTTCCCGCTGCACAGATTCTTGCGCCAGGGCCTCCTGCGGATAATTCACTTTGGTTTATTACGCTATCGCTAATAGCACCCAAGATATCACCAGATATATATTGGATTTTTCCCTGACCCTGAGTGTCCGGCCCCATGAGACGGTGATTTTCTCGGCCCCTGGTGATCCGAGGTCGTTCCCGCTGCACAGATGCATGCGCCAGGGCCTCCTGCAGATAATTCACTTTGATTTATTGCGCTATCTGTAATAGCACCCGAGATATCACCAGATATATATTGGATTTTTCCTCGACCCTGAGTGTCCGGCCCCATGAGACGGTGGTTTTCTCGGCCTCTTGTGGTCAGAGGTCGTTCCCGCTGCACAGATTCATGCGCCAGGGCCTCCTACAGACAATGCACTTTGATTTATTGCGCTATCTGTAATAGCACCCGAGATATCACCAGATATATATTGGATTTTTCGCTGACCCAGAATGTCCGGCCCCATGAGACTGTGGTTTTCTCGGTCCCTGGAGGTCCGAGAACGTCCCCGCTGCACAGGTTCATGCGCCAGGGTCTCCTACAGACAATGCACTTTGATTTATTGCGCTATCTGTAACAGCACCCGAGATATCAGCAGATATATATTGGATTTTTCACTGACCCTGAGTGTCCTGCCCCATGAGACGGTGGTCTTCTCGGCCCCTGGTGTTCCGAGGTCGTTCCCGCTGCACAGATGCATGCGGCAGGGCCTCCTGCAGATAATTCACTTTGGTTTATTGCGCTATCTCTAATAGCACCCGAGATATCACCAGATATATATTGGATTTTCCCCTGACCCTGAGTGTCCGGCCCCATTAGACTGTGGTTTTCTCGGCCCCTGGTGGTCCGAGGTCGTTCCCGCTGCGCAGATTCATGCGCCAGGGCCTCCTGCAGATAATTCACTTTGGTTTATTGCGCTATCTCTAATAGCCCCCGAGATATCACCAGATATATATTGGATTTTCCCCTGACCCTGAGTGTCCGGCCCCATGAGACTGTGGTTTTCTCGGCCCCTGGTGGTCCGAGGTCGTTCCCGCTGCCCAGATTCATGCGCCAGGGCCTCGTCCAGACAATGCACTTTGATTTATGGCGCTATCTGTAATAGCACCCGAGATATCACCAGATCTATATTGGATTTTCCCCTGACCCTGAGTATCCGGCCCCATGAGACTGTGGTTTTTTCGGCCCCTGGTGGTCCGAGGTCGTTCCCGCTGCACAGATTCAAGCGCCAGGGCCTCCTACAGACAATGCACTTTGATTTATTGCGCTATCTGTAATAGCACCCGAGATATCACCAGATATATATTGGATTTTCCCCTGACCCTGAGTGTCCGGCCCCATGAGACGGTGGTTGTCTCGGCCCCTGGAGGTCCGAGGACGTTCCCGCTTGCACAGATTCATGCGCCAGGGCATCCTGCAGATAATTCACTTTGGTTTATTGCGCTATCTGTAATAGCACCCGAGATATCACCAGATATATATTGGATTTTCCCCTGACCCTGAGTGTCCGGCCCCATGAGACTGTGGTTTTCTCGGCCCCTGGTGGTCCGAGGTCGTTCCCGCTGCACAGATTCATGCGCCAGGGCCTCCTACAGACAATGCACTTTGATTTATTGCGCTATCTGTAATAGCACCCGAGATATCACCAGATATATATTGGATTTTTCACTGACCCTGAGCGTCCGGCCCCATGAGACGGTCGTTTTCTCGGCCCCTGGTGGTCCGAGGTCGTTCCCGCTGCACAGGTTCATGCGCCAGGGTCTCCTACAGACAATGCACTTTGATTTATTGCGCTATGTGTAATAGCACCCGTGATATCACCAGATATATATTGGATTTTTCACTGACCCTGAGTGTCCTGCCCCATGAGACGGTGGTTTTCTCGGCCCCTTGTGTTCCCAGGTCGTTCCCGCTGCACAGATTCATGCGCCAGGGTCTCCTACAGACAATGCACTTTGATTTATTGCGCTATCTGTAATAGCACCCGACATATCACCAGATAAATATTGGATTTTCCCCAGACCCTGAGTGTCCGGCCCCATGAGACTGTAGTTTTCTCGGCCCCTGGTGGTCCGAGGTCGTTCCCGCTGGACAGATGCATGCGCCAGGGCCTCCTGCAGATAATTCACTTTGGTTTATTGCGCTATCTGTAATAGCACCCGAGATATCACCACATATATATTGGATTTTTCACTGACCCTGAGTGTCCGGCCCCATGAGACGGTGGTTTTCTCGGTCCCTGGTGTTCCGAGGTCGTTCCCGCTGCACAGATTCATGCGCCAGGGCCTCCTACAGACAATGCACTTTGATTTATTGCGCTATCTCTAATAGCACTCGAGATATCACCAGATATATATTGGATTTTCCCTGACCCTGAGTGTCCGGCCCAATGAGACTGTGGTTTTCTCGGCCCCTGGTGGTCCGAGGTCGTTCCCGCTGCACAGAATCGTGCGCCAGGGCCTCCTGCAGATAATTCACTTTGGTTTATTGCGCTATCTCTAATAGCACCCGAGTTATCACCAGATATATATTGGATTTTCCCCTGACCATGAGTGTCCGGCCCCATGAGACTGTGGTTTTCTCGGCCCCTGGTGGTCCGAGGTCGTTCCCGCTGCACAGATTCATGCGCCAGGGCCTCCTACAGACAATGCACTTTGATTTATCGCGCTATCTGTAATAGCACCCGAGATATCAGCAGATAAATATTGGATTTTCCCCTGACCCTGAGTGTCCGGCCCCATGAGACGGTGGTTTTCTCGGCCACTGATGGTCCGAGGTCGTTCCCGCTGGCCACATTTATGCGCCAGGGCCTCCTACAGACAATGCACTTTGATTTATTGCGTTATCTGTAATAGCACCCGAGATATCACCACATATATATTGGATTTTTCCCTGACCCAGAGTGTCCGGCCCCCTCGAGACGGTGGTTTTCTCGGCCCCTGGTGGTCCGAGGTCGTTCCCACTGCACAGCTTCAGGCGCCAGGGCCTCCTGCAGATAACTCACTTTGGTTTATTGCGCTATCTCTAATAGCACCCGAGATATCACCAGATATATATTGGATTTTTCCCTGACCCTGAGTGTCCGGCCCCATGAGACGGTGGTTTTCTCGGCCCCTGGTGGTCCGAGGTCGTTCCCGCCGCACAGATTCATGCGCCAGGGCCTCCTGCAGATAATTCACTTTGGTTTATTGCGCTATCTCTAATAGCGCCCGAGATATCACCAGATATATATTGGATTTTACCCTGACCCTGAGTGTCCGGCCCCATGAGACTGCGGTTTTCTCGGCCCCTGGTGGTCCGAGGTCGTTCCCGCTGCACACATTCAAGCGCCAGGGCCTCCTGCAGATAATTCACTATGGTTTATTGCGTTATCTCTAATACCACCCGAGATATCACCAGATATATATTGGATTTTGCCCCGACCCTGAGTGTCCGGCCCCATGAGACTGTGGTTTTCTCGGCCCCTGGTGGTCCGAGGTTGTTCCCGCTGCACAGATTCATGCGCCAGGGCCTCCTACAGACAATGCACTTTGATTTATTGCTGTATCTGTAATAGCACCCGAGATATCAGCAGATATATATTGGATTTTTCACTGACCCTGAGTGACCGGCCCCATGAGACGGTCGTTGTCTCGGCCCCTGGCTGTCCGAGGACGTCCCCGCTGCACAGATTCATGCGCCAGGGCCTCCTACAGGTAATGCACTTTCATTTATTGCGCTATCTGTAATAGCACCCGAGATATCACCAGATATATATTGGATTTTCCCCTGACCCTGAGTGTCCGGCCCCTTGAGACTGTCGTTTTCTCGGCCCCTGGTGGTCCGAGGTCGTTCCCGCTGCACAGCTTCAGGCGCCAGGGCCTCCTGCAGATAATTCACTTTGGTTTATTGCGCTATCTCTCATAGCACCCGAGATATCACCAGATATATATTGGATTTTTCACTGACCCTGAGTGTCCGGCCCCATGAGACGGTGGTTTTCTCGGTCCCTGGTGTTCCGAGGTCGTTCCCGCTGCACAGATTCATGCGCCAGGGCCTCCTACAGACAATGCACTTTGATTTATTGCGCTATCTCTAATAGCACTCGAGATATCACCAGATATATATTGGATTTTCCCTGACCCTGAGTGTCCGGCCCAATGAGACTGTGGTTTTCTCGGCCCCTGGTGGTCCGAGGTCGTTCCCGCTGCACAGAATCGTGCGCCAGGGCCTCCTGCAGATAATTCACTTTGGTTTATTGCGCTATCTCTAATAGCACCCGAGTTATCACCAGATATATATTGGATTTTCCCCTGACCATGAGTGTCCGGCCCCATGAGACTGTGGTTTTCTCGGCCCCTGGTGGTCCGAGGTCGTTCCCGCTGCACAGATTCATGCGCCAGGGCCTCCTACAGACAATGCACTTTGATTTATCGCGCTATCTGTAATAGCACCCGAGATATCAGCAGATAAATATTGGATTTTCCCCTGACCCTGAGTGTCCGGCCCCATGAGACGGTGGTTTTCTCGGCCACTGATGGTCCGAGGTCGTTCCCGCTGGCCACATTTATGCGCCAGGGCCTCCTACAGACAATGCACTTTGATTTATTGCGTTATCTGTAATAGCACCCGAGATATCACCACATATATATTGGATTTTTCCCTGACCCAGAGTGTCCGGCCCCCTCGAGACGGTGGTTTTCTCGGCCCCTGGTGGTCCGAGGTCGTTCCCACTGCACAGCTTCAGGCGCCAGGGCCTCCTGCAGATAACTCACTTTGGTTTATTGCGCTATCTCTAATAGCACCCGAGATATCACCAGATATATATTGGATTTTTCCCTGACCCTGAGTGTCCGGCCCCATGAGACGGTGGTTTTCTCGGCCCCTGGTGGTCCGAGGTCGTTCCCGCCGCACAGATTCATGCGCCAGGGCCTCCTGCAGATAATTCACTTTGGTTTATTGCGCTATCTCTAATAGCGCCCGAGATATCACCAGATATATATTGGATTTTACCCTGACCCTGAGTGTCCGGCCCCATGAGACTGCGGTTTTCTCGGCCCCTGGTGGTCCGAGGTCGTTCCCGCTGCACACATTCAAGCGCCAGGGCCTCCTGCAGATAATTCACTATGGTTTATTGCGTTATCTCTAATACCACCCGAGATATCACCAGATATATATTGGATTTTGCCCCGACCCTGAGTGTCCGGCCCCATGAGACTGTGGTTTTCTCGGCCCCTGGTGGTCCGAGGTTGTTCCCGCTGCACAGATTCATGCGCCAGGGCCTCCTACAGACAATGCACTTTGATTTATTGCTGTATCTGTAATAGCACCCGAGATATCAGCAGATATATATTGGATTTTTCACTGACCCTGAGTGACCGGCCCCATGAGACGGTCGTTGTCTCGGCCCCTGGCTGTCCGAGGACGTCCCCGCTGCACAGATTCATGCGCCAGGGCCTCCTACAGGTAATGCACTTTCATTTATTGCGCTATCTGTAATAGCACCCGAGATATCACCAGATATATATTGGATTTTCCCCTGACCCTGAGTGTCCGGCCCCTTGAGACTGTCGTTTTCTCGGCCCCTGGTGGTCCGAGGTCGTTCCCGCTGCACAGCTTCAGGCGTCAGGGCCTCCTGCAGATAACTCACTTTGGTTTATTGCGCTATCTCTCATAGCACCCGAGATATCACCAGATATATATTGGATTTTTCCCTGACCCTGAGTGTCCGGCCCCATGAGACGGTGGTTTTCTCGGCCCCTGGTGGTCCGAGGTCGTTCCCGCTGCACAGATTCATGCGACAGGGCCTCCTGCAGATAATTCACTTTGGTTTATTGCGCTATCTCTAATAGCACCCGAGATATCAATAGATATATATTGGATTTTTCACTGACCCTGAGTGACCGGCCCCATGAGACGGTCGTTTTCTCGGCCCCTGGTGGTCCGAGGTCGTTGCCGCTGCACAGATTCATGCGCCAGGGCCTCCTGCAGATAATTCACTTTGGTTTATTGCGCTATCTCTAATAGCACCCGAGATATCACCAGATAAATATTGGATTTTCCCCTGACCCTGAGTGTCCGGACCCATGAGACGGTCGTTTTCTCGGCCCCTGGTGGTCCGAGGTCGTTGCCGCTGCACAGATTCATGCGCCAGGGCCTCCTGCAGATAATTCACTTTGGTTTATTGCGCTATCTCTAATAGCACCCGAGATATCACCAGATAAATATTGGATTTTCCCCTGACCCTGAGTGTCCGGACCCATGAGACGGTGGTTGTCTCGGCCCCTGGAGGTCCGAGGACGTTCCCGCTGCACAGATTCATGCGCCAGGGCCTCCTACAGGTAATGCACTTTGATTTATTGCGCTATCTGTAATAGCACCCGAGACATCACCAGATCTATATTGGATTTTCCCCTGACCCTGAGTGTCCGGCCCCATGAGACTGTGGTTTTCTCGGCCCCTGGTGGTCCGAGGACGTTCCCGTTGCACAGATTCATGCGCCAGGGCCTCCTGCAGATAATTCACTTTGGTTTATTGCGCTATCTGTGATAGCACCCGAGATATCACCAGATCTATATTGGATTTTCCCCTGACTCTGAGTGCCCGGCCCCATGAGACTGTGGTTTTCTCGGCCCCTGGTGGTCCGAGGTCGTTCCCGTTGCACAGATTCATGCGCCAGGGCCTCCTGCAGATAATTCACCTTGGTTTATTGCGCTATCTCTAATAGCACCCGAGTTATCACCAGATATATATTGGATTTTCCCCTGACCCTGAGTGTCCGGCCCCATGAGACTGTGGTTTTCTCGGCCCCTGGTGGTCCGAGGTCGTTCCCGCTGCACAGATTCATGCGCCAGGGCCTCCTACAGACAATGCACTTTGATTTATTGCGCTATCTGTAATAGCACCCGAGATATCAGCAGATATATATTGGATTTTTCACTGACCCTGAGTGTCCGGCCCCATGAGACGGTCGTTTTCTCGGCCCCTGGTGGTCCGAGGTCGTTGCCGCTGCACAGATTCATGCGCCAGGGCCTCCTGCAGATAATTCACTTTGGTTTATTGCGCTGTCTCTAATAGCACCCGAGATATCACCAGATATATATTGGATTTTTCCCTGACCCTAAGTGTCCGGCCCCTCGGGACGGTGGTTTTCTCGGCCCCTGGTGGTCCGAGGTCGTTCCCGCTGCACAGATTCATGCGCCAGGGCCTCCTACAGACAATGCACTTTGATTTATTGCGTTATCTGTAATAGCACCCGAGATATCACCACATATATATTGGATTTTTCCCTGACCCAGAGTGTCCGGCCCCCTCGAGACGGTGGTTTTCTCGGCCCCTGGTGGTCCGAGGTCGTTCCCGCTGCACAGCTTCAGGCGCCAGGGCCTCCTGCAGATAACTCACTTTGGTTTATTGCGCTATCTCTAATAGCACCCGAGTTATAACCAGATATATATTGGATTTTTCCCTGACCCTGAGTGTCCGGCCCCATGAGACGGTGGTTTTCTCGGCCCCTGGTGGTCCGAGGTCGTTCCCGCTGCACAGATTCATGCGCCAGGGCCTCCTGCAGATAATTCACTTTGGTATATTGCGCTATCTCTAATAGCACCCGTGATATCACCAGATATATATTGGATTATTCACTGACCCTGAGCGTCCGGCCCCATGAGACGGTCGTTTTCTCGGCCCCTGGTGGTCCGAGGTCGTTCCCGCTGCACAGATTCATGCGCCAGGGCCACCTACAGACAATGCACTTTGATTTATTGCGCTATCTATTATAGCACCCGAGATATCACCAGATATATATTGGATTTTACCCTGACCCTGAGTGTCCGGCCCCATGAGACGGTCGTTGTCTCGGCCCCTGGAGGTCCGACGACGTTCCCGCTGCACAGATTCATGCGCCAGGGCCTCCTACAGGTAATGCACTTTGATTTATTGCGCTATCTGTAATAGCACCCGAGATATCACCAGATCTATATTGGATTTTCCCCTGACCCTGAGTATCCGGCCCCATGAGACTGTGGTTTTCTCGGCCCCTGGTGGTCCGAGGACGTTCCCGTTGCACAGATTCATGCGCCAGGGCCTCCTGCAGATAATTCACTTTGGTTTATTGCGCTATCTGTAATAGCACCCGAGATATCACCAGATATATATTGGATTTTTCACTGACCCTGAGTGTCCGGCCCCATGAGACGGTCGTTTTCTCGGCCCCTGGTGGTCCGAGGTCGTTGCCGCTGCACAGATTCATGCGCCAGGGCCTCCTGCAGATAATTCACTTTGGTTTATTGCGCTATCTCTAATAGCACCCGAGATATCACCAGATATATATTGGATTTTTCCCTGACCCTAAGTGTCCGGCCCCTCGGGACGGTGGTTTTCTCGGCCCCTGGTGGTCCGAGGTCGTTCCCGCTGCACAGATTCATGCGCCAGGGCCTCCTACAGACAATGCACTTTGATTTATTGCGCTATCTGTAATAGCACCCGAGATATCACCACATATATATTGGATTTTTCCCTGACCCAGAGTGTCCGGCCCCCTCGAGACGGTGGTTTTCTCGGCCCCTGGTGGTCCGAGGTCGTTCCCGCTGCACAGCTTCAGGCGCCAGGGCCTCCTGCAGATAACTCACTTTGGTTTATTGGGCTATCTCTAATAGCACCCGAGATATCACCAGATATATATTGGATTTTTCCCTGACCCTGAGTGTCCGGCCCCATGAGACGGTGGTTTTCTCGGCCCCTGGTGGTCCGAGGTCGTTCCCGCTGCACAGATTCATGCGCCAGGGCCTCCTACAGGTAATGCACTTTGATTTATTGCGCTATCTGTAATAGCACCCGAGATATCACCAGATCTATATTGGATTTTCCCCTGACCCTGAGTATCCGGCCCCATGAGACTGTGGTTTTCTCGGCCCCTGGTGGTCCGAGGACGTTCCCGTTGCACAGATTCATGCGCCAGGGCCTCCTGCAGATAATTCACTTTGGTTTATTGCGCTATCTGTAATAGCACCCGAGATATCAGCAGATATATATTGGATTTTTCACTGACCCTGAGCGTCCGGCCCCATGAGACGGTCGTTTTCTTGGCCCCTGGTGGTCCGAGGTCGTTCCCGCTGCACAGATTCATGCGCCAGGGCCACCTACAGACAATGCACTTTGATTTATTGCGCTATCTATTATAGCACCCGAGATATCACCAGATATATATTGGATTTTACCCTGACCCTGAGTGTCCGGCCCCATGAGACGGTCGTTGTCTCGGCCCCTGGAGGTCCGACGACGTTCCCGCTGCACAGATTCATGCGCCAGGGCCTCCTACAGGTAATGCACTTTGATTTATTGCGCTATCTGTAATAGCACCCGAGATATCACCAGATCTATATTGGATTTTCCCCTGACCCTGAGTATCCGGCCCCATGAGA